>NW_006408691.1:1814799-1818602 GCF_000296735.1 Chrysochloris asiatica | reverse complement strand
CTGTGTGTAGTCTTTTCGGATTTTCTCCATAGTCATGTTACCTGACAATAACAATTGCTTTTCTCTTACATCCACTAGGCTTTTCATTTCTTTCCCATCTGGTTGTCATGGTGGCAACCAGACATTAGTAAATGCAAGTGGAAGTGATGTGAAAAAGCATACTTGTGTTCTCAATCTAAAAGGAAAGCTTTTAAAGCTTTATGATTCAGCATGGTGTTTGCTTTAGGCTCTTTTGTTGTTGTTATATAGCTTTATGACACTAAAGAAGTTTCCTTCTAATCTAAGCTTGCTAATTTTTAAAATATAAAATCGGATATTAAGTTTTATCAGATATCTTTTTGTGTGTTTATTGAGTGGATCATGTCATTTTCCTCCTTTGGTCTTTTAATAGATGGTTTATATTAGTTGTCTTTAATACTAAATAAACCCATCTTCATCAGTATATATGAGGGTGAGTCAAAAATTATCTGCACTCTGGCTGTAAGTTTATTTTAATCAACTTTTAGAAAAGACAAATACATAATTTTTCAACAAATCTTCTTGCTTTCGATGCATTTTGTCCATCTGTCAACAAGCTTTTGTATTCCCTTACTAAAAAATGTTTTAGGCTGAGCTGCGAATCACAAATGCACCGCTGTCTTCATTTCTTCCTCAGAGGTGAATCTTCGCCCTTAAAGGGCTGCTTTCAGGGGACCAAACAGGTGAAAGTCCAGTGGAGCAAGATCAGGACTGTAAGGAGGATGTTTTTGCAGAGTGTCAACAGTGTGGGCAGAGGTGTGTGGATGTGCATTGTCATGCAAGATCACAAAGCCCTTGGGTAGCAGTCCTCTGCGTTTAATCTGAAGGTTAGGCTGCAGCTCTTCAGTGAGCATCTCACTGTAACAAACACTGTTAATTGTTGAAACTCTTTTCTGTTAGTGTTCCAATACTGACCCTTGAGAGTCCCAGAAAACTGTAAGCATCAATGTTCCAGCAGATGGTTGACTTTTGAGCTTTTTCTTAGTCGGCAATTAAGGATGTTTCCAATCCATACTCTCCCATTTACTCTCAGACTCGTAGTGATGAATCCATGTCTCATTACCAGTAACAATTTTTTAAAGAAACTTTTACCTTCCTTTGAGTATCAGTTCAAATTTGTTTGCAGACGTCCAGATGCTTCTGTTTATTCTCTTCTATGAGTTGTTTTGGTGCCCATCTCATGCAAATTTTTCTTAATCCCAAGTCTGTTGTAGGTTATTTCATAGGCAGAGCCATGGCTTATTTACAGATGATTTGCCACATAGTCCACTGTCACTCATCTAGCCTACAGAATCACTTCACGTGCACGCTCAATGTTGTCATCAGCCATGGACATATACAGGTTTTTAATATAACGAGTGCAGATAATTTTTGACTCCCCTTGTATTATCCTGTTTATATAATACTGGAGTCCTGGTGTGGTACTGTAGGATAAGCACTGGACTGCTAAGCACAAGTTTGGTGGTTCAAACCCACCAGCCACTTCTCAGAAACACTATACAGGGTCTATGAGGCAGAAATGCCTCAACAACACTTAACAACACCAGAATTTCATTGGGTTTAGGTTGCTAAGTCGTTACTTTGAGTTTTTGTATCTATGTTTATGAGTGAGGGTGGGCTTTAATTTTCCTTTACCTACTTTCATGTTAGGCTACCGTATCAAAAGTTAATAAGCAAGTGCCTTGCAATCAACCAGAGAATGGAACTTCTGGTTCTCTTTCCTGGAAGAGCTTGATGTACAGTTGGAATATCTCTACTTTGAATGTTTTGTAGATCTTGATAGGGAATTTTTCTGGGTCTGGAGTTTTCTTTTGAAAATATATTTGATTATTGAATGAAATTATGCATATAGGATTTTCCACATTTCTTAGTAATATTTTTCAGCAACTTGTCCATTGTCGGCATTTTCACATTTATTAGCGGGACATTGCTGCTGCTGCCATTGTTGTTATTATGTACTGTCGAGTTAGTTCTGACTCTTTAAGTGAGCCTGTGGAGGGTTTCCAAGGCTGTAAATCTTTGCTGGAACAGAAAGCTTCATCTTTTTTCTGTGGAGTGGCTGGTGAGCTTGAACCACCAACCTTATGGTTTGTAGCCCATTGCTTATCCCATGGAGTCATCACACTCCCAGAGTTGCTTGTAGTGTCATATTATCTTTTAATATCTAGGCCTTTTGTAGTCTATATGTATTTATGGACTTTTTTCTGATAAGAGTTCTTTTTCTTATCTTTTTATTGATCAGTTTCATTAAAGATTTGTCAATATTATGTTTCCAAAGTAGACTTTCGGATTTGAGGAAACCCTCTAACTTTTTTTGTTGTTTGTGTTTTAGGTTGTTTTGTTTTTCTCATTCATTTCTAAAGTTATCTCTTTATTTTCTTCCTTCTACTTCCTTGATCTTCATTCTCTTGCTCTTTTTCTAATTTCTTGGGTTGGCCATTCAGCTAATTCTTCTGTCTTCTTCTCCAATGCATGTGTTTATGGTCACAGATTTACTCTGCACAATTGTAGCACCAGCGTTGTATCCTTTTTTTGGCATACTTATTCAGTCTGTATGCTGAGAAAATACTATGAAAATAAACTGGATTATATGAAGAAAAATTGACATCAGAATTGCACAAAGACTCATTAACAATCTTTGATATGCGGTTGATATAATCTTTCTAGCTGGAAGTGAAGAAGACTTACAATACTTATTGATGAAGATCAAAGACTGTAGCCTTCAGTATGGATTGTACCTCAACGGAACGAAGACAAAAATCCTCACAACTGTACAAATAAATAATATGATAAATGGAGAAAAAAATTGAAGTTGTCAAAGACTTCGTTTTGCTTGGATTCACTATCAACACTCATGGAAGCAGCAGTCAAGAAATCAAATGAAATATTACATTAGGCAAATATATGCACAAGACCTCTTTGAAGTTTTCGAAAGCAAAGATAATCAGTTTGAGAACTAAGGTGCATGACCCAGGCCATCGTATTTTCAGTAACTTCATATGCATGTGAAGCTGGACAGTGGATAAGGAAGACTGGAGAAGAATCAATGCATTTGAATTATGGTGTTGGTAAACATCATTAAAAGTACCATGGACTGCCAGAAGAACAAGCAAATCTGTGTTGGAAGAAGTACAGTCAGAATGCTCCTTAACGCGAGGATGGGAGACTTTGTTACTCATACTTCAGACATGTTATCGGGAGAGATCAGTCCCTGGTGAAGGACATCATGCTTGGTAAAGTAGAGGGTCAGAGAAAAAGAGGAAGACCTCCAAAGAGATGACTTGACACAGTGACAGCAGCAATGGGCTGAAACAGCAGTAGTGGGGATGACATGGGACCAGGCACCGTTTCATTCTGTTGTGCATAGGGTCTCTGTGAGTTGGAACCAACTCGAAGTCACCTAACAACAATAACTGTGCTTGTTGGATATATATAATTGAGTTCATAACATTTCATAATCTTTATTATGTTTTTTTTTTTAATCCTTGGATTATTTGGAGTATGTTGTTATTTTCCAAAAGTAAAGCTAATTTATATCTCTGTTAGTATTGATTCTGGTCAATTACTTTCAGTCCGATGTCGAGGTCCTATGTTGGGGTCCCACCTCAACAAGGAAGTGTGGGTGCCATGAAGAAGGGACATCTGGTGGTGAAAGGGATAGAGACAGAGAGATAAAGTATATACAAAAAAGACAGACATACAGATATGATGCAAGCTGGCAGGTAGACAGATCTGCAAACATACTGCCTAGCATTGCACAGCATTGCACAGCATTGCATGCAGAA
>NW_006408691.1:1811873-1813754 GCF_000296735.1 Chrysochloris asiatica | reverse complement strand
CCCACAGCGCCACACCAGGACTCTGTTAAAACCTTCCACTTGACTTGTTGTTAAGTGAAGTCAAGTTGGTTCCAACTCACAGCGACCCTGTATAGAGTTTTCCAAAGAGCAGCTGGTGGGTTTGAACCACCAACCTTATGGTTATCCTGTCACACCAGGACTCCACTAGACTTGTAACTTTGACTCTTTCTTCTCTTCTCAGTTTTTGCTTTATTTTGTAGCTATGCTATTTAGTAGACATAAATTATAAATTGTTATAGCTTCCCTGTGAATTGAACATGTGATTGCCTTTATTGCTGTAATGTTTTCTGCCAAAAGCATTTTGTATAGAAGCACCCCAGTGCTCTGTCTTTAGTTTTCTGACTTTTGCAATCCATTGCCTCTCTCAGCTTGTGTGTGGAGCTCTTTTAAATAATAGAGATTTTTTTTTATTATTCTTGCATTTTTTTAATCCAATTTGATAAGATTGTTTCCTTAGGTCATTGAATCTATTTGTAGCTCCTGCTTTCAGTTAGATTTCAGCCTGAGAATATTCCACTATCTTGTCAGTTCTCCAGAGCTTTAAGAATATTAGATGCACTTTTATCAGCAATTTTGTTGTTGTTGTTGTTTTCAGTATGATTTGGCACACTGGCAAGCCGCATTACCAGAAATAGAAGTTCCAACTGCTGCTGCCGCTGTTTTAAGTTTAATTTTGTTTTTGAGAGTATACATATATAGCATCATGCATTTCTACATGTACGTTGATTACAATCAGCAACATTGATTTCATTCACGTTGTGCAGCCATTTTCACTGACCTTTTCTGAGTCGTTTCCCGGTCATTAACAGCAGCTCTGTACCCTAAGGTTCCTATCTCATCTCTCCAGTTGCTTTTGTCACTTTGATCCCATATGTTATATTAAGTGCCCTCGAGTCGGTTCCTATCTAGCCACTCTTTATAGGGTTTCCAAGGTTTAAACTGCCAGCTTTGTGGTTAGCAGTCCAGTGCTTATCGTACAGCGCCACACCAGAACTCCCACATAGTTTCCCAGGAGCAGCTGGTTGCCTTGAACCGCCAACTTTCTGGTTCACAATCCAGTGCTGATCCTATGGAGCCACGTCAGAAGTCTAATACTTAAAGCAGACAAGGCAAATGGGAGAAGAAACAAGAATAGAAATGAGGCGGACTGGCTCCAACAACTGAGAAGTGGAGGAACTCTTGGTGGGGAACCAGTGCTAACCAGCCACGATGCAGCACAGACCTAAGAAAGACTTTCGGGGATATTTTTGGCATATGTGTTAGAGGTTGCTCAGGGCAATAGTATTAGGGGTTCATTCAATTGAGTCTTAACCACAGTTTTCCATCTTATTTCACCCTCATGTTGGAAGCCCCTGGTGCTGCCTGTTCCAGAGGCTTTCTCAGGTTCTGTGCTGCTTCCTGGGCTGGTTAATGCTGATTTCTCCTCCCCTTTTCATCACTTCGGTTCTCATTTCCTCTCCCATTCGCCTTGTCTGCACGACTTTATTTTAAGGGCCTCGTGCTTTAAGGACATCCTTGGTAAAGTGGAGGGTCAACAAAAAAGAGGAAGACCCCCAACGAGACGGATTGGCACAGCGGCAGCAGCAATGGGTTCTCAATCGTAGCAATGATTGTGAGGTTGGCGCAGGGTCAGGCAGTGTTTCGTTTTGTTGTGTGTTGGTACTGTGGGTCGGTACTAACTCGACAACACCTGACAACAAGAAGCAGAGTGGAAACCTTTCCACTGCTGTTTGAGTGAGGTTTCAAGAGGGGCCTGAGGTGAAGGCTTAGGTTGAACTTTGACTGGAAGTCTTTAACTGGAAGTCCAAAGCTAATATGGTTAATGTAATCATTTAAAATGAAACTGTATATGTATCCTGT
>NW_006408691.1:1802109-1803875 GCF_000296735.1 Chrysochloris asiatica | reverse complement strand
ACTTGAGGGCACTTCACAACAACAACAAATGACTATTGAGGTATGGTGCTGTAGAATAAGCACTGGACTGCTAACTATAAGGTCAATGGTTCAAACCCAGCAGCCACTCCTTGGGAATCTTTTACAGGGTCGCTATGAGTCAGAACCAACTTGACGACACTTAACACCCCAAGGACTATTGAAGTTGTGCAGTTTTGCACACTACTGACTATTTGTACATCTTCTTTCGTCATGTCTGTTATAAATCTTTTGCTCCTCTAAAACTGGGTTTTGGAACTTTATATTGTTTAGGATCTATTTATATAGTCTCAATGTTAAGACCTTTGTCAGATTTATATGCCACAAATATTTTGTCCTAGTTTGTGGTTTATCTATTCGTTTTCTTTATGTCTTTTTACCAAAGAATTTTTAAATTCTTAACAAATCCAAATTGTAGTTTCTTGGTTTTGTTTCTTTCTTTAAATCTGTGATGTTGTTTATATCTGTATTTTATATTTCTTCAGAAGGTAAGTAGTGGAAACAATGACATTTTGTTTGTTTGTTTGTAGTTAATATTTGCCTCGCCAAATGGAAGAAGATATGAACCTGTTCCCTGAGGAGGAATTGGAGACTAGCGTGATTCTGGACAACATGAATGAAGGTTCTCTCACAAATAAGCTTCAGCAACAAGGAAGACAAATGATGTGCTTCTGGCCTTTGGTTCTCTTCCTACATGAAAACTACATTTTTTATCTTCATGTTTTTTTTCTCTGAGACGGATCATTTATAATAGTCTAATTGAATGAAAGATAAATTGTAGCTGAGAATTTTGAACGTAGCAGACCAGAGTTTTCTAGTTTCCAGTGTCCCTACTGGGAAATCTAATGCCATTTTTATTCTAATCCTTTAGCTGTGACCTATTTTTCCTTTTCCTGGAAACTTTTGGATTTTCACTAACAATATCACTGGTCATCTGAATTTTTTTAAAGATATGCCATGAATTGAGTCACACACTGACTGGGTGGGCCATTCCAATCTGGAAACTCATTTCCCTGGTCCTTGCTGCCCCCACACAGTTCATCCTTCAGTGTCTGGGATGTTAAATGAGTGACTACTTGTCTGCGAGAAGGCCATTTTCTAAACTTTGGCTGGTTTCTCCCATTCCATGTTCCCTCTTCTGTACTCCTTGTCATTAGGTATTGTCTTAGGCTGAGTTCTCTAGAGAAGCAAAACCAGTGAAGCTTCTGTATTGTTGTTGTTGTTAAGTGTTGTCAAGTCGGTTCTGACCCATAGGGACCCTGTATAGGGTTTCCGAGGAGCAACTGGTGAGCTTGAAGCTTTTGTATATGTATATGTAATTGTGTGGTGCTATAGCACACCCAACTGGATTGCTAACAACAAGGTTAGTGGTTCCAACCCACCAGCCGCTCCTTTGAAACCTATATAGGGTTTTGTTTTTTGTTTTTTAAGATTTTATTGTGAATTGAGTGATAGTTTACAGGACAGATCATCAGATTTGCACTCAACCCATTGTATTTTGTTTCATTGCAATGATTACAGTTCCCTCCGTGTGCCATCAGTTAACAGTATTTGCCTCTATTCTCTCTTGCTTTTTTTTTTTTTTGATGTACACAAAGCACACAGAAAATATATATTCATTTAAAGCACCAAAGGGCGCATTTTGCAAGCCAGCCTCCTGCCTGCCGGCACAGAGCCTTTCTCATTCCATGGGTCTAGAATCCTCAGCTGCTCTCTGTTTCTATGCCATCATCTCTGCTTCTGTCTCT
>NW_006408691.1:1799379-1800899 GCF_000296735.1 Chrysochloris asiatica | reverse complement strand
GTGCCACACTCTTCTTCATATAATCCACCTCTCAGATTATTTGCTCAGCATACAGACTGAATACACACAGACTGATTACTGTTAAAAGAATACAACCTTGGCACACACCTTTCCTTATCTTTTTTTCGTGTGTGTATCAATTGAGTAAAGGTTTACAGACAAGATCATCAGTTTCACATTCAACAAATCAAATACTTCGTTTCATCTCAATGATTGCAATTCCCTCCTTGCAACAACAGCTGCCCCGTTTCCTCTCTGTGGTGGTGGTGGTGGTTGTTATGCGCTGTGAAGTCAGTTCCGACTCATAGAGACCATCTACAGGGTTTCTGAGGTTGTAAATCTTTACAGGAAAGCCTCATCTTTCTCCCACGGAACAGCTGGTAGTTTCAAACTGCTAACCATGAGATTAGCAGCCCAAATCGTAACCATTAGGCAAAGTATAAATTTCTTTCAAACTCTTACATAAATATATTTATCCCACTCTTCCTCCCATATCCATTCAGCCTGTGTCTATGTCCATGTGTCTACAAAGAACACTCTTGTTCCAAGGTTGTATATACACCACTATTTACTTCTGTCCCCTTTAGCCCATGCATACCTCCCTGTGTCTTCACTTCCCTCTGCCAACCTCCGTCTTGCATATTGCCCCCCTTATCACCTGAGTTAACAAGTGTCTACCCTCTAGCCAGTCATTTACTTTCCCTTCACTCCCACCACTGATAATCATCAAAGAATGTTGCTTTAAGTATGAACACCTTTTCTTGAGTTTTTGCAATAATAGTTTCATACAATATTTGTCCTTTTGTGATTGACTTATTTCATTCAGCATAATGTCCTGCACATTCATCCATGTTATGAGGTATTTCACAGATTCATCATAATTCATCAATGTTGCATAATATTCTATAGTTTCCTGATTTTAAACCATTCAGGGTCCCCTTGTTTTGTTCAAACAACTGCCTCTTTGTCTATGTACAGATTCCTCATGAGCACAATTAAGTGTTCAGGAATACACATTCTTCACAGTGTTATCCACATAGTCGAAAGTCTTTGCATGGTCAGTAAAGCATAGGTAAGCGTCTTTCTGTTATTCTCTGCTTTTAGCCAAGATCCATCTGACATTAGTAATGCTATCCCTAGTCCCACATCCTCATCTGAATCTGGTTTGAACCTCTGGCAGTTCCTTGCCAATGTACGGTTGTGATCATTTAAAAATTATATTTAACAAAATTTTAATTGCATGTGATATTAATAATACTGTCTGATGATTTCCACATTCCTTTGGGTCACCTCTCTTTGGAATGGGCACAATCATTTGGCCAGATAGCTGTCTTTCAAATTGCTTGACATAAATGAGTGTGTGCCTCCAGTGCTGCATCAGTTGGTTGAAAGATTTCAACTTGTATTCCATCAAAGCCCAGAGCCTTGTTCTTTGCCAATGCCTTCAGTGCACCTTGGACTTCTTCCTTCAGTACCATTGACTCTTGATCATATGCTACCTCTTGAAATTGTTGAACATT
>NW_006408691.1:1781197-1798269 GCF_000296735.1 Chrysochloris asiatica | reverse complement strand
TGAGTGAATTTGAATAATAATGGTATTAACTGGTCTTCCTTGTGATGGTGGTCTGCCATGGAGTCAGTTCCAACTCATAGAGACCTTGTATAGAGTTTCCAAAACTGTAAATCTTTATGGGAGGAGAAAGCTTCATCGTTCTTCTAGGTCTTCCTTGTAGGCATATGGATAGTATCCTGTCACAGACACCATTATACTTCAAGATAGATCTTAAAATGTTCTTTTTGATGATGAATATGACACCATCCCTCTTGAATTTATCATTCCCGACATAGTAAACTATATGATTGTCAGATTCGAAATAGCCAATACCAGTCCATTTCGGCTGACTACTGGCTAAGATATTAATCTTTGTGTATTCCATTTCATTTTTGACAACTTCCTATTTTCCTAGATTCATACTTCTTTATTCCATGTTCCAATTATTAAGAATGCTTACAATGGTTTCTCCTCATTTTGAGTTGTGGCCTGTCAGAAAATGAAGGTCCCAAAAGGTTTACTCCATTCACACCATCACTGGCAATTCTACTTTGAGGAGGCAGCTCTTCTCCAGTCGTACTTTGAATGCCCTCCAACCTGAGGATCTCTTCTTCCAGCATTATATCAAACAATATTGTGGTGTTCTTCATCATGCTTCAATATTCAATAATCTGGTGCTATCTGACAGTGTTGCACTGCTATTCACAAGATTTTCAGAGGTTTAACATTCAGAAATAGTCTACCTCTCCTTTTTCCTAGTCTGTCTTAGTCTGGAAGTTAGAGAGATAGAGAGAGAGATCATAAGGAAATAGCTCTCATGGTTTTAGAGGCAGACATATCAGACTGGAGGTGGTTTCTGTCACATCATTAACTGCAGGTGCTAATGACCCAAGATTGTCAGGCCAGACAGCAGGCTGCTGGCTCGCAGACTGTGGAGGCTGACCAATCCAGGATCCACAGGTAAAATGATAGGCTGCTGACTCGTACACTGAAGATTCTAATGAATCCCAAGACTTGCTGACTCAAGTCCCAAGAACTGAAGGTTAGATGGTAAGAGTTATATACAGGATCCTGGCCTCATCTCTCTCTCTTTCTCTGCTTCACTCCTTTCTTCCTTCTGCTTCTTCCTATAGCTTCTCTTTCTGTCTCAAAAAACCTGAGGTTGGCTGCTTATATACACCACTCCTCATCTGTTTTAAGGCATGGCCCCTCAGGGAGAAAGGTGGCAGGAGACAAACATGGCAATCCCATCTTGGTTGGCTACAAACACTTTATTTGCATAATTACTACAATTCACATCATTTGCATAGTAATTGACCATTCCCTGCAAGGTGAATAACCAATTACGGGACAAGCAACAACCCAGGACCAGACAAAAAATAGCAAAACCGAGTTATTTATAGTTTGCCTAGGAAATGTCAATCAACAGGGACAAAAGTAACACAACAAACCCTCTGGATAGAAAACTAGGGCAGAGAGAACTCCTCAGGGCTTAGCAGGAAAATCTCCCAAATGGATTTTCCAAAGCCCTATGGCAAAAGACCCATAAAGGAACTCATCTCATTGCAAGAATTGGTACTAGATAGTCAGACTGAACACTTAACACCAACTTTCTGTTATTCTAACTCTTGCCTTGATTTCTAGACACAAGTGGAGTAAAGAGTCCAGTGTTTGAGGTTGAAGCTTCTCCTCAGGAATCAGAGAGTGATGCTGTGCTGGAATACTCCTGGTAATCAACCTTGGTTACCGCCAACTCCCCTTCACTCACCTCCACCACCCTCAGAAATGGGGGGAGCCTGGAGTGAACCGGTCGGGGCCCCTGGAGAAGGATCAGGGCCTGGTAGATGGAAATGGCAGCTGGTACCCTATTTACTTGAAGTCCAGGGAAAAAGCAAGATGCTGACACCAAGAAACCCAAGACGAAAAGAGCTGACAAAGACAGAGCTCAGACTCTGCACCTGAGAAAGGTTCTGAACCATCTGGATATGGTGCATGAAGAGAAAGACCTTTTCATTCAGAAAACCAGGTGGGTGCCTCTGGGCCACTGCTCTCCCTCACCCTCCCAGGCTCTGCAGGTGGTCAGACACACTTCCCAGTCCAGGATGGGGCCTTGGTTACACCGTGTTCCCAGGGGTCTCCTAACTGACTGGAGCCCAACCTCTCCTCCGCCCCTCCACCATCTGGGTTGTCTGCTCACCGTGTGCAGAGGGCTAGAGGCTGGGCTGCCTGTTCTGTTGGCAGGTGGTTTTGCTGTCAGACAGTTTGTGACAGGGATTGAGAGCCCTTCCATGGGGTCTCCTGCCCTTCTGCAATTGCCCACGCAGCAGGCAGTGGACTTCCAGATCAGCCAGCTCCTTTGTGCCTCCTCTGGTCCCATCACATTTGGGGAGATCCACTCCCTTGCTCTCCTAGACTGTGCTCCAAGCCCTGTCAGGCCCAGGATGACTGGTGGGCTCCGAACACTGCCCACAGCGCTGCTTCCTGGTAGCCCCACCTTGATTAGGGCTGACCCTGAGAGAAGATACTTCCCCATCGCTGACCTAGGAAAATGTCAGACATAGAAAACAATTCATACGGCAGGCAACTGGACGCCATCGCCTCGAACCAATGCCAGGATCACGCTGGTGCTTCTTCCTGTGTGTGCTTTACAGGCATACTTTATTTTTGCTGATGTATTTAAAAGCAAGTCACAAACATTATGGTACTTTACACCTAACCACTTCAGCAGCTCCTAGAAATAAAGACATTCTTGTGCACAACCTCAGCACCTTTGCTACGTTTAAGAAAACAACTAATGCTTCCCTAATATCCTCCTGGTGTGGCACAGTGGGCTAATGCACCAGACTGCAAGGTGGGCAGTTCAAGCTCACTAGCTGCTCCTCAGAAACCCTATACAGGGTCGCTATGGGTAAGAATCGACTCAATGGCACTTAACAATAACAATGTCCGCCTGGGATTCCTGGTGGCACAGTGAACGATGCTGATCAGCAAAAGATTGCATGTTCTATTCTGCCCAGAGGTGCCTTGAAGAAAAGGTCTAACACTAACAATATACTTCCGAAAAATCAGCCACTGAACTCAAACCCCTGTGGAGCACAGTTCTGCTCTGACACACGTGGGACCACCGTGAGTCAGAGTTGAGTTGATGTCAACTTTTTTTTTTTTCCTTTTTCTATTATCATCCTGGAGTCCTGGTGTGGTGCTGGACTGCTAACTACAGGTCGGTGGTTCAAACCCACCAGCTGCTCCTCAGAAACCCCCTTACACATGGTCACTATGAATTGGAACCGGCTTGACTGCCCTTAACAACAACAATGTGCATTCTGTAGCAGCGTCGTGATGTGGTCCCATGCATGATCCCCAGGTGACTTTTAGAGCAAAGGTTTAGGCCAGGACTCAGTTCAGTTCCACATGGTTGAGGCTAGTTATTTGTTTTCTTCAGTGTGTGTTTTTAGAATGCCGAGGAGCTGTGGTCCATGGTCTCTGCAGCCCCCACACACTGTAACCAGGGTGTTCGGGTAGCCAGAGGTTTCTTACTCATGCCAATCCATGTAAATTCCCCCATTCATGGCCTTTTCCTCAGCTACAGAGAGCATGTTTGCTCACTTGGAGTGGAGGTCACAGGGGTGCCCCCCTCAGCAGGGTTTCCAGAAAACAACATCTCTCTAAGTTCAAGTGAGTTAGGGAGAGCCCTGGGAACAAGTCACATACTGGACTGGGGAGTGTGCCTGGCCAGCATCCCCACTGCCCACTGCACGTACCCTGAGACCGGGCATAGTGCAAGCGCCAGGAAAGGGGAATGACTGAGCTACAAGAGTCATTCATCCCGGGTCTCGTCCCAATTTCCAGAGGGGAGCTGCGTGCTTGCCGCCAGAGGATCGACCTCATCACCAGACAGCAGGAAGCCATGATGGCAGAGATTGATGCAGAGAAGGAGGCCAATAACATGTAGGTCTTGGTGTCCTGCCGGCTGTCCGATCTCCCTCCAAGTCGCCTGGTGGGTGGTGTGTCTGTGCTGGCACCCAGGAGGTAGCTGGGTGCCAAGCTGGCATTTGTCACTTGGCTCATCAGCATCAGTCAGCAGAGCTTCACCTGGTCCACTGTTGTTTATGAAGTGCCTGATGTACTCGGGCAGACAAGCCTCGTGCAGTGCGCGAAACCGCCACACAAAATGCTGAGGTGAAAAGGGAGGGCTATCTCTGGAGACAACTCTAAATGGGACCTGAGTGACCAGAACAAGGCTGCCATGTGGTCACCCGGGGAAAGAACATTCTGGGTGGAGGGGCTAGAACATGGTCCCCATGAGACGGGGGCATGCAATCACCATGAAACTCTCCACACAGGGCCAGATGTGATGGGCTGGGAGGGCTTCAGTGGGCATGGCCCAGGGCAGTGGGGTGGGGATAGGCCAGGTCATGGTGAAAGGGTAGGGGTGCATGTGGCTGGCCATGGGGAGGTAGCCAGGGTAGGGCAGGAGAAGGAAGGAGAGAGGGGGCAGAGCCAGGTGTGGTGGGCAGATCTCAGCATCCGAACTGCCATTTGTCATGAGCAGCAGGGTGGGTGGTGTTTGCCAGGATGTGACACTCAAGCCTGGGCTCAGCTAGAGGGAGGGAGGGCAGGGTGTTGCTTGGCAAGTGGCCCACGCTTATGACACACAGTGAGTGTCACTACAAGCAGGAAAGCTAAATTCGCCTCAGCTCCTGTGATCCTCGTGGCAGCACCCTGGGGTTGGCACTATTGTACAGATGAGAACGCTCAGGTGCAGGGACACTCAGTGGCTTGTCCAGAGTCACCTCCTGATAGGGGACAAGCCGTCTTGGTCCCGGCACTCCAGCCCCAGGGCACTGGTTCTAACCAGCCCTGTGCTGTGGGATAGAGAAAGCTGAGGACTGAATGGGCTGACACCAGGCCCCTGACTCGAGGGGTCTCAGGGCATTACCGAAGGTCCTGGGCCTGGTGAGCCCACAGCCCTGGCTGTGATAGGGTCCTGGCACCTGGGCAGTGCTCTGTACAGGTGGGTCCCATAGGCCAGGTATCTACCAAGGTTGCTGGGACTGAGCCTGCTCAGATTCCCTCTTCCCAGCACTGTCCTTGTCCACACACAGAGGTCACTGGGGAAAGCTAGACACCCTGAGCAGTTCCCTTGGGTGTCATAGAGAAGGTCCCACCTACCTGTTCTTCCTGCACAACCGAGCACTGGGTGGTGGGTGCTGGCTGTGGCTGAGAAGGATGTCCATTCACAACTCCCTGAGCATTGGCTGATTGGCTTGGTGCACTGAGGCAGCCATGACCATGGGAAGGGAGAGGGGGACAAAGTCAAGAAGTCATGGCCAGTAGAAACCAGGAGGCCCTTCCAGATTTCTCAGCCACCCCACTCCTCAGGTCTTGCAGCAGACGTGCCTGTCCACCATGCTCTCCCCAGCCAGAAACAGCCTGGCCTGCCACATGAAGACCTGGCCCTCAAGGGAACCATTCCCAGTGTCTATAGAGGAAATGACAGGCCTGTACAGAGCTCTGGTGATCAAGGGCCAGCATTCTAGTGGAACCCAAGCCCCTGTGGGTTGGGGACTTGCCAAGGCAGTGAGCTGCAATGCCTCGTGTAAACAGGTCCATGAGGAGGGCTGGTGTGTGTGTAGATGGATTTTTCACTGAGTGATGAAAACAAGGCAAGGTAAAGCCATCACATGGACATAGGGAAGATTCCAGAGTGAGTGTAGGCCACAGGAAGTCTCTCTGATGTCCATATGTTTAAAGGTTCTCACTTGGTTTCCCACCTTCTCTCCTTTCCTGGCCACCTGCCCTGCAGTGCTGCCGTGGGGCGCCTGCAGGCCGCCTACAGCCGCCTGTGCATGGAACTGGACAATGAGCGAGACCTGCAGTTGAGCATCACCTCCACGCTGAAGGAGAATGAGTAAGTGCAGGGCTGGGGGGACTGCAACCAGAATGTTCCTGAGAAGCAAGACACTGACTTTACTGTGGAGACTTGTCATTAAGAAAGACATATTGCTAGAAAAGGACCTCATGATTGGTAAGCAGAGGATCCACAAACAGAAGAGAAACACTCCACGAACTGACTGAACTGCTACAGTCCACTGGCATGGGCTCAAGCATATCAGTGGACTCTGTGTAGGTCACTAGGAATTGGAGCCAACTTGACAGCAACTAACAAATACATGAACTCAAAAGTCCCTGGGTGGTACAAACAAGTTATGGGCTCAGTTGCTAACCAAAAAATTAGAGGTTGCAGTGCACCCAGAGGCAACTAGGAAGAAAGGCCCGGAGATTGCCTTGCAAACAATTGAAAGAAAACCCTGGGGAGCACAGTTCTCCTCTGACATACCCAAGGTTGCCCGAATGCCAACTAGCTGTATAAGTGGCTCACAGAGTGAGTGGGAGACCTGGAGAAACAGAAAGTCCTGTCACCCCCAAGGAGCTGCTGCCTTTGTCAGCATTGGCAGGAGGCTGAGAAGCAGGATGTGCTTTAGGGCCATGGATCAGAGTCAGGTCCCTCTGCCATTGTATGTCGGCCATGGCCCTGTCTCTCCGGATGGAGGCCCAGCCCGAGTAGAGGACTTACCTGAGCTCCTGAATAGCCGAAGCAACACAGTCCATAGCCTTTACTGCAAAAAAAATCTGGGAAATCCACTCGTAAGCTCTTCAGTAGCTGCTGTTCCAGAAGGCACACTGAGGTCCCTGGACCAGGCCTGCAAAGTCAGCTACAGCCCACACTGCTGACTCTAATGGAACACAGCTGGCCCTGGTTCAAATCACATCATGTGTCCCCTCCGCCCATAAGTGAGATCCATTGGCACCTGACTCAGTCTCTCTCATTTTACCTCCAACTTGATACCCCATGACCTTTGGACTAAGGATGAAGGTCACAGCCATCATGTACCCTGTGTGAAATAGAAGGGAGAGGACGGCAGGGACAGGAGCGCTGATTGGTGTGTATGCAAATATACATGACAGCAAGGAAGAAAATGGGGTGTGGGGGGGTTACTACAGTCCTTACGGCACCCATACCTTCCTTTCTCCACTCAGCCCCAGAGAGGTCAGTGTTCTTGGGCAGTGAGGTAAAACCCTGGGACCCTACCTTTGTTGGGTCACTAGGATTGTCCATTTGCATTAAAAAAAAATTTTTTTTTTTATTTCAAGCAATTTACACTTCATTTTGTCCAGTCCGTTTTGAACATGTCATCAGAAGGGACCAATCCGTAGAGAGAGACATGGCGCTTGGTGAAGCAAATGTACAGCAGAGATGATGAGGCCGGCACAGAGCTGGGCAGGTTTTGTTCTGTTGTGAGTGGAGTCTCTGTGGATCAGAGCCAATCATTAGCTTCTCACAACCATCAGCTTCCAGAGGGGAAGCAGAGTAGCAGTAAGAACATCCACACTCGTGTCCTTTATCAGGAAAGGACCCAATTTGGCATGTGCATCATCTCCTCAAACCTCTCCAGCTTCCTCCAACCAAGGAAAGCTCTCAATTTTCCTGGGACATTTATGACTTTGGCTTCTTTAAAGATTACAGGCTACTTGTGCCCCTCAAATTGACTTTGTTAGATGTTTCCTGGAGATTTCTGGCTAAAATACCACAGAAATAATGCCCTGTCTTTCTCCAGGTGTCCCATCATGAGGCACACGTTGGTGATTTGTCGCTTCATGGTTGGTGTGTTGTTGTTAGGTGTCATTCTGACTGATGGCGACCCTGCGTACAACAGAACAAAACACTGCTGAGTCCCGCACCATCTTCACAGTTGTTATGTTTGAGCCCATTGTTGCTGCTGCTGTGTTTCCCTGGGAGTTTTCCTCTTTTTCTGTGACCCTCTACTTTTCCAAGCATGATGCCCTTCTCCAGGAATGGTGCTTTCAAACAATGTGTCCTAAGTGTGAGAGATGAAGTTTTGTCATCTTCACTTCTAAGGAGCATTCTGGCTATACTTCTTCCGAGACAGATTCGTTTGTTCTGGCCATCCATGGTACTTTCAATATTCTTCACCCAGACCATAATTCAACTGCATGGATTCTTCTCTAGTCTTCCCTTAGTCATTGTTCAATTTTCACATATATATGTGATGATTGAAAATACCATGGCTTGGGTTAGTCCTCAAACTGACTTCTTTGCTCTTTAACATTTTAAAAAGGTCTTTCGAAGCAGGTTGGCCTCATGCCATACATCTTTAGGTTACTTTACCGCTGCCTCCATGATCATTGATTGTGGAGCCAAGCACAATGGGTCCACATTGCGGGAATGAATTAGGCCACTTAACTGAAATGGTGTCCGCCTGGTCTCTTCAAGGAGAGTTCCTTTTTCCTTCCAAACTCACACGTATTTTGTGGGGAGATACTTTCAGATACTCACACCTATGGGGAGAGACAATGGAAAGTTCTATTCTTCATCCCTCTTTCAACTGTGAATGCCTACATGCATTGAATTTCTTGCCTGAATTTATTATTATTATTATTATGATGATGATGATGATTGTTGCCAAAGGGTACTTTCCTAATGCCATCATTCCTTCTAAACTTATTAGTTGGTTTTCTACTGTAAAAACCCTTTCTTCCACATTTATGTATCTATCCATGGTTATTTATTTTGATGCTCAAATCATCCCAGATTTGGCCAGTGGGAACTCCTTAAGACAGACTCCCCCATCCTTTTGACATCTGCCGTCATTCCCTGAATACTTCCAGGCTCAGCACAATATCCCAGGACCCTTTTATTCTTTCCCTGTCCTTTTCATTGCTGGCAAAAAAAATTTTCCTAGTCGGTGGGCTTCCTTTTTACTCTTTTGGTAAAATCTTTTGAGGCACATAAGTCTCTTGCAGCAAATTTGTCTAATGCAATACATCATTTGACTTCTTGATTGCTGTTACGATGAGTGTTGGTTGTGGATCCAAGCAAAATTAAATCCTTGATAAGTTCACTCATTTTTCCATTTATCATCATCATATTGTCCGGCTGTGATGATTTTTTGTTATCTTTGTATTGAGGTGCCGTCCATACTGAAGACTGTAGTCTTTGATCTTAATAGTAGTAGTTCAAGATCGCTTCACTTCCAGTGGGAAATTTTGTGCCGTCTGCATAACACAGGTTGCTGATGAGTGCTCCTCCAAACCTGATGTCATCTTCTTCATATAATTCAGTTTCTCAGATTATTTGCTAAACATACATACTGAATATATATAATGAGGGGATACAGTCCTGATTTCTCATGAGCACAATTAAATGTTCTGGAATATCCATTCTTAGCAACGCTATTAATAGCTTTCAATGAGCCACAAAGTTGAATGTCTTTACATAATCAATAAAGCACAAGTAAATGTCTTGAATTCTGTGCTTTCAGCCAAACTCCATCTGATGTCATCAGTCATATCCCTTGATCCATGTACTCTTCTGAATCTGGTTTAATTTTCTGACAGCTGCCTATCTCTGTATTGTTACAACTGTTTTTGGCTTATTGTCAGCAAAATTTTACTTACCTGTGCTATTAATGATATTGTTGTACTCAAACAATTGCCTCTATGTCTATGCCTAGGTTTAAAATGAGCAAAAGTAAGTGTCCTGGAATACTCATTCTTTGCAATGTTATCCATAGTTTGTTATGATCCACATAGTCAAATGTCTTTGCATAGTCAATAAAGTGCAATTAAATATATTTATATAAAATTATGGTGTTGGCCAAGAATCTTGAAAGTAACATGGACTGCCAGAAAAGCAAACACATCTGGAAGAAGTATAGTCAGAAAATTCCGTAGAGGCGAGGATGTACTTTGAGCATGTTATCAGGAAGGGCCCATGCCTGGAAAAGGACATCCTGCTTGGTAATCCATTGAGATGCATTGACACAGTAGCTACAACAATGGGCTCAAACAGAACAATTGTGAGGATGGCACAGAATCAGGCAGTGTTTGGTTCTGGTGTGTGTAGGGTCACTGTGAGTTGGAGCCTACCCAATAGCACGTAACAACAACATCAACTCATTCATTTAACACATTTTAATAGATATTGAGTACTTACTATGCACCAAACACTGCTGGGAGCATTTAGGATTCATCAGGGAATAGGACAGACGGCAAACTCTGCCTCATTTGTCACATCTTACTAGTAATGAGGAGACAGGAGATAAGCAACAGCATGCAACTCCTGGTGGTAGCCAGTCCCATCATCATTGGCGTCCTAGTCTCAAGCTTCAGTCTCCAGAGGATCCAGTAGAGAGCAGGAGGATGGTGAGGTGCAGAAGCCGGCATGGCTCTGCTCCAAAACCAGAGGCCCCGTATAGCATCCCGCTCAGCCACAGACACTTGAAGGGCCCTCAAATCCCAATGGCAAGGCTGCTTGCTTTGCAGTGGACCCACTTATGAGTTTCTTGCTACTGCCATACAAACTATCACAAACTTAGTGACTAAACACGACTTAATTATCTTACAATTTTAGAGGTCAGAAGTTCAACACAAGTCCCACCAGGCTAATACCAAGGTGTCAACAAGGCTGCATTCTGAAGCCTCTAAAGTAGAATTTGTTTCCCTGCTTTTTCCATAGTGTAGTAGTTATGAATCGGGCTGCAAACTTCAAGGTCAGCAGTTCAAAACTACCAGCTGTTCCACAGGAGAAAGATGAAGCTTTCTGCTCCCATAAAGATTTACAGCCTTAAAAAAAAAAAAAGAATTACAACCTCAGAAACCCTGAGTTGGAACTGACCATGGCACATAACCACCATCAGTGGCCACTTACACTCCTTGGCTTGTGGTCCCTACCTCCATCTTTAAAACCAGCTAACATCACATTTCTGGTTCTTATTCCTTTGAAAAAAACTCTCTCTCTGACTGACCATATCAGAGAGGGTTTTCTTTATATAAGAACTCATGTTATTAGCTTGGGCCTACCCAGATAATCCAAAACAGTCTCCCCATGACAAGGGCCATGTTACTTCCAAGATTCTTGGCCAACACCATAATTATATATATTTATATTTAATTTGTACTTTATTGACTATGCAAAGACATTTGACTATGTGAATCATAACAAACTATGGATAACATTGCAAAGAATGAGTATTCCAGGACACTGATCAAATCTGCAAATTCCGCCCCCCCCTTTTTTTTTTTAGATTCATGGGTATTTATTCTATTCTGTGGGTTATATAATACTTTGCTGCTCACATTGTTCCAGTTGTGGCCATTGGGAGTTCTTTCCGTTGGCTCCTGTGTCCTTTGACACCCATTGTTGTTATTGTTGTAAAGCACTGCCTAGTTGGTTCCAACTCATAGTATAGGGTTTCTGAAGAGCAACTTGCAAATTCCCTTTTAAAGAACATCAAGTCTGAGAGATTAGAAGTCCCAATCAGGTTATCAGCCATATTGATTCTTTCTGAGGGACCTGAGAAAGGAGCTGTTTATCTTCTTATTTGGTTTCTGGTAGGTTCTAGAAATACTTAACTAGCTGCTGCATCTGCCTCCATCATCAAATAGTTGTTCTATGTCTGTCTATAACTGTCTCCAGATCTTCACCTCTCTATAAGACCCGCCATACTCCATCTTAAAAGAACTTATTTCCAAATGAGGCAACATTCACAGGAACAGAGCTTAGGACTTCAACGTATCTTTCTGGAGGACACAGCTCAATCCATGACATCATGAAGGTAACATATTCACACGTCCCAGAGATTAGGGCCCAGACATATTTGTTGTTGTTAAGTGCCATTGAGTTGGTTCTGACTCACAGTGACCCTGTATAGGCTGGTGACTTTAAACCACCAACCTTGTGGTTCAAACCAACTTTGTGGTCCAGTGTTTGTCCTACAGCATCACACCAGGACTCCATATTTAGTGGGACCATTATTCTGCCTAGGAAACTAACTCTGGGCTTCACTCAAAATTGGCAGCCTTACTAGTTACTCAGTAAATGAAATACAGTGAAATCTGTGAGAGCCAGAACTGGAATGGATGTCCTTGTTTACCCAGGCCCCACAAGTTTTCCACCTTTGACAGAGCACCATTTTACCACTTTCCTATCACTTATTTTAGTGGTTATGAATCGGGCTGTGAACCTTAAGGTCAGCAGTTTGAAACTACCAGCTGTTCTGCGGGAGAAAGATGAGGCTTTCTGCTCCCGTAAACATTTACAGCCTCAGAAACCCTGTACAGGGTCGCTATGAGTCAGAACTGACTCCACGGCACATAACAACAACAACAACAACATTTTAGTGAAAATACATTTGAGTTTTCCTTGTCTGAAAATATTCTACCTTACACGTTTGGGTTTCGTAGGTTTTACTGTATACACTGCTTCCAAAATCAATGGCTACCAAATGTTTGTCTCTTTCTTGGAGGTAGGAATTGCAAGGTGCAAACATTTGTCTTTCACTTTGGAAGTGATAGTCTCTCATTCCTCAGACTGAAGTGTCAGATCTCCACATTTTCATGAGATTTATCCCCACTTTGTGGCACACTTGTGTCTTCTTTTGGGCCTCTGGGGTATCTGTTACTATTTATTTATTCCTGGTGTGGCACTGTAGATTAATGCACTGGATTGCAAAGTCATTTGAACCTCAAGATCAGCAGTTCAAGCTCACCAGCTGCTCCTCGAAAACCCTATACAGGGTCTCCATGGATCGGAGACTTGACGGCACTTAAAACAACAACAACAAACAGTGAATGTTTTAAAATGAGGAAAGGTGTGTGACAGGGTTGTATTCTTCACCACATTTACTCAATCTAAATGCTGACCAAATAATCTGAGAAGCTGGATTATATGAAGAAAAGCATGGCATCAGGATTGAAGGAAGACCTATTAACAACCTGCGATGTGCAGATGATATAATCTTGCTTGCTGAAAGTGAAGAGGACTTAAAATACTTACTGATGAAAATCAAAGACCATAGCCTTCGGTATGGAGAGCATCTGAGATGTAAAGAAAACAAAAATCCTCACCACTGTATCAATAGACAACATCCATATCAATGGAGAAAAGATTGAAGTTGTCAAAGACTTCATTTTGCTCAGATCACGCATCAACACTCATGGAAGCAGCAGTCAATAAATCAAATGACGTGTTGCATTAGGCAGATCTGCTGCACAAGACCTCTTTAAAGTGTTGAAGAGCAATTTGCGGAGTAAGGTGCACCTAACCCAAGTAATGGTATTTTCAATGACCTCAAATGCATGTGAAAGCTGGACAGTGAATAAAGACCACTATAGAAGAACTGATGCCTTTGAGTTATGGTGTTGGAGGAGAATAGTGAAAGTACTGTGGGCTGAAAGAAGAACAAACAGATCTGTGCTGGAAGAGGTGCCACCAGGGTGCTCCTTGGAGGCCAGGATGGCCAAATTTCATCTCTCATACTTTGGACATATTGTCGGGAGGGACCAGTCACTGGAGAAGGGTATCATGTTTGGTAAAGTGGAGGGTCGGAGAAAAAGAGGAAGACCCCCAACAAGATGGATTGGCACCCTGACGGCAGCAATGGATTAGGCATAGCAACAATTGTGAGGTTGGCCCAGGACTGGTCAGTGTATCATTCTTTTGTTCATAGGGTCGCTATGAGTTGGTGCTGACTCGATGGCACCTAACAACAACATGATGTCATCAGTGTGGTGGGCCAGCTTTATGTCTTCTTGGATGGTGAGTTACCACAGAGCTGGGTGGTCTCAATAGCTGTGATGGAGGACATTGAGGTGATGCTGCAGTCCCCTCCAGGTGAACACAAACTGCTTTTGGCATTCTTTATTTAGAAAGATGGAGAAAAATGCATTTCCAGATGGACATTACATACCAGATGCTGGTGTCTGTGGTGCTTGGCTACAGCAATGACTCCATATAGAACACCAAAAAACTCTGAGGTGGCTTGCTGTCCATCTGCAAGGCCCAAGTATTTGGACAGGCTGCATAAGTGGGCTACAGAGGACACTGTAAGGACTGCTGCTTTCACACCCACATGTCACAGTGTTCCTTTTGACCCCAGACATGCAATAGTGCATTCAGTTGATTGTTCTTGAAGGAAGAGGCAGTTTAAGAGGCTTCAGTTGGCCATCCCTGCCACAGCTGCTTCCATTCAATAGATCAGACCTCCTGGGTTCCTAATTTACCTCTGTCCTCATCCTCATCAGCAGCCATGAGGCCTTCTGGCTCACTTTGATGTTAGCTCAGAGCCAGGATCCAACAGGACCAAAGGACAGCCCTTTCCCTTCCCCAAGCACAGCTACGCTAACAAGTAACCACGAGTACTCCCTGGGGGACTGGGCGAGAACGTTGTAAGGTATCATCAGAATGTATCTATCATAGGGCCTTTCCTCGGGGGCACCTGCCTCCCTTCTTTCAGAGGACTTGGGGTCTGTGAATCCACTCGGGAGGAGAGTAAGTTGAAGATCCATAACATTTTTGTTGCTGGAATGGACTTGCTCCTTGTCAAAACTGGAGCTTTTCCAGTAATTCAGATGGAGACAAGTTTTCGTGGGATCTTCATCTACTTCAATCCTGTTGTAGCCAGTTGTCATCAAGTTAGCTCTGACTCATGGCAATCCCATGTCCAACAGAGCAAAATGCATCTTTCTCAGCATCGCTGGTACGTGTGAGTCCATCGCTGTAACTACTGGGCCAGTTCATCTCAACTGAGCGTCTCCCTTGCTAGCCTTGTACTTCTCCAAACATTTCATCCTCCCTTCTAATGACTTGTCCAAACGAGTGAGTTGGGCAGTATTCTGTTGTGCTCCATAGGGTTTTTACTGACTCATTTTTGGAAGTAGGTCACGAGGCCTCTCTTCCTAGTCTGTCTTAGTCTGGAAGCTCCACTGAAGTCTGCTTACCACGTGTAACCTTGCTGTTATCCAGTGCCATCATTTTTAGCATCAGAGCAATGTGCCAGCCATCACAGTCTGACAAACTGATAGCCTATGGACCCAGTAATCAATGCAAAGCCCCTCCTGACTGGTCTGAGCAGAGACATAGGGCCTGCTATCCATGGTGTTGCAAGCCCACTCCCATTCCACAAGTGAAGTCTGTCTCCCCAGGACTCCCTAAGGAGCCCCTTCCTAAGGCAGCATCTCCCACCTGCATCTCTGTCTCCAAGAGCCACAACAGTGCTTTTCAGGGATCCTACGTGCTGTGGGTTAATGCACTGGTCTACAAAGTCGTTTAAACCACAAGGACAGTGGTTCAAACCCACCAGCTGCTCTGAGGGAAAAGATGAGACTGTCTGCTCCCGTAAACATGGAGTCCTGGTGTAGTGCCTTGGGCTAATGCGCTGGACTGCAAAGTCGTTTGAACCACAAAGTTGGTGGTTCAAGCTTACCAGCCACTCCTTGGAAACCCTATACCGGGTCGCTATGGATCAGAACCGATTCAATGGCACTAAACAACAACAACAAGAACTCTCCTGGCCAAAGTATTTCCCAAAGCCTCAGTGAACTGAGGACCCCTTGAAACCTTTCTGGACATAGCTAAACCTTGGACCAACAGGTGGTGGTTGTTGTTATTATGTGCCATGGAGTCAGTTCTGACTCATAGCAACCCTGTACAGGGTTTCCGAGGCTGTAAATCTTTATGAGAGTAGAAAGCCTCATCTTTCTCCTGCGGAACAGCTGGTAGTTTCGAACTGCTGACGGTGAGATCAGCAGCCCAATTCGTAACCACTACGCTACCAGAGCTCCTTGGACAAACAGGTAGCAGATGATAAAACCTCTCCAACATAACACTATAAACATTTGCATTCCTTTTTCTACATGATGCCAAAGAATGTTTGGTATCTCTGCTTTGCGCAGCATTGGCCTCTGTTTTCCACCACAGTCTAGGTTTCTGCCAGCCAGCTGAGCAGACCATTAGAACTACACCCAGCTGCTCAGGTAAGCACAGGGGTCCGTGTGCAAAACCCAAGCTTCTGGACAGACTGTACAATTCGACTCCAGGTGCACACCCTTGTCCCGAGTTTCTGCTGATAGGTGTTTGCTTCATTCATCTAGACGGGAGCCTCCTGGCAGGTCAAGCTTCCAGCTTGTCCCGGGGAACATTCAGTTCCTATTGTCAGAATTCCAATCTTTCCCAGTCAGTGCCCTGCCTTCCACAGCTGTTAATTCACCTTAAAGTGTCATTTAACCATTTGAAAAATCAGAGAATAAGGAAAAACAGTAGTCAATTAAATAATGGCTGAAAATTTTATAGAATGATAAGAACAGGAATGCTAGCATTGAAGAATCACAATGAGATATGAACAGGGTGAATAAAAATCATCCCATCCTGGATGTACCATAAGAGGAAAACTGATTCGGGAAGAGATGAAAACACCAGACATCAGCAGACGTCATGAAATGCTTCCAAACACAGAAGACCTGAAAACTGGAATCAGTGATTTAAAACTATCCCCACAAAGAGCACTAGATGCTCAGTTTTTACAATAAAGTGGTACTGCATTGACGTGAAACAGGGACAAAACCGAATAGGAAAGGGAAATTGTGGGCCAATTTTGCATATGAAATATATGGAAAATAAAAATGTAAACACCTACATTTGGTCATGCTTTAGACACAGATACCAGCCCAAGTTGAAGGTTTGTATCCTAGAAAGATTAACATGAAAAATTCTTGATGCTCATACATTAAAAGAGAAAAACCTATGAACATCTCAGTTAACATGAGAGTCAATTTAAAAAGTATTGCTACTAAATCCTAGATACCTTTATTACAGAAGTCTTGGTGTGGTGCTGTGGGATAAGAACTCGACCACAAGGTCAGTTTGAATAACACAGTCAGCAGTTCAGACTCACCAGTTGTTCCTCAGAAACTCTATACCGAGTTGCTATGAGTTGGAACCAACTAGATGGCACTAGACAACAACAATAACAACCTTTATTAAGCACAAATATAAAAATGAGAAGCTCTTATCACTTGACGTAGCCTCCCTCCAGGTCTATACACTTCTGAAGGTGGTATTTCCAGTTCTCTAGCCGTCTCCTGAAGAATTCTGCATTCTTCAATGTACACCATGTCAAAACAGCAGTTGTGGCATACTTGAGGAACTCCAATCGTGTTTCTTTTCAATGTTCTTTGAGTTTGGAGGAACAATGTTGTTGTTGTTGTTAAGTGCCGTCGAGTCGGTTCCGACC
>NW_006408691.1:1777625-1779952 GCF_000296735.1 Chrysochloris asiatica | reverse complement strand
AGCAGAGCGTGAGACCCTACCCAGAGAAACAGTGACGCCAGAGAAGGAGGCAGAGATGATGACGTGGAGAGATGGAGTAGCTGGGGACTCTAGACCCAGAGAGGGAGAGGGGCTGTGTGCTGACGACCAGGAGGCAGGCTTGTAAGGTATACCGTTTGGTTGGTTGATGATGCATGGAGGGGATTGTAACCATGGCAATAAAATGATATGTGGTAGGATGAGTGTAAAGCTAATGTTCTCCCATGTCACATAATTCACATTAAAACATTTTAAAAAAATTACTCCTTGGGAGTCCCCAAAAACCTTAGTCCATAACCTTCTGAACTGACATATTTGCCTTGAATTTAACTGGCCCAGTAGATCCCCTTGGAAGTCACTGTTTGATTAGCCCTTGCTTCTTCATTGTAATGGTAAATCCAAGATTTGTTCCTGATAAGATTTGTCTGTAAAATTGTCTTTATTAGTTTCAATCTTGCTTAAAATACTGATGGAAAAATCAGCTCTTTGAGCTAGCTAATCTCCATAAACACTTTTTTATATACTTTTTTTTAAGGCACCTTAACAAAACTCAGATGACCGAATTTGTATTACTAAGAGAACTTGTCTGCATCCATCCACTGATCACAGAGACATGCTTAAACACGTTTTGCTTGAAATAAACCTGCACGTGTATGATCCATACATTAACAGGACGCTGCTAGAGGTTCAAGTCAGATGCAGATGAGGATATGGAATGAGGGATATCATTGCTGATGTCAGTTGGATCTTGGCTGAAAGCAGAGAATACCAGAAAGATGTATACCTGTGCTTTATTGACTACACAAAGGCTTTCAGCTATGTGGATCATAACCAGCTATGGATGGTATGGGTATCCAGAACACTTAGTTGTGCTCATGAGGAATCTGTACATGACCAAGAGGCAGTTGTTAGAACAGAACAAGGGGATATCACCGAATGGCCTAAAATCAGGAAAGGTGTGTACCAGGGTTATAGTCTTTCATCATGTACACTGAGCAAATGAAGTCCTGACACTGTAGGCTAAGCACCGGACTGCAAGATCAGTTTGAACCGCAAGATCAATGGTTCAAATCCATCAGCTGCTCCTCAGAAACGCTATGCAGGGTCACTATGAGTCAGAACCAACTCAACAGCACTTAAGAACTAACATACTAAACAAATAATACAAGGAAGACTCATTAACAACCTGCAGTATGCAGATGATACAAACTTGTTTGCTGAAAATGAAGAGGATTTAAAATACTTGCTGATGAAGGTCAAAGACCACATCTCAATGTAAAGAAAACAAAAATCCTCACCAATGGATCATTAAATAACATCATGATAAATGGAGAAAGATTGAAGTTGTCAAAGACCTCCTCCAATCTGATGAGATGTTCTTCTTTATATAATCCAGTTTCTTGAATTATTTGCTCAGCATATAGATTGAATAAGTATGGTGACAGAATACAACTCTGGAGGACACCTTTCCTAATTTTAAATCATTCAGTGTTCCCATGTTCTGTTCAAACGACTGCCTCTTGGTCTCTATGTACAGGTTCCTCAAGTGTTCCAGAATACTCATTCTCTGCAATGTTGTCCATAGCTTGTCATGATCCACACAATCAAAAAGCTTTGCATAGTCAATAAGGCAAAAGTAAACATCATTCTGGTATTCTCCGTATTCAGCCAAGATACATCTGACATCAGCAATGCTATCCCTGGTTCTACATCCTCGTCTGAATCTGACTTGAACCTCTAGCAAATCTCTGACAATGTACTGTTGCAATCACTTTTCAATTATATTTAGCAAAACTTTACTTGTATGTGATATAACACTTCTCTTTGGAATGGGCACAAATATGGATTTTTTTCCAATAATTTGGTCAGGTAGCTATCCTCCAAATTTAGTAGCACAGATAAGTGAGCAGTTCCAGTGCTACATCAGTTTTTTTTTTTAAAGGTTTCAACTAGTATTCCATTGATTACTGGAGTCTTGTTCTTTGCCAATGTCTTCCAGCATACCTTGGACTTCTTCCTTTAGTACCATTGCCTCTTGATCAAACATGCAATCAAGATGTACTGGTAATTACTGGTGATTGGAATGCAAAGGGGGGAAAACAAAGAAAAAGGGTCAGTATTTGGAACACATGCCCCTCGTGACTGAAATAGTACTGGAGATCACATGATAGAATTTTGCAAGGCCAATGACTTCTTCATTGCAAGCACCTTTTTAAAATAACATAAAAGACTACTATACACATGATCCTCACCAAATAGCATACACAGAAATCAAACTGGCTACTTCTGTGAGAAGAGACAATGGAAAA
>NW_006408691.1:1767662-1773850 GCF_000296735.1 Chrysochloris asiatica | reverse complement strand
TTTCATTCTGTTGTGCATAGTGTGGCAACAATTGTGAGGTTGGTCCAGGATCGGGCAGTATTTCATTCTGTCGTGCAGAGGGTCACTATGAGTCGGTGCCAACTTGATGGCACCTAACAACAACAGCAAGTTGCACTATAAGAGAAAAACTTGGTGCTCTTTTGCATGGGGCCGGTATATGTCAAAATAGACTCCGGGGCACCTAACAATCCTAATGTATTAACGTTGATTCCAACTCTTAGCAATTGTCTGGACAGAGTAGAACTGCCCCATAGTGTTTCCGAGGCTGTCATCTTTACAGGAGCAGACACCCACATCTTCCTCCCTCTGACCTTCCAGTTAGCAACTGAGCACTGCCACCAGGGCTCTTGACCTGAACAGCAACTCAAAATCTACTGCAAACTGTATTCCCTGTCAAACATTGGACGTGATTTCTGAGGGAAAGGAGACAGAGGTGCTTTGGAAGGTCTCCAGCCAACCTTATTAGGGGATCACACCTGTGGGGCCAGCTCCGGCCTTGCCCTTGTCCTCCAGGTGGGCTGGTACATGTCACCATGAATGGGCTCATCTGCAGGTGGCAATTCACATCGCCTTCCAGGTGGTGGGAATTCTTGCACCGCTAAAAGTATGTTGGAAATGGACACTGCTAGGCATGCTTGGGGAGTTCTAGTGGCACTGTGGGTTAATGCATCAGACTGCAAAGCCATTTGAACTGTAAGGTTGGCAGTTCAAGCTCACCAGCTGCTCCTCAGGAAACCCTATACAGGGGTGGCTATGGGTTGGAATTGACTCAAACGCACTTAACAACAACAACAACAAGGCATGATTGAAGACAGCTCACAGGCAGATTTCTCCATCCCTCGGCTGAGCACGTTGCTGCATACCCGGGCTTGTACTGACTGAGGGATAACTCGGAATGTCCCTGATTTTTGACAGGTGTAGCAAGTGCTATGTGCTTCCTGGGCCACAGGACACAAAAAATGGGGTCTTTGACATCCATTCATTAGCTCCCAGGACCTCAAGATTTGGAGTGCTGTCCTAAGACCAGGGAGCGGGAGGGCCACAGATTGGTGGAAGAAGTAGACTAGCCATGGCTTTGAGGAAGGCAGCAGAGCCAGATAGACCCCAACTTGCAGTGGATGTGACAATGGCTTTTCTGACATTGGAATTGTGGTTGCAAACAGTCGGAGCTCTGGGAGGAGGAGGCTGACCCACCAGTGGAACCCAAATGCAGAACTCAAGAGCTTGGGTCCCAACAGTCCCTGGATGGCTACTCCACAGGTAGCCCCAGGATTCCAAGGTTCTGGTCCACCCCTTTGTCCACACAAATGACAAGCATTTCTTGCTTACAAGGAATGCCATGTGGCACATAGAAATCCTGGAGGGGCAGATGGACACATCCCGAAAGGCCCTCAAGGAGGAGGAATCGGCCTGTGGGAGGCACCTCCAGGCTCGGGCAGCCGAGCAGCTCCATGAGGAGAAGATGGCCCTCAGAAAGGCCGAATGGAACCGGCTGCTGAGGATCCGGTGAGTGGAACCTGGTTCCCTCGACTCCCTCCTCCTTCAGCTCCTGGCCCCCAGCCCTTCCTCATGCTTGCCTGCCCCTCCTTTAAGTCCTATTTCCCCTGGTCCTTCCCTTCCCATGCCCCTGCTCCAGCCTTGGTCCCTCAGTCCCCAAACCCAGTGGCAACTTGCCATGTGTCCTGTTGTCCACAACACCAGCTCTGCACAGGCCAGTCCCTCCAGTCCCCATTCCTTGGCATGAACACAGGACAGAGGTTGAGGGGTGAGCAAGCAGCTGCCTTGGGCCAAACATGTTTGTAGCCCTTGGGACTTGTTCTAACAGCGAGAGGCTTCGGAGCAGATGCACTGTGTGCTGTCACATGACTTCTTGTTTCTGGTCTCCTCATCCATGTAGGAAATCCGTGCATGTCCAGAAGGAACATGGGCTGCGGCACCAGAAGCTGGTGGAGGACGCCCAGAGGAACCACAAGATCGCCATCAAATTCCTGAAGGCCTCCCTGGGCAGGTGCCCACTTCTCCCCACCCAGACCCATCCCTGTTGACTCACTTGGGGAGGTGCTGGGAGCAAGGGCCACTTATTTTTGTCCTAAAGTTCCCCAGCTCTATTGTTAGACCAATGCCACATTATCACAAAGCAGTAAATGTGTGTGTGGCGTGCCAAGTCCCCTATCTATATATTTTCAGAAGAAGACCAAAGATATAAGGAACCTCTAGAGTCTAGAGACCTGGTGTGGTGCCGTAGGATAAGCACTCGACCTCCAGGTCAGTTTGAGTAGCAGTGTTGACAGTTCAAATTCACCAGCCGCTCTTTGGAAACCCTATTCAGGGTCGCTATGAGTAGGAACCTACTCAATGGCACTTAGAATCCATTTTCATTACCATTTCATTGTAAGCTAGTGTTCAGCCGCAGTACTTTCTTATTTTACCTTTTCCGTGGTCATGTTTTATAACTTACTGGTGCCAGTCACCAACTTCCAAGGGCCCTTCCTACTCTGTAATGACCGCCCCTCCAGTATGACCCAGGCGCATGCCCCGTGAGATGCACTTCCTTTCTCCAGAATCCGGGAGCGGGAGCAGAAGGAGGAGATGGAGTCACGTGAGCATCTGAAGAGGCGCATGGATGCCGTGCTGGCGTTGAAGAACAACATCACTGCAAACCGGGTATGGGGCCTCCCCTCCCAACACCCAGCCCACCCATCTGCCCGCCATGTTCTCCCCTTACTCAACCCCTCATCCAGATGGATCCAGACTTTCTGAGCTCCGTCTAGGAAGAGAACAGGCTTTACTCTGCTCTCCTGGGGCCTAGCAGTATAGAGGAGACTTGTGCCCTGAGGAGGCATACCGGGGGACCAGGCGCTGGGAGACCCGTAATCAGGGGACAGGCCCTGTGCTAGGAAGTGTGATGGAAAGAGTGTGAACAGCATCTGCAAGGACTCAGAGGCAAGAGGAGAGGAACGGGAGGCAGGAACAGAGCAATGAAAACAGGCAGCCGGCAGAGCCTGCAGAGGAAGCCTGCCCTTGACATGGAGGTTCCCTGCAGGGTCCTAACTCAGGGAGGGTCAGGGTCAGAGCTGGGGCTGGGGCTCCTGGCCTTGGGCACAGAGCTCAGGGGTGGAAAAAGTGAGGAATTATGGCAATATCCACAAACATCCACCTTCTTGTTGGTAACTGTTCTCAGTCAGTTTCCAAGGAGCAGCTGGTGAGTTTGAACTACCGACCTTGTGGTTCACAGTTCTGTGCTGATCCTACAGTGCCATACCAGGAATCCACCATAGGCATCTACAGTGTCAGAATCAATTTAAGGATACTTGTTCAAAAGAAAGTCTGTGTGTGTGTGTGCATGTCTGTGCTCATGCACATGCATATACTAATGATGTGACCACTGTGTTCTCTGTATCCAAGGAAACACTCCGCAAGTTTCAGGCGTGGGGCCATACCCGGGCTGAGCTAACCAAGCGGAAGACTCAGGTAGAAAAGGAAGCCATCCTGGCCCAGGGCGGGGATGCGTTCAAACACCTTTTTCATCAGCGCCGGCGCCAGGAGCTGGAGGCCCAGAAACGGTGAGGGTGCAAAGGCAACATGGAGAGACATGAGGGGCTCTCTCTCCCTGGGCCCCCACTTTGGGGCTGGGAGCCTTATGACTGATCTCAGCCTATGACTCAACCTGGCCAGTCCCCCATTCCTGCCCAGCCCTTGCTGTCCACATCATCCAGTGTCCCCATAGTGGGCCTTTAGGATTGGAGCCGCTGAATGCTGGGCTTCTCTGAGGCCCTACACATATTCCCTTCCTTCTCCCTTAGCTCTGCTGTGATGTTGTCATCCTCAGGTGGGGTGGGTCTGCCCCCAGGAGTCACAGAGCCACACTAGACTCCCTGGACATTCTGCAGTTATCTATCTGTTGGTCCGCCTTGGGGGTAGGGGCTCTGGGTAAGCTCTGACACCCCAAAGTTCCTCAGCTCAGCACAGGCTAACACATGGGAGGTGCCCAGTGGCAGGGACCTGGAATGACCTTGAGTGAGTGAACAGTTTCAGTCTTGCTTCTGCCTTCAGTGTGTCACAGCTTGGAACCTGAGGTAGAAGCAGCTCATGCCAGGTTGAGATTGATCAACTGGGTACTAGGCTAGAATGGGCAGAACTGTATAAGGTGGGTGGGTCAAGCTGGATCTGGATAGAGTTCAGATCCTAGATACTCAGCCTGGCGGCATCCTGGCTCCCTCCATCTGCCCCCCACAGGAGCTTGGGCTCACCAAGACTGCTCTTTTCCCACCCGCAGAGCCAGGCTGGGTCTGAGCAGTAGGGAGCTGGGAGAGCCGAATCATGCCCCCAGCCAGGGCAGCACACAGCCTCCCTAATCGGAGGCAGCATCCTTCCCCAGGGCCTTTGAGGAGGAGCAGAAGCAGCGGAGACTGGAGATCGTGAACCGGCTTTTGAAGGAGGAGGCCGAGGAAAACAGGAGGAAGAAACCGCTGCCCGCTGCCCAGACCACGGACCGGCTCACACTAAGGGACAAGACCTGGTGCTACGTGGCTGACTTCTTTGAGGGTCTGCCCACCATGGCCCCCTCATGCCCACAGGTGAGCAAGACACCTCTCCTGGTCCCCATCCACACACCTCTGGGCCTGTGGGGTGACGGGGCATCAAGGACCCACATCCAAATCGTTGTATAAAAGGGTTTCAAAAAGATCATGCAAAAATGGAATTAGAAGATAATGTTATTTTCCACAAACTTTTGGAAGCCTCTTCACATAAGCCTCTTAAAAATCAAAGCAGAGAGGCAAGAAGTGACTGGCTTACAAGGTTTCAAGAGGGAACCTAGATCCAGAGGGCGTGAAGGAAGGAAGAATCTCCACTGAGTAGTATCCAATCTGTCTAGGCGGGGCGAGGAAAGGAGATGCGGATAGGTCTCTTGCGATACAATGGTGAATAATTGTTATCAGGACTGATTGTAAGGGCTGGAAATGTAAAGGTGGATGTTTTGTAGCAAAGGGAGGGGAGGGATTAACTTTGCAGTCTAGGGGCAGAGGTGTCTGGGACCATCAAGGGAGAAGAGCCGAGAACAGAACCCTACGCAGAGAAGCAGTGATGTCAGAGATGGAGGCAGAGACGATGCGGAGAGATGGAGCAGCTGGGGACTTTGGACCCTGAGAGGAAGAGGGCCTGTGTGCTGAGGGGGAGGGGGGCAGGGAAGACTTGCAGGGTATACCCTGTGGTTGGTGTATGATGTATAGAGGGGATCGTAACCATGGCAAGGAAATGATATATGATGGGATCAATGTGAAGCTAATGTTCTCCTATGTAAACTATCACAACATAACTCAAAAGAAAGCATGAGGCGTTCTGCTCCCCATAAAGATTTACAGCCTCGGAAACCCTGTACAGGGTCGCTATGGGTCGGAACTGACTCCACAGCACACAACAACAACAACAACATGCTACAATTAAAGAAAACCAAACAAACAGAAGAAACCACCCAGTCATGCCTCCGGGCTCCACTCCTTCCTGTCCCCAAAGTGTTCCTGCTGATAGGGACCTTCTTGCCTGTGCTACAGAGACACCCCTATAACTCTGCCCCTCTCAGCCTCACCCTGCTGGGTGTACCTGTGAAGTTCCCCCAGAGTCCTCTGCAAAGGCTTTCTCACACATAACCTCTACCCTGTCCGTTTGGACACAGAGACATCGTGGGGCAGGACCCCAGCTTCCTCCAGGGTGACAACAACACTGTCCTAGCAGACGGGCCAGTGGCCCACAGCTCTGGCCCCTCAAGAGAGGGGTCCCCTGCATTCTAATAAGGCTGAGACAGCAGAGGCCGCTGGGGCTCAGTCCCGCTTCCATGCACTCCATATCTGCAAAGGAAATTCAGAGCCTAGAAGAGACCTGTGCCTATCTGCAAAAGCGGCTCAGCCCTGAGCACTGCTTCCGGATCTGCCTTCGGCTCCACCCCTAGTCCTAGCTTAGGGCTCCCCCTGCCGCCGGCCACCACTCAAGAGTCAGTCACAGAGACAAATCCTAAAACCCAGCACAGAGAATTGCTGGAATGGTTTGTCCGACAATTCATTCTGCAGCATACATCTGCCGGATGAAGGGTAGACTTTCGATCGTCAGTGTTTGTTTATATTTACATATTGCCATGGAAGCGGCAGTCAAGAAATTGAACTACGCATTGC
>NW_006408691.1:1757962-1765565 GCF_000296735.1 Chrysochloris asiatica | reverse complement strand
TGATGCATGGAGGGGATTGTAACCATGGCAATGAGACGATATACGATAGAATGAATGTAAAATTAATGTTCTCCCATGTAAACTATCACATAATTCACAATAAAACATTTAAGAAAAGAAAAACAAAAAAAGAATGGAGCTTATAAAGCTAAGTAGTTAAATGAAAAAAAAAAAATTGTCAGCTTAAGGGCCTAAGCCATGATCTTTTCAACAGCCTCATGTGCTTATGAAACTTGGACAGTGAATAAGGAAAACTATATGAGAATTGATGCATTTGATTTATGGTCTTGGAGTAGAATATTAAAATTATCACGTGCTACCAGAAGAACATAGGATAAGTACTCAATCTTAAGTTCAGTTTGAACCACAAGGTTAGCAATTCAAACTCACCAGCCACTCCTTGGAAACCCTAGATAGGGTCACTATGAGTTGGAACCAACTCAACGGCACTTAACAAGAAACAATAGCAATCAGAAGAACAAGGAGCTCTGGTAATGTCGTGGGATATAAACTGGGCTGTGGAACCTACCAGTCGTTCCGCAGGAGAAAGATTTACAACCTATAAATCCTATCTATCCAGGGTTGCTTTGAATCGGAACTGACTCGGTGGCACACCACCACAACCACCTTCAGAAGAACAAACAAAACATATCTGTGTTGGAAGAAATACAATCAGAATGCTGCATCCTTCAGACATATGGTCAGGAGGGACCTTGGAGAAGAACATAATGCTTAGTAAGGTAGAGGGTCAACAAAAAAGAGGAAGACTACTGTGATAGTTAAGATTTTGTATCAACTTTACTGGGCCAAGATTCTCAGTGGTTTGGTAGTTAAGATGAGAGCTAATATAGCGTAGTGGTTACAAATCAGGCTGCGAACCTCAGGGCCAGCAGTTCGAAACTACCAGCTGTTCCGGAGAAAGATGAGGCGTTCTGTTCCCATAAAGATTTACAGCCTCGGAAACCCTGTATACGGTCACTATGAGTCGGAATCGACTCCACGGCACATAACAACAACAATATAATGTAATTAACTCTATTCTGAGGTCTGCTATGAACAGCCAATCAATTGAAAGCATGGTTCCTCAGGGTTGTGACCTGTTTTCAATATATTCGTATATTAGACATTCAGGCAAAGCTTGCTTGCTCTCTGCTGGGTCTGGATCTTGCATCTGGCTCATCCTCCGACCTCCAGTTCTTTGGTCTTGAACCAGTGACCTGCTCTATTACCTGCGAATCCTGGGAGTCCTTAGCAGCCTGCCCTGTTAACTGCTACACTGGCCTGATGGATGGATGGAAGGACAGACCTACCTGCCTGCTGTCTGGACTGCCAATCTTGGTTCATCTGATCTGGACTTGGTGTTCTCCCAGCTCTATAACTCTGTGAGCAATTTCCTTGACATAAATTTGCTCCTTATGTTGTTGTTGTTGTTAGGTGCCATTGAGTCAGCTCCAACTCATAGCGACCTTGTACACAACAAAACGAAACACTGCCCAGTTCTGCACCATCCTCACAGTTGTTACGCTTGAGCCCGTTGCTACTGCCTATATGCCAGTCTACCTCACTGGGTCTTTTTCTTTTCCTCTGACCCTACACTTTACCAAGCATGATGTCCTTCTCCAGGGACTGATCGATCCTTCCTGATAACATGTCCGAAGTATGAGAGACCAGATGTCACCATCCTGGCTTCTAAGGAGTATTCTGGCTAGACTTCATCTAACACAAATTTCTTTGTTCTTCTGGCAGGCGCCGTACTTTTAATAGTCTTCTTCAACACCATAACTCAAATGTATCAATTCTATGGCCTTCCTTATTCATTGTCCAACTTTCACATGCATATGAGCCTACTTGGGTCAGGCACGAGTTAGACCTCAAATTGACATCTTTACTCTTGAACACTTAAAAGTCTTGTACAGCACATTTGCCTAATGCAATACGTCTTGTGTTCTTGACTGCTGCTTCCATGAGTGCTGATTGTGGATCCAAGCAAAATGAAATAGTTGACAACTTCAGTCTTTTCTCCATTTATCATGATGCTATTTATTGATCCAGTTGTGAGGGTTTTATTTTCTTTACATTGAGGTGCAACCCATACTGAAGGCTGTGATCTTTGATTTTCATCAGTATTTTAAGTCCTCTTCACTTTGAACAAGCAAGATTCACTTTCAACAATCTTCATATCATAGGTTGTTCATGAGTCTTCCTCCAATCCTGATGTTACATTCTTAATATAATCCAGCTTCTTGGAGGATTTACTCATTTTGCAGGTTGAATAAGTATGGTGAAAGACTACACCCCTGGCACACACATTTCCTGATTTTAAACCATTCAGCGTCATATACGGCCTTTTTAAATGCCTGAACACCGACCAATTCTTTTTGGTAGAGTGTCTCTCTGTATATTCCTTCCATCTTGACTTGATGCTTCCTGCATCATTCAATGTCTTACCCATAGAATCCTTCGGTTGTAGCCCGAGGCTTGAATTTTTCTTCAGTTCTTTCACCTTGAGAAATGCTGAGCATGTTCTTCCCTTTGGTTTTCCAATTCCAGGTCTTTGCACACTTAATTATGAAACTTGACTTTGTCTCCTTTAACGGTCCTTGAAATTTTCTATTCATCTCTTTAACTTTCTCATTTCTTCTATTTGGTTTAGCATCTCTAATTTGGAGACCCAGCTTCAGAGTCCCTTCTGACATCTGTATTTTGGATCTTATGGACTTGTTTTCTTTTTCTTCAACTTCAACCTGAACATGCATATAAGCAATTGATTGCCTGCTCCACAGTCTGCCTTGTTTGGGCTGAGATGGAGCTTTTCTCTTTATATATACATATGTAAGTTTCACTGGTTTTGCTTCTCTACAGAACCCAACCCAAGACAAGCTACAACGAGATGAACTGGCAGCAGCAGTGGACTTAAGCACAACAATAGTTGTGAGGTTGGCACAGGACCTGGCAGTGTTTCATTCTGTTGTACATAAGGTCATTATAAGTCTGAACCAACTCGATAACACCTAACAACAACAACAACAACATTCTCACCAGGGATCCACTCAACTGAACTTTCCACCTGCAAAGTGCCTTCCCCTCCCCCTCCCCGCCCCCCCCCCCCCCCCAGTCCCCTCTGAGGGTCACAGGACAGAGGCCACAGCTGCACCACAGCAGTATCAGCCACTCCTGACAAAGCAGAGTCCACCTGGAGCTGAGCCCTTCTGTTGCCAGTTCAGGGCTGTCCACAGACCACTCTCCCACACATGGCTGTGCATAGGCATGGCATCCCGTGGGGACTCAGCATCTTCCTAGTCTGGTACTGGCCACAGCATCCTCCCAACACATTCGACCCTCATCATCTTTCCTGACTCTAGTAGCAGGGGACTAGGGTCAGCTTGTGGGGGCAGTGTTGTGAGCTCAGTCAACACCTATCCTTCCTCCTTCCTGCCCCCAGCCCCGCCCTTCTCCTTCCTCTCCCTCTCTCCCTCTCTCCTTTCTTCATCTTTGCTTCCCCTTCTTCCTTTCTTCCTTGGTACCACAGCCTTGCTCTGTGCCCATTGTCATCAGTTGCAGAGCATCTCTCAGTCCCCTTGCAGATCTCAGACCTGCTAAGCTGGTCATTTTGCTTCTGCTCCTAAAGGAGCAGCCAAACCTGAAAGTCACAGGTTCCAGCAAACAGCTGCTGGCAAAGGGCATCCTGGGCTCCATCACCTTGTCCCCTAGGGCCCCGCAGAGGGTGCTTTCCTCTCTCCCTACACCCTTGCTTGAGCCACGCCTGCACCTTCCACGACCCTGACCTGTTCTTCCTTGGCCTGGAACCCTCCCCACTGCCCTCAGTGTCTCTCCTGCACCTTCAGCTCAACGGACACATACAAGCTTCCCTGTCCATCCACCTGACCAGCCGCCCCGCTATTCCCAGGCAACTTCTAGGGGAGCAGCCCAGGTTGAGGAGGTAGTCTAAGGGAGGCATCACAGCTGCCCATGGGGTTAACCTGTGCAATGGGTTCCCTCAGGGCTGGGCTCCTATGGGTGAAGATTAGAGACAGTGCTGACCACCACAACATACTGTAAACTACAGCATTCTGCAGACCAAGATGGAATATGTTATGGGCTCCTGTGGGCATTGTAAGAAATATTTAATGATGCATAAATATTTTTCTTTCTCATTTTAAAGGAAACCATTAAAGAACAGGGCATGTCGACCTCTCATTGTGTTTTGTGTAAAGAATAAAAAGGGACTGGAAGCCCAGTGCCCAGCACACCCTACACACTCAAGACGACTTGTACTTTCTTCCTCCAGCCTGTCTCTGCGTCATCTGTGATGAATGTGTCTTAGTTCAGTATCAAAGAGCACAGGGTCCTTTCAGAATGGGCAGTGCTGTCCTGTCATGCTAGCCAACCACCAGGACAACCTGATCCTGAGAAGGCTTAGAGTCTGTGGGAGCTCCCTGACTGTCCCAAGAGCCTCAGGTGTCTCTACCCTTGCTTGTAGGATGTTGAGTCCTCAGTGCACCCTGAAGTCCCCCAGCTACTGCAAGTCATCTCCAGTGATTCCATGCAGAGTGACCCTGGGGCCATTACCAACCCGGAAGAGGAAACACTCGCACAGCCGGAAATCTTGGGGCTCTGGAACGAGGACTACAAGCCCTACCAGGTGACAGCCCTCTCCAGGAAGTGACTTCTCACTGGCTCTCCATCTCCCATGATCTTTCCTGTCCCGCAGACCAACCAGAGCCTGACTCACACCCAGTAGCCATGGCACGTCCACATCTGTCACTCCCTCCAGACAAGCCACTGCCCAGCCACGTGTTCTCCCCAGCTGTGCTGACAGGGCTATGAGGATATGGTGCTTTCTGTAGAATTTTCTGGAAGCTTCTTTTGGCTTGATTTTAAAAACAAGAGAAGTCCCTTCCTTGCCACTATTTCTTAGAAATCTGCCCAAATCCTGGACATCTCTGTTCTTAATTCCCTCTCCTTTTCCTTTTCTTCTGCCATGGTTGTGGACCAGAAATTGAGGTGGGGGTTCCTCAAGGGTCTTGATAGGATGATGCCCTCTTTCATGCTCCACCGGCATCTGGAGGTCTTTGGTTTTACATCTGGCTGGTGTTGCCACCTCCAAGCTGGCCTTTGTGGTCTCACAGAGCCTGCAGTCAGCGAGCTAGACCTCTGTCCGTATCTGTGAACCAGGTACCCAAAGAAGACGCGGAGAGGAAGCCCATTGGCAAGACCAAGATGGAAAAGGATATCCTGGCCCACACCATGGAGCGGCTGCGGAGTGGGATGGTGCACAAGCAGGTGGTATCTGGGCGTGAGTTCAAAGGCTGCCCCTTCAACAGCAAGCCCAAGCTCATCCACTTCAAGGTAAGCCCTTAAAAACAGAGCAGTGCTGGCAGTGATGGAGTCCTTCCTCAGGTGGTGGGGGGCTTCTGGGGTGTCATCTGTCATCCAGAGGAAGGCTGAGTGTGAGAGGGGTGGTCTCGTCAAAGGGACCCAAGACAACCTCACAAAGAACACACTCAGTCAGGGAACGTCCACGTCAATACCCTCGGGAAACTGCTCACCCTCTTAGTTCCTTGCTGAGCTTCTGGGGGACATGGCAGACTCTTGTTGGTTACACACACGGTGAGCCCAGAGATGATGGATTTGGGCAGATGCAGAGTGGCAGATGAGAGAGGTTAAGAAGGTCATGTTCACCTGGTTGTGTTTATTCAAGATTGTAGAAAACTGTAGTCTAGTGGGTTCCCCAGATTTTACCCAGTCCCTGGGTTTTACTTATTCCCTGGTCCATTGAAAGGAGTCAAGAGCCTATATTTGTACAACTTTCCCTTTTCTCAGCACTGACTCCCTCCTTGGTCCCTGTAGATCTTACTCCTGCAGAGGGTGATGAGGGCTCTTGCCAAACAGGCCACCTCCTTGCCCTGCTCTTCGTGCATGCCAGGGAAGGCTCGGAAGCTCTTCGTAATTCAGAGGAAAGCCTTCCCTTGGGAAAGTTGACATGGTCCACCTGGCTTTAGGACCACTGACTGCTCACTCAGTGTTATTGAGACCCGCCTCACTGCTGCTGTGTCAAACACACACATCTTCCCACACATGAGGAGAGGGTTGTCCTACAGAAAAGCTGCTTAACTGCTTCAGCCGTAACTTCTCTCTAACATTCTTCCTCTGCTATTTCTAGGACTTTGATATTGGCAAAATGTACAAGAAAAAGATTACGTTGATCAATGCCACCTACACAATTAACTACTGCAAGCTAGTGGGTGTGGAGGAACACCTCAGAGATTTCATCCACATTGAGTAAGAGGATGGGCTCAAGCTCTGGAGGGGTGAGGGCATTGTCAGCGGCATTTTTCACACCGTGCATTCCCATTTAAAATAGTGCCTTTTTCAATACCATTTCTGCATTGTCATGAGTTAAAGCAATTGTATTCTATCACCCAACCATACCTCCGTTTTAACCTCAGTTTGACTCTTAAATATATCCAATGCTCAAAGCCAGACCTTTGGCTGTATTTTATCTCTGCAAGTAGGATGGAGTCCATCCGTAGCTGAATTCTCTCAAGAAGGGAACTTGGCAATGGTAATCAAGAGTTCCTTCATGTTTAGAACTTTTTAATCTGGGATATTTATACTTGAATGATAGTTTCCCATCGGATTTTCTTGAAGGTTTTGAAGAGGTTGTTCTTCCATCTTGCATTGAAATCATCTGAGAACAACTCAAGTTTGGGCTTTTGTTTTGTTTTGTTTTTTAAAGCTTTTATTGTGAATTAAGTGATAATCCACATGGCAGAACTTCAGTTTTGCACTCAGCCAATCACATCTTTGTTTCATTGCAATGATTACAATCCCCTCCATGCTATACTGGTTAACAGTATTTGCTTCTATTCCCTCTTTTTTTTTTTTTAATGTACACAAAACCACGTAGGAATATACAATCATTCAAACAAACAAAGGGCACATTTTGCAGACCTGCCCCCTGCCCACCAGCACACAGCCTTTCTCTTTCCACGAGTCTAGAGTCCTCAGTTTCTCTCTCTCTCTATGCCATCGCCTCTGCTTCCATCCCTGGTGTCGCTGCTTCTCTGATAGGGTCCCACATTTCACTCATGCTATTCTCCCTTGATGGTCCTAGGGTCCTCTGTTCTTGGAATGTAAGATTAATTACTCCCCGCTTTTTGTCACACAACTTCTACCTTTATGGGTGTGATCATCACAATTTGTCATGATAACAATGACTCACTATTGAATCAAAAGAATCCCAGCTCCACCTCTTTTCACCAGACCTATCTAGACAAGATAAAAACTATTCAGTGGGGATTCTGCCTTCTCCCGCTCACTCTCAAACTAAACTCCCTCTTGAAAACTTGTAAGCCAGCCACTTTGTTCCTTTATAGCCCATCCCCCATTTTAGGTGGCCAATGTCTTAAATTGCCCGTCCCTATCAACCCTCTGTACTGAGGGTATAGGCTTGGTCCTTGATGTGAAGACTCCTTCCCTCTCTGTTGGTATTTTGAGCTCGTAGATCCATAAATTGAGGTTAAGTTCATCAAATTGTCCACTCGTCTGTCTGTCGTGCTGTGGTGGTTTGAGTTGCTGTGATTCTGAGGGCTATGCCACC
>NW_006408691.1:1756537-1757862 GCF_000296735.1 Chrysochloris asiatica | reverse complement strand
AACCAAAAGTGCACTTAACCAAAATTCTTTGCTGACAATACAGCTTTACCTGTCTCCCTTTCTCTTCAGCCTCTGGTATATCTTATCATGCAGATCTCTTGGAGACTAATTCACTTAGTTCAGACTATATTCACTTAAAGAGTATCATACTTTTGTTTGAGGATGCTGGTAATCTGGATGAGCTAAAACTTCAAATTCTGAATGCTAGACATCAGCTAAAACATCTCTTCAGTTCTTGTAGTCTGACCTAATCTGCTTTGGATGGGGATGATGGTGGTTACATGGTAGAATTCTTGCCTCCCACGATAGAGATCCAGGTTTAGTTCTCATCCATCCATACAACTCATGAATAGTCACCACCCAACTTTCAATGTAGATTTGCATGTGGCTATGATGCTGAGCAGGTTCAGCAGAGCCTCCAGAATAAAGTGAACTATGAAAAACACCCTGGTGATCTATTTCTAAAAAGTCAGCTAATGAGCTTTATGGATCATAAAGGTCCAATCCACAACCAATCATGGGGATGGCTGGCGCAGGACAAGGAAATGTTTCAGTCTGTTGTACCTGACGTCAACTCAACAGAAGCTGACAACGTAAATCTATAGTAGTCAAGCCAATGAGGTATTGACAAAAGGATAAACACATAAACTCAGTGGAACAGAATGGAGATTTCAAAAATAGATCCATACTTACCTGGTTATTAAGATCAACAAAGGTAGTAAGTCCTTGGAGAAAGGACTGTCTTTACAACAAATGATGCTTAACAAAAGTATCCAAGAGCAAAAGATACCAGTTTGAAGACTAAAGTGCACCTGACCCAAGCCATGGGGTTTTCAGTAGCCTCATATGCATGTGAAAGATGGACAAAGAATAAGGAAGACCATAGAAGAATTCATGCATTTGAGTTGTGGTATTGGAGGAGAATATTGAAGGTACCATAGACTGCCAGAAGAACAAACAAATCTGTGTTGGAAGTACAGTCAGAATGCTCCTTAGAAGCCAGGATGGCAAGTCTTCATTTCTCATACTTCAGATGTGTTATCAGGTAGGAACAGCCTGATAAGGACGTCATGCTTGATAAAGCAGAGGGTCAGTGAAAAAGAGGAAGACGCCCAACAAGATGGATTGGCACAGTGGCAGCAGCAGTAGGCGCAAGTGTAGCAACAGTTATGAGGATGACGCGGGACAAGGTATTTCATTCTGTGTGCATAGAGTCGGAATCGACTCAATGGTACCTAACAATAGTTGTTGTTGTTGTTGTTAAGTGCCTTCGAGTCGGTTCCGACCCATAGCGACCCTGTACAGGGTTTCCGAGGGTGTAAATC
>NW_006408691.1:1747816-1756437 GCF_000296735.1 Chrysochloris asiatica | reverse complement strand
CTTCCTCTAGTCGAGTTCTGATCATCAAGCCATCGAGCGAGGTTAAATGGGTACTATCTGCAAGTTTGGACATTCTTGCGCACCTCCCCCCATTTCATATCAGCTGGATGGTTCACTTTGAGCTGTAGTCCCCAGTTGCTAGGTCAGTGTCCATGGGCTCAGGGATTCCCATATCTCTGCAAACTTTGAACCAACCAGCCCTTCCTCTTCTCTCTCTCATCTCAAGATCGACAGGATTCTATGGAACATGGACAAGCTCAGCCCATGTCTTCATCACTGCCTTTACCCCACATCCACTCACCAACGCGGTCACCAGTGAGCTTACATGCCTGCTCATGTATTCCCTTTGAGTTTCAGTCTTAGGGTTTGTCCTGAAGGGATTTGATGGTTTACCTTAATGGCTACCAGGTGAACAGCTTGCTTGTTCTTGCAATAGCCAAGCAGTCTGCTCACCTCCCCACCCCCACCCCCCGTGTTGGTCTTTCTTTCAAGAAATAGCTTCTGTTCCTCTATCTGCTCCAGGCTGGTCTGCTTGTCCTTTCAAGTGGGAATGTCCCAGCTTGAAATGTTCTGGATTGGGCTCAGGATTTCATCTAAGGCTTTACATACTACAAGGATTCCCCAAGAAGCCTTTTCCCTGCACAAGTTCTAGAACCCCTTTTAGGTATTCCATTTATAAGCTGAATATGAGCTTACAAGCTGTCTGTAATCATATTTCCTGATACTCCTTTCTATCCCAATAGTACACAAGGAAAATCAATATTCATAATACAACCAATCACCTTAACATTGTTTCCCCTCTTTTGCCCATTCAGATTATGCTTCGATCCCTGTGTCACAAAGCTCTGTTGAGAACAACTCAGTTATTTTTTTCCCCTTATAAATTATTTTAATCTTTTGCTTGGCTGCCCAAATTCTCTTTCTTTCTTTTTAATTTTGATGTTGATCATTGTGGGTAAGTTTGGTTGCTGGGTCTTTTCTATATGAATGTTAAAGTCACGTTTTATTTTAGCACTGTTTCCTTGAGCAATATATTTAAATTTTACTCTCTTCCAATGTGCCTTCTTCTGAGACTCCATTATGTATACATTGGATCTTCTTTGCTGCTTTTTTGATTTTTGAAATTTTTTCATTGTGAATTGACTGAACATGTACTGAGCAGATCTTCAGTTTTACATGAATCAGCTTTACAGTTTTTGCATTTTACATGTGCTTCGTTTCAGCTCAATGATTGCAATCCCCTCCTGTAACAAGAGTTGTCCCATGGCTTCCCTGTGATTCATTTTTCCACTCTCCTTCCCAACCCTTACGAACTTTGTCCTTAGGTAAATGTTGTCCTTTTATCTTGAATGGTAGATCATACCAGGGTGAGCATGCCTTACTAATGTTGTCATCCCCTCTATATACCTGTCTATCACCTGGCTGAAAATTGAGCCATGAAAGCGAGTTTAGTTTGACCTGAAGGGTGGCCACGGGCCATGGACTTGGGGTCTTCCCTTTGCTGCTTTTTTTATGTCTATCATTTTCCTTCTGATTCCTGTCATGCTTTCTACTTCCCTTTTTTCCCCACTCATTTTTCTCACAGTGATCTTTCTTGTTGTGTTTTTTTCTTTCTTTTCCTTCCTGAGTTCTACCAATTTACATTTAGCTCTTCCTTACTGTTTTGACATTGCTTCCAAAGTTATTTTTTGTGATTTTGTTTCATAGAAGTGTTTGCTTTATTCAAAATTCTTGTCTTAGGATCTTATTCATTTAACTGAAGAATGAAATCTGACTATGTACTGTGAATATGTATTGGGATTTATTTTTACTCTCTTATTCTGTGTTTGCTACTGTCATTTACTCTGTCGATAATCATTTCCTTTTTTCAATTAGTTTCAAATATATGCATTCTACTTCTGTTCATTTCACAGCGACTCTGACATTTTACATGCTTTGTCATTTTCTATCTTCCACACACATGTACTGTTTTTATTCTGAGGTTTTTGAGAGTCAGTATGGCCCTTAATCTGAAGAAGTATCGTTAACAATGTTTCTAGGTCTTTCAAAGAAGTTTGGAACCAGAGGGTCCCTAATGTACGCAGGTCTCTCAGTGCTAGCTCCCGCCCAGGTCACACTCTAGGTCCAGAGGCGAGGATCGTTTTAGGTCCCCAGAGGAGCTGTGGTCATTGCTCACCTACAGCATCCTATGGATTCTCTGAGTTAGCCTCTGAGATCTGTTTCACCCATTCATTTATTATTCATTCACTCACTCAACAAACATTCAAATATTAATTGAAAAAAAATATTAATTGAGCATCTTCTGTGAGCTGGGCATTGTCTGGGCACTAAGGAGACAGAAGTGCAGCCAGCAGCCCAAGAGTTGCTCCCCAGCACTCAACGAGGCAGACTGGGCAGAGGGAAGGTAGGCCAGATGCCAGGGGGTGACTGGTCTGCATAGCCTATCCGGCATGGCCTGTGTGTCACTTGTGTAAACAGTAAGTGTCCCTGTGTGTGGATGTAATCACATGTACTCTGGTCCTGTGTCTGCAGCTTTGATCCCCCTGGTCCCATGTCAGCTGGTATGTCCTGTGAAGTGTTTGTCACCTTCAAACCTATGGTGAGTGCTTTGGCCCCAAAATCAGGAGGTATGGAATGAGGTTGTTCTCATGCTCTTCTGTGGGGTGGTGGATGAACTCAGGTCCTCAAATCCCTGAGGAACTGCTGGGTCCTCAGATCTCTGGAATGAGGAACACTGGAATGAAGGAAGGAGCATTCCATATCTCAAGAAGGCCACCTGGGCCTCTACCCAGGAACAGTCACGTGTCTGTGTGGTTCTGAACATCATTACTGTGCTACCCTCAGTCCCCCGGCTGTGGGGAGGGTCCAGGACTTACCTTCCATACGCTTAGATCCACACCTGAGTAGGTGGCCCTCCTGAACACCTTCTGCTGACCTCCTCCTTGGGGTTTGTGGGCAGCAGGTAGGCCCAGTCAAACTGTGGCTGTGTAACACACGTGGTGTATGCAGCTGTGGAGTAATGAAAATTTATGATAGTTGGAATTGCTTTTTTATTTAGGTAAATAAAGATCTGGAAGGAAATGTCACGTTTTTGGCTCAGACTGGTGGATTTTCTGTTCCACTGAAATGTTCAACCAAGAAATGTTCTGTGAGTTCCAAAATATCTGAAGTGGGGTTCCTTGGGACACCCTGATCCCATGAGGAGAGTATGTATCCTGTGTGCATGGCTGGGCTGGGCTGGGCTGGGGTGTGGACGTGGTGGCGGCATTGCACTCTGGGGGGAATGCTTATATGTGTGTACACACGCCCATGGTGAGGGTGGTATGCTCCCATGTGGGGGGAGACAAGCAGGAGTGAAACTTGGGTCTTCTGGCCCATCCTTAAGTGGGTGGCAGATAAGCACTCAAATGACACTGAAAGAATGTGGCCAGAGCCCAATCTGTGTCCCTGGACGTCAGGACCCTCTAGTCAGAGACCCTAGGACTCCTCAGAGAAGAACGTGCTTCTTGTTCCCATAAGTCTTTTTATTTTTCTTTATCACACTTGCTCTATCCACTTCAAAGTAAATTAGTGACATCATAACACACCACCCCTTACCCTTAACATACTTTTGCCCTGAAAGTCATTCTCGATGGTCCTCCTGCTCCAGCCGCATGTCAGCCATGGGAACCGTAGGCCTGATGTGCACAGCTCAGCTCTGCAACTCTACAATCAGGGCTTTTATAAAGAATCATGGAAAACCCTCAGATTCTGTCAGGGTGAAACCATCTTTCCTACAGTTTTCCAGAATGTAGCACAATCCACTCACAAACCTGGGATCTCTTGGGTCTGGACACGTCTAGGGCAGTAAGAGGACTGCTACAAGTGGAGACCACTGCAGGATGTCCCAACCACAGGAGTTTAGGCTGCCGTGTTCCCTTGCAGCTCTCCCTCGATAAGAATCTCATTGACTTCGGCAGCTATGTGGTGGGTGAGACCACATCCCGGGTCATCACTCTGACTAACGTTGGTGGCTTAGGCACAGAGTTCAAGTTCCAGCCCATAATCGAGTCCTGTGAGCAGAGCAACTCCATGAAAGATGTGAGTAAGCCAGCTGGGCCGGCCTGCAGGCGAGTTGAAGTTTGGGCTGAAGCTCATTGGAGCCAGAACCAGGATGGAGGCTAAGGGGGCTGACCTGGTATAGAGGGTGCGGAGAAAAAACTGTACCTGGGACCACCTCAAAGCAATCGGGTAGGAAGAGGGTCTGTCCCAAAGGCCAGCTGAGGAGGAAGGAGTAAGCTTGGAGTGACCCAAGTGGGAACCTGAGAGGCATGAGGTGGTAGATTCAGGGCCCAGCCACTGGGCTTCAAGGTGGGGTCTGTGATGCCTGAGACTGTCTGGGACGGAGAGGGAGGCTGTGCTGTCTGAGCTCCAGACAAGCCCTGTGGGTCTGTAGCCCTGGGCAGGCAGAATGTGGGCAGCGCAAGCCACCACCAGAGGGTGAGACCCTGCTGGCTGTAGGGACAATGGCATTAAAGTGAATGAGGAGAGTCCCTGAGAGCACATATTTTGTTCTCTTTTTAGAGTAGTAGCTACACGTATGATGACAATAATATTTATGAGAAAATCGTCAGGCCCAGTATCTCCGAGAACTTGTTTGAGGTCCCTGAATCCTTGCCTGGGGAGACTGGGAAGACAGAGAGCAAAGAGACCGAGGAAGGGCACCACGCAGGTGAGCTGACCCCACCAGTCATCCAGCACATGGCACTTGGTCATCCAGAGCACAGGAGCCTGGCCACCCGCCTGCCCCCAGCTTCCTGAGTGACAATGGGGACATGCCTCCCCTCTCCCCCTGGCTGTATATGACAGGCTGATAGGAGGAGTAGCGGCAGGCCTGAGGGTCCCAGAGCATCGTGTCTCTTGAGTCCTAGGCGCTGGAGTTCTTCCCAAAGACAGTGAGTGGTGGTAGTAATAAAGCTCAGCATTGTGGGATTTCCCAAGGCTTCAGTTTTCAGTGTTGGTAATAAGAAAATGCTCTTATGTCTGTGGAGTGGACTAAAACTTGCATTAATAGTTAACAGAAGACTTGGGAATGACTAAGCCCAATCAATCCACATGGGGGTTACGCCCCTCCACCAACCCAGGCCACCACTGGGGAGTTAATGTGTGGCTTGTATATTGCTGTGATGCTGGAAACGTTGCCACTGGTATTGGCCATTTTGAATCAGATCATCATTTTTTGCTGTGCCAGAAATGACAAATTGAAGATGAATGGTGCCACGTTCATAGCCAACAAGAACATTTCAGGATGATCTGTCTTGAAGTATAATGCCATCAGTGATAGGGTAATAGCCATCCATCTAGGATAACATCTAAGGAAGACCAGTTAATACAACCATTATTCAAATTTGTGCATAACCACTAAAGCCAAATGTGAAGAAATGGAAGATTTCTACCAACTTTTGTAGTCAGAATTAATCAAACATGCAATCAAGAAGCATTGGTAATTACTGGTGATTGAAATATGAAAGTCAGAAACAAAGATGGATCAATAGTTGGAAAATATGGCCTTGATGATAGAAACAGTCCCAGAGGTTACACAATAGAATTCTACAAAACCATTACAATAGCTTTTTCAACATCATAAATAGCAACTATACATGTGGGTCTTCCCAGATGGAATACACAGGAGTCAAACTGTTATTGGTAGGTGCCACCGAGTCAGTTCCTGTTCATAGTGCATAGGGCTGCACAACAGAATGAAACATTGCCCTTCCCGGCTCCATCCTCACAGTCATTGTTACATTTGAATCCATTGTTGCTGCCACCATGTTAATCCATTGCGTTGAGTGTCTACCTCATTTTTGCTGACCCTCCATTTACCAAGCATGATATCCTTCTTCAGGGACTTGGCCTTCCTAATAATATGCCCAAAGTCTGGCCGTCCTGTCTTCTGAAATGCATTCTGGCTGAACTTATTTCAACACTGATTTATTCATCCAGCAGTGCTTGGTACTTTTAATATTATTCTCCAACACCATAATTCAAATGTATCTATTCTTCTCTGGTCTTCCTCATTTACTGTCCAACTTTCACATGCATATAAGATGACTGAAAATACCATGGCTTAAACGAGTAAATATATGCACACCAGTATTTATCACCAGTACTATTCACAATAGCAAAAAGATGGGGACAGCCTAAATGCCCATCAGTGGAAGAATGGGTAATTTTTGGTACATATGCACAATGGAATACAATGCAATGGTGAAGAATAATGATGAATCTGCAAACACCTCTTAACATGGATGAACCTGGAGGACATTATGCTGAGTGAAATTAGTCAATCACAAAGACAAATATTGTATGAGATCACTATTGTAAAAATTCAAGAAAAGGTTTTCATGCTAAAAGAAACCTTCTTTGATATTTACCTGGGTTGGGAGGGAAGGGAGAGTAATTTACTAGCAAAAGGGTAGACACATGTTAGCTCGGTGACAGGGAAGCAATATATGGACAGAGGGAGATTGGCAGAAGAATTATAAGACAGGTGAAGACAAAGGGGATAAGGATAGAGAGCTATCTATACAACCTTGGAACACCAGTGTTCTGTAGATAGATACATGAACAGATAGATACATGGGCTAAACGGGTATGGGAAGAAGACTTGAAGTATACCAACAAATATATAAGGATTTGAAAGAGGCTATTTGTACATGGGTATTTACCTTTGTGGCAAATACAAGTGTAAATGTGGTGGAGCATACAGCAGGTAAAATGAAGAAAACTTTTTTGGTGGTGGTGGTGGTTATGTGCCATGAAGTTGGTTCTGACTCACAGCAACCCTGTACAGGGTTTCTGAGGCTGTATATCTGTACGGGAGCAGAAAACCTCATCTTTCTCCAGCAGAACAGCTGGTAGTTTCGAACTGCTGACCTTGCCCAATTCGTAACCACTACACTACCAGAGAGGTGCTGTCAAATCGATACCAACTCACAGCAACCTTACACACAACAGAACGAAACACTGCCGGGTCCTGTGCCAACCTTACAATAGCTATGCTTGAGCCCACTGCTGCTGCCACTGTGCCAATCCATCTCATTGAAGGTTTTCCTCTGTTTCACTGACCCTCCACTTTACCGAACATGAGGTCCTTCTCCAGGGCCTGGTCCCTCCTGATGACATGTCTGAAGTATGAGAGACGAAGTCTGGCCATCCTGTCTTCTAAAGAGAATTTGGGTGTTCTTCTTTCAATAAAGATTGGTTTGTTCATTTGGCAGTCCATGGTACTTTTCATATTCTCCTCTAACACCATAGCTCAAATGCATCGATTCTTCTACGGTCTTCTTTATTCATTGTCCAACTTTCACATACATATGAGGTTATTGAAGACAGATATAACCAAACTTTTAAGACAATAAGTTAATGGGCCTGGGGGCTCAGGACCACAGAGGACACTATGGTTAATTGGTATAACATAGTCCACAAAGACAATGTTTTACATCCTAATTTGGCGAATAGCATCTGGGATCTTAAAAGCTGCCATCTAAGGTGCAACTATTGGTCTCTCCATGTGCAGAAGAAAGAAGAGTGATGAGAATTGAAGATGCTAATCCAGTGGACTAATGGATCAAGTGAACATCAGTCTCCACGACTCTGAGACCAGAACTAGATGGTGGCTGACTGCCACTACCAACTCCTCTAAAAGGAATCATATTAGAAGGCCCTGGATGGAGTGGGAGAAAATGTGGAGCAAAACTAAAATTTATTTTTTAAAAAAAGGCTGGGTTTACCTGTCAAAAAGAGACTCTGGCCCTTGACCACCTTTCAGGTCTGGAAATGAACTCACCTTGTGGCCCAATATTCAGCCAAGCAGTAGATAGGTATATAGGGGACAGCTGTGGAATGGTCAATCATTCAAAATCAAAACAGTGACATTTACTTAAGGACAAAATTGAGAAGGGATGGGAAGGTGGGAAGGGATGGGAAGGTGGGTGGAATGAAAATAGGAACCACAGGAAGGAAGTGGGATAACGTTGCATGAAAGAGATTGCAATCATTGAGCTAAAACATTGAATGTAAAACTGATGATCTTCTCTGTAAAACTGATGATCTCTGTAAACCTTCACTCAATTCACAATAAAAAGTTTAAAAAGAAAATACTATGGCTTGGGTCAGGCGCACCTTAGCCCTTCAAGTGATATCTTTGCTCTTGAACACTTAAAAAAGATCTTTTTGCAACAGATTTACCAAATGCAATATATTGTTTCATTTCCTGACTGCTGTTTCTGTGAGTGTTGACTGTAGTTCCAAGCAAATGAAGTCTTGACAACTTCAAACTTTTCTCCATTTGTCTGATGTTATTTATTGGTCCAGTGGTGAGGATTTTTGTTTTCCTTACACTAAAGTACAATCCATACTGAAGGGTAGTCTTTGATCTTCATCAGTAAGTATTTTAAGTCATCTTCTTTTTCTGCAAGCAAGGTTGTATCATCTGCATATCACAAAAGAATAAAACACTGCCCCATTTTTTTGTGGTGTTCTGGAATACTCATACTTCGCAGTGTTGTCCACAGTTTGTCATGATTCACACAATCAAAAGCCTTTGCGTAGTCAATAAAGCACAGGTAAACATCTTTCTG
>NW_006408691.1:1734599-1739736 GCF_000296735.1 Chrysochloris asiatica | reverse complement strand
TACCCATTACGCTACCAGAGCTCCTTACCTAACAATAGAATGCCCCCAAATTTACCTTGACCCATAACTCACATCATAAACACAAATGAAATGATCTCAAAATAGATCATAGACTTAAATGCAAAGCCTAAAATTTTTAGAAAAAAAAAAAATTGGAAAAAAATCTGTGAATTTGGATTAGACAAACATTTCTTAGATATAACATCTTAAGAATGTCTGATAGTGTTAAGAGACTGGATACTTGGACACCAAGAGACCACAACACCATCCCCACAGAATGAAACAGGGTGGATCCAGAGTCCATCTGCAGTTCAGGGTGCAGAGAAGGATCTTGTGCTCCATTCCAAGCAGCCATGGCACTTACTCTTGGTGAAGCAAAGGATGTAGTGGTCTAAGTGGTGTGCAGCCAATGCCACCCTCTGCCTTCACAGCCCAAGCTGATGTGGGTGTAATCAAAGGAGCCCAGAACTGCCGGCCTGCTGCCTCTTACAGCCTTGGGCCACCAGGATTGATGTATCCTGCTCTGTAAAGAAATGGTGCAGTTACCAGAAAGTCAGGCCAGCAAGACATGGTGTCCAGGGTGCTAAGCCTGGGATGGTCACAGCCACTTGGGGCTCTCTACAGTGGCCTGACCCAAAATAACCTAAGCCAGGCTGACTGCAAGGTACCCGGCAGGACTGATTCATCCTGGAGCAAGGGCAGAAGCACAGAGATGCTGGGAAAGGTCGATGACCTGTGCTTCGTTAACCTACATTTCTAATAGCAAATCAGGCACCTGTTCTGTACAAGTCAACAGAGAACCTTTCTCAGCCATGCAGACAGAATCAGTACCCAATACTTTAACGATGAGCTACAGGTGGTGAGCCTCAGGGGCAGGTCATATCCTAGTGCCAACAGTGAGAATCCTAATTCTCCTCCAGCTGACTTCACTGTGAAAGGGCAGCCGTGTGGGGTGACACCCATCCTCCACCCCTGGGCTCGACCCCCCTTTTGCTTCAGTGACCACACTCTGAAGTGGGTTCACTCACCCCCACATCCTCTGAGCCTTTTGTCCCTCTTGTCATTGGCTACAGTCACCTCATCCTCAGCTATACATGGAAGACACCCTTGGACACACCTCCTGGTTAGCTCCCTGTCTTCTCATCTCTCTGTCATCCCCACCTTCCCAGCAGCCCTGACCCAGCACCTACCTGGACCTTTCTTCTCCCTACTCCCATCCTGTTAGGAAGTAAATTGTGTCCCCCCAGAATCCATGTTCCAGTTCTAACCTGTGAGCCTGACTTTTGTAGGTGTTGTCAGTTCAGAATGAGGTCAACCAGAGTAGGGTGGGTTCTAACCCCATTTGAGGGGTCTTCTAGAAAAGAGAAGAGACCAGACAGGGAGAGAAGTTGGTCATGTGACACTTTATATACATGCCAAGGAATGTCTGACGCCACTAGAGGCCAGGCAAGACAAGGAAGGATCACCTTAGAGCCTTCAAAGGCAGCACAGCACTGCCAATGCCCTGAACTCCAGGACTGAGGCAGCCTATGTTTTCTCTTTAAAACCCTCCATGTAGGGGAACTTGTGACAGCAATCACCAGACTCAGACTATCCCCAGCCTTATGACCTTCTGCTCACACAGCCTCAACTTCTTCACCTGACAAGCATCCCAGACTGTTCAGCACCAGATTGGCTCCACAATTACATTTGGCTCAGGGCTCAGGACTCCTCTGCAGCATCCACTGGAATGGTCATCACACCATGAGCTCACAAGGAGCTCCACAGGGGGTCAGGGTGCCCAAGGCCATGCGTGACCACCCTCACCAGCTGAGCCCACCACAAAATGGAAAGAGGCTCAGAATTTGAAGAGTTCTCTTTCCTTAGAGATCATCTGAAGAACAGATTAGATCCATTAGACACTAAAGACTGAAGACCAGAAGAATTGTGGGATGACCTCAAGAACATCACACAGGAAGAAAGCAGAAAGTCATTAAGAAGACAAGATAGAAGGAAAAGATCAAAATGGATGTCAGACGAGACATTGAAACTTGCTCTCCAGTGTAGAGATGCTAAAGCAAATGGAAGAAATGAGGAGGTCCAAGAGCTGAACATAACAGTTCAAAGGTTGGCTCAAGAAGACAAAGTCAGAGAACAAACAAGATGGTGGATTGGGTAGACGTGCAGTGAGGAACTCTGTCAGCAACAACACAGAACACCGGACCAAGCAGGCTCAGGGGATGGTGCCAGAACTCTGAACCACATATAAAGGAATATTTAGAAGGCTGGAATGCTTACAGCTAGGGGAGTTTGTAGCAGAAGCAAGAAATCCATTGTTTTCTAATTCAAGATGCTCAGCTGCTCCTGGAGCCACTATCTTGGGAGAGACCAAGCGGGGGAAGGATCAGAGCAGCCATGGACACCTGACAATATATCTGTTCATTGGTCTCTTGCTATCTGTGCACCTCCATTCTGGTGATTAGAGGGGTGCATGAGCAAGTGGACACCCCACCCCCACCCCCACCCCCAGAGGATTCTACTATGCATGTGCACATTTCTAGAAATTTAAAGTGACAGTTTCCACCTAAAACCAAACAGTTTTTGCTGACTGTGGCTGTGTAAAATGGCCACAGCTGGCTTTGAACTGTTTATCACTAGGAAAAAGCCAGAACGGGATTGTGGAGTAGGGCAGGCAGACTAAAAAGGAAATAAGCAAATAATTAAATCCTGAGTTATATCACAATGACCAACTGTGGCATCTTGAAATTTTTCAGGAAGAGGAGTGAATAGGGAAGCCCATATCCTGATCACATCTACCTGGAGGCAATCAGAAAGCATAAGAAACAAACACCCATCTAAATATTAAAGCCACAGATAACTCCTGAATATGCCCAAAAAACATAAACAGATGACCATATCTGCACATGTCCAGAAACGAGATAAAGTGACTGAGACAAATGATCTGGAAGGAGACCTACATGCCTTACTGAAAGGAGGGTGGCAGGCTTTGGAAATGCCCAAGAAGGAATTCATAAAAATGATTATAAAATATATCAAAACACTATACAGTGGAGTTGAGAAAAACAAGGAAGAAGTCAGGAAAGTGCTGCAGGAACAATCAAATAAGATAGATACAGCATTGGAAACAATTCAAAACCTACAGAAAGAGGTCCAAACGATTAATAATAAGATATCAGAAATGGACAATACACTGAAAGGGCAAAGAAATAGAATTGAAGAGATAGAAGCCAGAACTAGTGAGCTAGAAGATAAATCTCTCAACACTACTAAGATAGAAGAGCAAACACAAAAAAAAAGGATTTAAAAAATCTGAAGAAGGCCTAAGATTCATGTTAGACAACATGAAGAGGAATAATTTAAGAATTATCAGCATTCCAGAATAAAAAGAATCACACAAGTCCACAGAGAAGATAGTTGAAGAGCTTCTGGAAGAAAACTTCCCTAACCTCCTGAAAAGTGAAAGATAAGCATTCAAAAAGCTCAACGAACCCCAGAAAGGATAGATCCTAAAAGACAATCACCAAGACTTATAATAATCAAGCTCTCCAAAATCTAAGATAAGGACAGAATTCTGAAAGCAGTTAGGGATAAAGTAAGTGTAACATATAAAGGCAAGCAAATCAGATTAAGCTCAGATTTCTCAAAAGAAACCATGCAGGCAAGAAGGCAATGGGGATACATATATAAGACGCTGAAAGAAAAAAACTGCCAACCAAGAATCCTCTACCCAGCAAAGTTGTCAATCAAATATGACAGTGTAATCAAAATATTTCAGGCTAAACAGAAGCTAAGGGATTTTGCCAAAGCCAACCCTGCTATGGAAAACATCCTAAAGGAAGTTCTGTGGACTGAGAACCCACAAGAACAGACAACAACCAGAGAATGATGTACATGGCAGCATCACCCTGAACTCAATCGACAAATAGAAGAGTCAAGAACAGAGAATCTGGGAGGTCAGTCTATAATCAAAACAATTAGAGTGTGAAAGAAGGCAAACATATAGGAACAGAGATCCAGGTGGTGAGAAGGTCAGGTAGAATACAAAATAAAATAGACTGTCTTCAATGGAGGGATGAGTTAATGGAATATAAGATAACCACATAAGTGGAGTTGGGGTGGGGGGTCTAGTTCAGGTGTTGGGGAGGGCAATACAAGAAGGGGGAGGAGGCGGAAGAACAAGGCAGGGGAACACTGAGACAGGTTTGCACGGCCTAATTGGGACAGAAGTAAATAGTGATGCATGCTCAACCTTGGAACAACAGGGCTCTGGGATACAGGGATCTAGGCATAGTTTGAAGAGGAGAAATAATACTAAAATGCTTAACTGTCTTATGAATATTGATTTTCCTTACCTACTATTGTAAAATAGGCACATGAGTGGGATAGAAAGCAATGTTCAGAAGCATGATTAGAGAAAACTTGTAAGCCCGTCTTCAGCCTATAACTGATTGGAACACCTAAAGGGTTCTACAACTTGCCCAGTGAAATAGGCCTCTTGCAAAGACTTTGCAGAGTATAGGACCTTAGGTGAAATCCTGAGTCCCACCAGAACCTTATGAGGTGGGACATGGGACATTCCTACTAGCAAGGACAAGCAGACCAGCCTGGAACAGCTAGAGCAACAGAATATACATCTTCAAAGAAAGAGCATCAGGAAAACCCAAAACAAAAATGTCAGCATGACTGGCTACTACAAGCTGTTCACCAGGAAGCCATCAAGGCAAGCAATGAAGTTCTTTCAGGACAAACTCCCCTCTAAGACTGAAACTCAAAGGGAGCACATGAGCAGGCATGTAAACTTGCTGGCAACTATATTGGTCTACTGGTGAGTGGAAGAGGGGGAAAGGCAGCAATGAAAAAAATGGGCTGAGTTCAACCACAGTCCATTGACTCCCATTGATCTAGAGATGAGAGAGAGAAGAGGAAGGGCTGGTTGGTCCAAAGTGTGGTGAGACCTGAGGACACTTGAGCCCATGGACAAGGACATAGGCACAGAGGGCTAGATCTGAGTGAAGTATCCAGCTGATAAGAAGTGAGGGGAGATGCACAAGAACACCCAAACTTGCAGACAGTACCCATTTGACCTAGCCTTGAAGGCTTGATAATCAGAACTTGACTAGAGAAGATTACACACACA
>NW_006408691.1:1733189-1734499 GCF_000296735.1 Chrysochloris asiatica | reverse complement strand
CTTGTTTTGACTGATGGTATGGAGCTTTTTCACCATCTCTTTCCACAGATGTAGTCAATTTGATTTCTATATATTCCGCCTGGTGAGGTCCATGTGTATTATTGTCTCTTATGCTGTCTAAAGAAGGCACTTGAAATAAACACATCATTGATTTTGCAGAATTCTATCGTGGGATCTCCAGCATCATTTCTATCACCAAGGCCATATTTTCCAACTACTGATCCTTCCTCTTTGCTCCCAACCTTTGCATTCCAATCACCACTGAACCTTGGAATTTCTGGTGAGGGTAATATCTTTGATGAGGCCTCCATAACACACCTGAGGGTTTATGCTAATGAGGTATCTCTAGTCTACAAAGATCTCTGTGTGGTGTCTGCTGACTTCAGGAGAAGGGACTGAAGGTTGAGTTCATCAAAACCACATAGAGGCTCAGGACACATAAGTTCCATGGACTTCCTAGTTGGTGACAGACCCGGGAGGGTCATCCTTTCCTTTTATGGCACATGGAAGCTCCATGTTGAAAGCTCCCAGACCTCGCCCTACGTGTCTCTTCATCCTCTTGCTATAATAAAGCTGTAATCGTCAATAGAGCACTTCCTGTGGGTTCTGTGAGTTGTTCTAGAAAATCATGGAAGTAGTGGAAGGAAGCAGGTGGAAAGGGAGGGGAGACCAATAGTTGTACCCATAGATGGCTCCATTCTCAAGGGACAGTGAGAGAACCCTGAATCTGTAGCCATCAGAACAGAAATGATGGTGTCATGGGTACCCTCAAGCTTACTATGGCATCTGAGGTCTTAGGCAGCCTTGGTCATCTGGAGAACTGGGCCCTTTGACTTGTGAGAGCTGACCTAGCCCCAGGTAGTTAGGGTCAGAGGAAATGCTATTTGTACAGCTGGTGTTGGGACAGAAGTGGAATGAAGGGGGACAGATTGATAATAAATTGATCTGGATTGATGAATACATGGGATGCTAGAGAAGTGGGATTTTACTTTTCACATAGCTATTCTCTCCGCAATTTTAATAGTTGACCTAGCAATTACAATGTTGTTATTGCTGTTGACAAGCGCCATCACGTTGGTTCCAACTCATAGCAATCTTCTATAGGGTTTCCGAGGAGTGACTGGTGAGTTTGAACCACCAGTCTTGCAATTCAAATGACCTTGTGGTCCAGTGCTTATCCTACAGCGCCACACCAGGACTCCAATTACAATGTTGTTTTTGTTATTAAGTACCGTGGAGTCAGTTCGGACTCATAGTGACCCTGCACAGGGTTTCCGAGACTGCAGATCTTTACGGAAGCAAAAAGCCTC
>NW_006408691.1:1699888-1706721 GCF_000296735.1 Chrysochloris asiatica | reverse complement strand
TCAGAGAAAAAGAGGAAGACCCCTAACGAGATGGATTGGCCAAGTGACATCATCAATGGACTCAAACGTGGCAACAGTTGTGAGGTTGGCCCAGGATTGTGCTGTGTTTTGTTCTGCTGTGCATAAGGTCTCTGTGAGTCAGTACCAACTCGATGGCACCTAATAACAACAAATGACTAATGCTCATGAGCATTTCTTATGTTTTTTGGCCATCTGAATGTCTTCTTTGGTGAAGTGTCTGTTCATGTCCTCTGCCCACTTTTTAATTGGACTATTTATCTTTTTCTTGTTGCGATATTGAAGCTTTCTATGCATTGTAGAGATCAGTCCCTTGTCTGTTATTGCCAAAAAAAATTTTCCCAATATATGGGTTCTCTTTTTACTTTTTTGGTATAATCTTTTGAGGTCTCTGTTTGGTCTGTCTTCTGCTATTTGTGTGTTTTCAGTTATGATTGATAGGATATTTATGCTATTTATCAGAGCCCCTTAAGCTTGTCCCAATTTTTTCATTCATGAACTTTATAGTTCTAGGTTTTACATTTAGATATTTAATCCACATTGAGTTCATTTTTGGATAGGTGTGATATATAGGTCTTATCTTCTTCTGTAAATGGATATCCAGCTTTACCAGCACCATTTGTTAAAGAGACGATCTCTTCCCTGTTTAATGTGTTTTGGGCCAATTTTATGGAAAGGGATGAAGCAAAAGATATTAACTGGGTTTCTAAAGAAGAGCTAACCGTATCTGAGACAAGCAGAAGCAGTGGAGCTGGTTCAGGACTCTTGTTCAAAGGACAGGAAGCTAGGAGGAAGCTTTCTATTTACCTCCTGGGAAAGACACCTGAGCTCCTCAGGCTCACTCATGTGGGGGTGGGGGTTACCTTTCAGGACCCAGCTCCCTGTGCTTGTCCCTCAACTGACTTCACTTTTGCCTTTGAGTCTTCTGTGGCTAGGACTCTCAGGGCAGTGGGGGTGCAGAGCTGGGGTCTGGGCATCGGGCCTGGGCAGCCAGGAGACAGATGAAGGAGAGAGGTTCTGAACCACACCTCCTGGTTTCATGTGGACCAAGGATCCAGTGCCCTGCGGCTGGGCCTTCTGCCTACTTAGCTTAGAGACCACCCCTCCTGTTGAAATAACAAGGGCCTTAATGGAGGAGAGAGACACTTTACACTAAGTGGAAACACAGGTGTCAGCCCAAGAGACTCAGAGGCAGTCCAGGGCGGGAACAGAGAAAGAAGCAGGCCCAGCTTCCATGCAGTCCTGGGGGAGGTGTCCCTGTTACTGGCTAAGGGGAAATTCCCCTGTCTCCAGCTGGCCCTGACTGAGGCAGGTCAAGGATCAGAGTGCCGTTGTCACTCACCGTGGCCTTAGCGTGCCTGTGTCTTGTCTCTCACTCTTGCCCCAAAGTCAGGCCCAGGACATCGCGAAAGCCCCAGCACATACACCACACAGCAGACTGACATACTACAAACATAGACTTGAACAGTGTCTGCTCAAATATGTGTGGGGATGGGGGTGACATCACCTCAAGGTGTCCTGCCCTCCTCAGGAAGGCTGGGGGTCAGTGCTATGTGGAGTCTGAAAGGCCTGTTGCTGTTCACTGGAAAGTATCTGTAAGTCTGGGAAGCAGCAGTGCCCATGGGCCAGGTGGGCATTGTCTTCAAGAACTAGTACGGCAGCACCATACTGCCTCAGCAGCTCAGTGAAACAACACCTGGAAGACCCCTCTGCTCTCCCTGCACCATCCCTCCCCTCCACCATGTCTTCTGGAAGGAATGTCAGGAAAATGGGAGGGGTCACAGAACCACATTTCTAGAAAGCACGCAGGCCCTCCTCCCTGAGTCTTCAGAACAAGAAATCACAGTTATTACATGCTCTCAATCAATTCCAACTCATTCAAATTCACCCTGGGTGGCACAAATGGTTAAGCACTGGATGGTTCATGGAGAGATTGGCAGTTCAAACCCCCCTACTCCACAGAGTTACCTCAGAAGTCAGGCCTGGTGATCTGCTTCTGAAAAGTCACAGCCTTGAAAACCCTGTGCAGCAGTTCTCCTCTGCACCACAAAACTATCAACCACAAAGTGGACAACTTTAAATAACAGGAATTTATTCTCTTGTGGCTCTGGAGACCCAAAGTCCAAATTCAGGGTGTTGGCAGGACCTTGCTCTCTCCGAAGTCTCTAGGGGAGGACCCTTCCTAGACTTGAAGCCTCTGCCTCTGTGGTCACATGGCTGTCTTCCTCTCCCCCATGTGTCTGTCTGTGTCTTCTTTCACAAGGATGCCATTCAGATGGGGTTAGAAGGCATCTTACTCTATGTCAGCTTATGTTGACTTTACTAATGATAGCTACACAGAGACACACACACTGTTTATTTTTATATAGACCCTATTTCCAAGCAAGTTCATTTCACAGGTGAGGGGAGTTACACAGTTCATCCCACAACACCTGCCCTCCTTGTTCCTTCTAAAAGGGCTTATTTCTAAGAGTTCTGGGATGAAAGGGTACAGGGTAAAAGAAAGGGAGGCTGGGTTAGGACCTGTGTGCACCTCTTCCCAAGCCTTGCAGGAGGAGGATAGAACTCCTGGGAATCCTGCACCCCGTGCCCCATACATAGACCCTCTCCCTAGAATCGCTGGATTCTGAGGACTGAGAGATGACCCTACTTTCCGGTTGAGATGCTCTTGCTTTGAAGACTGCTCACAGATTCCATTTCCAGAAATGCCATCTTGGACACCAGGGCCACAGGCCCCTGTCTCACTGTCGAACACCTGCAGGTCGAAGGCGGCCCTGCGCCTAAGGTTCGAGGTGTGCAAGGAGCTTCGGGAACACATGGAGCTCCTGCCCGAGACTGGCTACATCCAAGCCTTGTCCACCTACACAGTGCAGCTCAAGTTCCTGCCGCGGTGAGAAGTGGGCGGGGGAAGAGGAGGACGGTGGATGAGGCCATTAGTTCCCATCAGAGCTGTCACCCACAATGAGCCTTGACTGCTGCCCATCACAATGACATGGAGTTCTCACGTTTGTACCCACTGCCAGCTAGTGAATTCCGACCCAGAGCACCCTATAGGACAGAGGGGAACGTCCCTACAGCAGCAAATGGCCACGTTTTCCCAGCCACCGGGTGAACTGAAACTGCCAACCCTTTTTGTTAGTAGCCAAGCACTTACCCAGTGCGCCACCAGGACTCGATCTTCTGATTCGTCGATCTTGACGTTGGCAACCTTTTATCATGAGACAGCAAACAAGTAGCTGTACATTTCCAAAGAGGCTTTTTTGAGAAGATTCCCTTATGTTGCAAATACCTTCTTAATTTAAAACATGATAAATGCACATGTGTAGATTTGAGTCCAGTTCAGGACAGGCTAAGGTCCCCCAGTCAGACACTGATGGTGCTCCACCCAGCGAGACTCACTGCGTGTCTGTCACCCCACCCCAAAGCTCCACCACGGGGTCTTCTCTAGAGTGCCACATTTCATGCGTCTCAGCACTACTGTGACCAAAAACATGCACTGGTATTTCAGAAAACATCAAGGAGGAAAATCCGTATGCATGTACCCGCTTTGTTTCAGACACTCCCTCCCAAAAGATGCAGGGAAATTCTTTGACAAGGAGACTCGAGTCCTGGAGGCCCCGATGACCATCTGGGTGGCTGACCAGGTCTGTGTGGCCCCATGCTGGGTGCAGTGCCTGACTCCCAAGTCCCAGGAAGACAGGTTGCTCTGGGGGGCTGGGCTCTGCACTGTGAGGCCTCCAAAAAGTAAGGCTCTAGATCTGAAAAGCCAGCCTGAGGACCAGCTGTCTGGTGACCAAAGATGCCTCCTGGCCAAGGGACCAAGAGCACAGAGAGAGGTGGGGTGGTCTGTGGGTCAGTGAGGAGCTTGGGCAAACCAAGAACCTCCAACTCGCCTTGGCTAGCCCCGGCGCACACACACACGTATCATAGACTCTGTGTTCCTGAAGAGTCGGTGTCCCCTTACCACAAGGCAGCAGTGGTGCCTGCTCTTTCTCACGGTGCCTTTGCTGTTTTGGGGAACATATGCGGTAGAGCCAACTACAGGTGAACAGCATGCACTTCTGCCCTTTGTGTCCAGATCAGGCCAGTGGAGTTCATCGTCCATGCCATCGTGACCACCTCCGACTTGGAGATCAACCCCTCAGAGGTGGATTTTGGCTACTGTACCATCTACGAGGCTATTAAGACCGAGGTCACCCTCCACAACCACTCCCTCCTACCCCAGGAGTTTGGGTTCGTCAGACTCCCCAAGGTAACTCCATGGTCAGGAAAAGGGGCCCAAGCAAGGGATGCTGTAGGGGCCAGATCATGGGCAACAACTGCTCTGGATCCAAGCGCCAGGCCCTGCCAGGCCTCAGAACCTCCCCTGGACTCCACTCTCACCTCTGTCCCTCTGCCCAGCCTCTTCCCTACACCCCAAGCCCCACCAGACACCTCTTCCTCTTCCTCTTGGGTTCTGTCTCGCCCTCCCTCAACTCCATTGGGCCCCTCTGTTGGGCTCATGCCCCCACCCTTCCTTCTAGGACTTAGGCCTCCCTGGGCCCTGCAGGGCAGGCAAGACAAATCCAACCCTCATCACCAAGCCCTACTCCTGGGCTGCCACACTCTCAGCCCCATGATCCTTTCCCCTAGGTTTGCCAGTCATGCTTCAATTCTTTTTAGTCCTTTTTTTCTTTTTAATTTTTAAATGTTCTACCTTTTTATCTTCTATATCTCTTCAGAAATGACCTGCTATGTTCCTTCATTTATATGCACATGCCACAAATTCATATTCACTCCCATCACACCCCCATACATATACACCTATCACACACTCATACTTACCATCATACCCCCATATACACATACACTCCTCACACACTCATATACACCATCACACCTCCATACATATACACACCCATACACCCCCATATACATACACTCATCACACACTCATACACACCCATCACACACCCCATACACACATACACCCATCACACACTCATATACACCCATCACACACTCATATACACCCATCACACACTCGTACACACCCATCACACCTCCATACATACATACACACATCACACACTCGTACACACCCGTCACACCCCCATACATACATGCACCCATCACACACTCATGCACACCCATACACCCCATACATATATACACACACATACATATATACACCCATCACACAACATACATGTATACACACATCACACAGTCATATGCTCACATTTTTCACGTACACACACTCACACACACACCTGCTACCTTCATGTCCACACAGCTCCCCCAGCAAAGATAATCACAGTTTCTATCTTGACATCAGTGGCTTTTTTCATTTACCAGTTTGTAGACATTCAACCCAATGATGGGTTTGGGACAATCTTGCCACTAGAAAGTTTGCAGCTTGACATCATCTTCCAGCCCACCAAGGCCAAGGAGTACAGCTTTGAACTGGTCTGCAAATCAGAGATTAACAGGTGAGCCTTCTGGGTAAGGCCTTATGCAGGGGCTGCCACATGCAGCTCAGGGCAGCCCCTCCACCTGCCCTGTGCCACTAGCCTGGCCTATAGACTCCACCTGCCAGGAATGCTTGGCAGTTGGACGTGGGACCAGACCAACCACAGGGCTGGGCTGTGCAACACTGCAGACAATGCAGACAGGCCTGGGAGCCGGCTGACTGGTACACTGACCAGATCACCTATGCATGCATGTGTAAGTATATGTATTTGTGTGCATGTGTGTGAGTGTGCATGCATGCATGTTTATGAGTTCAGCAGTTTGAATTCACCAGCCACTCTGAGGGAGAAAGATGAGGGTTTCTGCTCCTGTGAAGATTTATAGCTTCGACCAAGGATAAGCAAAGCATTGCTTAAGAAGAACAGGGTGAGAAGCCTCTCACTCCCTGATTTAAAATTTTACTACACAGCTACAGTGGTCAAAACAGCCTGGTATTGGTATAATGAAAGTTGCATTGATCAATGGAACAGAATTGAGAATCCAGAAATTAACCTATCCACATACAGCCAACTGATTTTCGACAAAGTACTTATATTGCATGGGGAGGAGATGGTCTGTTCAATAGATGGTGCTGGCAGAATTGGAAAGTGATATGCAAAAGACTGAAACAAGACCTTTACCTCACGCCTTATACAAAAACTAACTCAGCATGGATTAAAGACCTAAATGTGAATCCCAGAATTACAAAGGCCATCAGTGAAAAAATAGGGACAAATGTGAGGGCTCTAATTCAGGGCATACATAGACTACCAAATATTTTGAAAATTACACAAACAAAAATAGACAAAATAGATCAATGGGACATACTAAAAATTAAAAACTTATGTCCATCAAAAGACTTCACCAAAAGAGTAAAAAGGGAGCCCACAAAATGGGAAAAAATCTTTTGCAATGACACAGCACACAAGGAACTAATTTCCGAAATATAGAGGAACCTACAACACTTCTACAAGAAAAGGGCAAATAACCCAATTAAAAACTGGGCACAGGACATGAATAGACACTTCACGAAGGAGGAGATTCGAGCAGCCAACAAACATATGAAGAAATGTTCATGATCACTAGCCATTAGAGAGATGCAAATCAAAACAACGAGATATCATTTCACATCAGCAATAACAGCAAAGATCAAAAAAGTAAGAAGACAATAAGTGTTGGCAAGGATGTGGAGAGACTGAGACCCTCCTACATTGCTGGTGGGATTGCAAAATGATGCAACCACTCTGGAAAACAATATGGTGCTTTCTCAGAAGGTTGGAAATAGAAATACTTTATGATCCAGAAATTCCTCTACTTGGTATTTA
>NW_006408691.1:1697410-1698273 GCF_000296735.1 Chrysochloris asiatica | reverse complement strand
GGAATAGACACAGGATAGTTTGGGTGCTGGGGTGGGGGGCATATACTAAAAGGGGGAGGGGAAAGGAAAAATAAGGTGGGTGGGAGAATACCTAAATAGGACAGAGGTAAATAATGATCTAAGCACAACCGTAGAACAACAGGGCTCATGGATACAAAGACTAAGGCATGGTTTGAATGGGTAAAAGTGGGGAAATGATGTTAAGATGCTTGGCTGTCTTTTGAATCTTGTCTTGCCTACTATTGTAAAATAGACACTTGACAGGGAGTGAGAGGAATAGCTAGGAACTTCACCAGAGAAAGCTTGTAAGTCCGTCTTCGGCCTATAACTGTTTGGAATAACTAAAATGGGTCTAGAACTTGCCCAGTGAAGAAGGCTCCCTGCAGAGCCTTTACATTACACAAGGCCATAGGCATAATCCTGATCCCCATACAGGATACCCCTTCTGAGGTAGGACATTCCCACATGAAAGGACTAGCAAACCAGTCTGGAGCAGCTAGAAAAACAGAAGATACTTCTTGAAAGAAATACCAGCAGGAAAAATCAAAAACAATAACAGCAGTCCAATTGACTACTAGAAGAACAAGCAAGTTGTTCCCCAGGGAACTATCAAGGCAAGTGGTCTGGTCCTCTCAAGGCAAACCTCCTTCCAAGACTGAAACTCAAATGGAATACACTAGCAGGCATATGGTTCTGCTGCTGACCACGTTGGTCACTGATAAGAGGAAGTGGGAGAAAAACAGCAATGTAGTAGTGAACTAAGTCCGACCACATTCAATAGACTCCTGTTAACCAGATTAACATCCTGGTTAACCATACTGGTTAACCAGCAGTATGATGAAACCTGGGGACTCCTGGGCCCA
>NW_006408691.1:1669405-1693012 GCF_000296735.1 Chrysochloris asiatica | reverse complement strand
ATCTCTAAATTCAGGTGGGATATATTCAAGGTCCTATTTTGGCTCTTGTGGACTTGTCATGTTCTTCAGCTTCGGTTTGAATTTGCATAAGAGTAATTGATGGTCTGTTCCACAGTCTTCCCTGGCCTTGTTTTCACTGATGATATGGAGCATTTCCTTTGTCTTTTTCCCCAGATACAGTCAATTTGATTTCTGTGTATTCCATCTAGTGAGGTCCATGTATATAGTCATCTTTTATGCTGTCTAAAGAAGGTATTTGAAATGAACAAATTATTGGTTTTGCAGAATTCTATCATGCATTCCCCAGCATCATTTCTATCACCAAGGCCATATTTTCCAATTACTGGTCCTTCCTCTTTGCTCCCAACCTTTGCATTCCAATCACCAGAAATGAGCAATACATCTTGATTGCTTGTTTGATCAATTTCAGATTAAAGAAGTTGGTAGAATTCTTCTATTTCATCCTCACTGGCTTTAGTGGTTGGTGCATAAATTTGAATAATAGTGGTATTAACTGGGTTCCCCTATAGGTGCATGGATATTATCCTATCACAGACAGCATTGTACCTCATGAATGATCTGGATATGTTCTTTTTGACAATGAAGACTGTGGCTAGAGGGACCATATTAAGTCATTTACTACACCACAAGGTGATGTTCCTGTAATCATTCTTTGTCGTCATCTTGTTAGGAATATAATCACGAAGTGATTTTACTTTTACCAGTAGCTGCCCATCACTGGGAGTCCTGGTGTGGCACTGTAGAAAAAGCACTAGACCATATGGTCAGTTTGAACTTCAAGGTTGGCAATTCAAGCTCACCAGAAGCTCCTTGGAAACACTATACAGAATTGCTGAGTCAGAACTGACTCAACAGCACTTTACAACAACAGCCCCTCACTGAGTTGTTCATCCCTCCCATCCTTTACAACATCACAGTCTGATCTCATTGTTTTGCAGGTCACTTGGAATTAATCTTATTCTGGTTCTTAAATTTAACTGCATTTAAATTTAACTGCATTTAAATTTAACTGCATTATGTTCCAATATCAAACTGCATGAAGGACTGCTTTGGGCTCTGAATTCTTCTTTGTCCCAACCCCTGACCCAGGCAGCTGGCCCCACAATCCTTGCTGCGCAGAGCACCTCCATGGGGGGCCAGCAAGATAAAGGATACTCATCCTGCTCTCTGTAGTATCCACTCAGCCCACCAGTGACCACTATCACCTTGCCTTCCCCTGTGCTGGCGGCCACCCATATCCTGAGAGTTCTTGGCCAGGCAGGGATCCAGGGAGGGACCCATGAAACTGGAGATAAATGTTCAAGCTCTGTCCCAAATATCCACGGTTTGAGTTGTCATCCTAGTTGTGCCAAGTGGTTTGGAGGGAATTTGGGCAGACTCTAACAGCACTTGTTTTTGATTCTGTGGATTGTAGCTGCCCCTGTTGTTGTTGTTAAGTGCCATCAAGTTGATTCCAACTCATAGCAACCCTGTTTGAACCACCAACCTTGCAGTTAAGAAGTCCAGTGCTTACTCTACAGTGCCACACCAGGGCTCCATAGCTAGCCCAAGTCTAGCAAAAAAATTCAGTTGTCTCTGTGGTTTACTTCCTTTATTTTGTCTCTGTTTTCCTTGTTTCTCTGTGGTACCCAGGAGAGAAAGGGAGATGCTTGTCCTACCCCATTTCTGTTCCCCCCTCTCTGCCTCCTGCCCAGTGCCTTTACTTGTTCATTAATAAAGTCTGTGTCTTCTGGGGAGGCAGACACACCTGATGCTCTGAAGCTGATGATCAAGGTCAGAACTTTCAAAATAAGTCAAAACAACTTGAGTTGTTGCAACTGGAGCAGCTCCCAGAAAGAAGGCTTATGAAGTCAGGGGTCATCAGCTCATACCCATAAACTAAACAACTACTAGTGAGGAACTAGCCTAGTGCTCCTCTGCTGTCCACCTTCACCCCAACAGCACCACTCCATGACAAAGGTGAGACCCTGCTGTGGCTGCAGTGTGGAATACCTGGAGAGAGTCAATCCCTTCTGTAGCCGTACCTGTGGCCCAAGTCACACTAGCCACCACAGTTCTGACCTCCGAAAAACACACAACTTTCCAATATGGATGCAAGAAAAAATTTTAGAACCTGACTCAATTTGGCAACTATTAAAGAAATTGAACCCAAAATGCAAACTCTTCCTACAGTGGAAATCCAAACCCAGATGGCCTCTCACAGATGAGTCCTTTCAAACATTTTTTTATGATGCCAAATCTCACACAGATCTTCCAGGGATTACAGGTCAGGTAAGGAGGTCAATGTGACTTTGCGCAGCAGACCACAAGCATTTGCCAGACCTCCAGCCAGTCTACCTCCCCAGCCAAGTGACTGATGGGCCAGGAACTCAGCGAGACTTCAGAAGAGGTCTAGGGTATCTCCAGCCCCATCTCCATTGCCATCACTCGGGAGTGTGACCTTGGGCACAGGTGTCAGCACAACTGTGGCTAACTGAAAATGAAGCCAAATACTTGTCTTCAGAAGTGAAGTCAGACGTGACCGGGCCAGTGGTTTGACAGAGAAGCCAGCTCTACCTCTGAGCAAGATCTCCATCTTAGAAGCTATTCTCCAATAGCTTCTAAGCACTGAATGTTCAAACCCTGATATCAGTGGTTTTAGGAGAAAAGAAAAAACCTTTTAAAGTTCCCCAAATGTGGTATTGTATCCCTAAATGTGATATTAGCTAATGGGCCTGGAATGGAGACTGTCAGTCCTTTCTGAATGGATGGGATTAAACCCACTGCCTCAAAGTCTCTGGTAGCATCTGGCAAATCTTTTGGGAGGGCCTCAGTGACGTGCCACCCAGAGCCCCTGGCGACCAACCAGGACTTCAGAGCTTGGGTGAGTGCCACAGACAAGTAGATGGTTGCTACTATGTGATCTGGGGAGGCATGTCAATGAACAGCAGTTCAAAAGGTTGAGTGGCCTTAAGGACAAAGTGCCTTCCACTCCCCAGCTTTCACATCCTCACCCCGAAGTCCATCTCTCCTTCAAACAGTCCATGTTCTCCCAGGACACTGGGACCAATGGGAACCCACAGTGCCATCCATTTGGCCAAAAAGCAATTTCCAGCCAAGTTTTTCTTTGTGCGTGCAATGATTATTCAGCACATTTTTATATAATAGAAGTATTCTGTGAATTGAGTACTAATTACTCAATTACTGCAGAGATAACTCCATCCAGAAGGATTTTTTTTTTTTTTCCCCACAAGCTTTGTAGTTACAGGACAATCAAAAAGGGAGAGAGAGAAATTTATCAACATATAGACACATTTTTGTTTTGGACAAGTATGCTGAGTGATCAGTTTTATGCTTTAAAGCATAAAAATATGTGTCATTAGGATAAAATTCAACGGGGGTAAGGCAAAAGAAATAGGAATTCTGGGAGAATACAGAACTAAGGCTTTGAACTGGTTCTGTAGTGGCCAATTTAGCAAAATGGGAACAGATTTGAATTTGTAAAACATTGGTGTGTACTGGGTTGATAACTGGAATGGGGGAAATTATGGGTCAAGACCCTGGAATGGGTGACTTGGAAGGAGTATAGTGACTCCTTTCAGGAGCCTGATGTGGGAGATCGGCTTGTTGGCAGGACCATGGAAAGTGGCACACATTCAAAGTGCCACACTGTCAGCCATCATTGATCTGAGCACCACTATTTCTAACTCTGTTGTTCAGAAGATTTGATCACTGTGCATCGTGCATATTGCTAATGCTTTCTGAGAGGTAGATTAGCAGGCTATTCCCATTCTGGTTGTGGTTCTGTTACGCTCACATTTTACAAATTCAAGTCCATTCCAGTTTTGCTTTGTCAACCAGGACTGAAGTGGGAAGAAGCAGTTCAGAGCCTCATATGGAAAGTAAAATTACCAATGGTTAAAATTCCCAAAACATTGATCGTTTTTATTAATGGACAGTGGTGGGCGTCGACTCACCATGGAAGTAGGAAAGGATTTCTGTGCTTAAAAAGCAATCTATCCATTTGATTATTTTAATATCAACAAGTACTTAACAAAATAAGTCAGGAATTACATGCTTTTAGTTACCGAGTTAAAATGGACACACGGACACACACACACACACACACACACGAAGAAAAACCTAAGCCCATTGCCATGAAGTTGACTCCAACTCATGGTGTGACCTCACATATCACAGAACTGAGCTTCAGAAAGCTATCATCTTCCCCTTTCTTCTGGCACCACTGGGTGGGTCTTTAGGTTAGTAGTCCAGTGCAAACCATTTGCACTACCCAGGGGCCTTTGCTTCCTGAATGAAGTCATGAGCAAATTTCTTGGCAGCCACTGTAGCAGGCTACACTGCTAACAAACCTAGGGTTGAATCAGTGGCTGGGGGTTGGGGTGGGGCCGAAAGTGGAGGGGGTGACTGGTGACTGGGCGTGTCCACACACAGGTATCTCCCTCAGAGCCTCTGTCCCTACCCGAGATCTAGGATGCCCGCTGACTGAGCCTGCTGTCTCCATTGCCCCAGGCAGTTCAAGCTCTCTTGCCGAGCTGTGGGGGTTCACCCTCCCCTGGAGCTGTCCCACTACCACATCAAGTTTGCTGCTACCTCCTTATATGACACCTCCGTGGCTACCCTGTATGTCATCAACTCCCATCTGAGCATGAACTCACTGACCCACTCAGTGCCCCGCATCGGCTCCCAGGACGCTGCCCCTGTGGGGCCCACGTCTTTTGAGTTCCTGTTGCCCCAGGACTCGCCCATCACCATCTCACCCTCAGTGGGGACAGTGCTGCCAGGAAAGGTGGGTGAGAGTCCAAAGACAGGCAGCAGGGTAGGCTGGGGACTCCGAGCACAGGTATACACCACAGGGTCCCCTCCACCAGGAGAGCTGCGTCACAGGTGCCTGATCCCAAAGATGTGCTCTGGTCCCCAGGCTACACATTTGTTCACTTCATCTGCCTCTCTCCCTCCCCCGCTTTATCTGGGGGGCTTACTCCCAGCCCCCGCAGCTTAACTCCTCGCCCTGAAGAATGAGGTAACAGCTCCTCTGAGGGCTTTGGAAGGACTGAGCAGAATAGTCATGAAAGGCTAGATAAGGCCTGGCCAGCGTGCCTCAGTCAGCAGGTTTAAATCCGCTCCACTCAATTCCACAAATGTTGCTGAAGAAGGCTCTCATCCCCCCGGGGAATGGCATTCTGTCTCTGTGTATCTCTGCCTCTGTCCACCAAATGTCCTGAGTACTTACTGAGCACTAGAAGACAATAATGCATGGCCCCCGTGCCCCATCATGCCAGGACATCTGTGGTGGGGCAGGTTGTAGAGGGGACAGATACAGACTTGGAGAGGCTGGAAAGTCGGGTTGAAAAGGAACCATCCCCCAAATCTCCATGCCTCAAAATGAAGGTTCAAGGCAGAGCCTGGCCCGTTCCAGATCTGGGTATGCCTCCTCCATCACCAGGACCCCACTAGGGTAAGGGGGACCTGGAAGTCCGTCAGGCAGCCCACCCAATTCCAGAGCAGTGTGGAGGGTGGGACTCCCTAGAGTAATCTTTCAGAGAGAGGGCAACAACCTGCAAACTGGGATCAGGGTGATAGGCATGGGATGCCAGCAGAACTGCCAGAGTCATTCCTGTTCTCCCCACAGAGGTGTCTGGTGCAGGTGGCCTTCCAGCCTGTTCTGCCCGAGGAGCTGGTGCACCAGAAAGCCCTCCAGACAATGAGCAAGCAGTCTGGGGTCAAACTGGTCTGTGGGGGATTCATGAAGAGTGGGGGGGATGGGAGGCAGGGATCCAGGCCCTAACCTAGCTGTGGAGCCATGGGATACTTTAGCACCCACTCCTGCCTCTACTGGGGGCCAAAGGCACCTCACCCATGAATGGGGAAAGCATTACCACTCACAGAGGCTAGAGACCAACTCCTGCCCCAACAGACCTGTGGTGGGCTCTGCACACCTCTACCCTGATACTGCCTTGTATCTCCATCCCCACCCTCCCCTGTCTCCATCCCCCATAACCACCTGTCTCCACCACCTCACTCCCTTCTCTACTCCCATCTCTACCCCCACACACACCTGTCTCCATCCCCCATCTCCCCAGTCTCCATCACTTGTCCTGTCTGCACTTGCCATCAATCCCTCTTATTAAGCCTCTCAGTGTTCAAGTTCCCATGTCCTCCAAACCTACAGCTCCTACCAGCTTGGTCCAGGGCTGATATGGGCCCTAGAGTCCATAGGAGCAGCGCTGTGACTGCCAGCCTGCAGCCCCACATCCCTTCTGTCCTCCCCACAGTTCCGCAAGAACACAATCATTCTGATGAAGGACTTTAGAAGGCAGTCCAGCAGCCACACGCGACAGCAGAATCGAGATCGACAGTTCCGGAATTCCAGCCCCCCGAGCCAAGAGCTGCACAAGCAGGACTTCAAGGCCAGGTGAGCCCAGAAAAGGTGCACCACCCGCTTCTCTCCAGGACCTCTGATGAGACCCAGACCTGGTCCTGTGGGGATCTCACACACACACAGGTATCAGAAGCAGTTCAGCTGCTTGAGCAGGGCTGTACTGACTCACATGACTGGGAAGTCAGGCCCAGGGACTTAAGGTACAACCAGAGCCAAGTGCTACCTTCCTAGGTGTTTGCCAACTCCACTGAATGCCCTCGGCATGGCAGGAAGATAGGCTGCTACCAGCTCAGCAAGTCCAACCTTCCCAGTGTCCAAAGTGGACCCCAGGACACTCTGACAGGCTCGGGTGACTTGCCATCCCTGGGATCCCAGAACATAGATCTCTGGTTAGGTGCCTCTGTCCCCCTGCGGCTGACTCAACCAAGACCCTAGTACTGGGTAGGAGGCTCTCCCATAGGACCCAGGGAAGGAGGTGGAACAGCTAACTGACCAGAGAAAACTCAGATACCGTGATTACTGCCTTTTTTTTTTTTTTTTAAAGCTTTTTTTGTGAATTGAATGAAGGTCTAACAGGGCAGTTCATCAGTTTCACATTCAATCAACCAATCATCACAATACTTTCATTCCCTTCCAAGCATCGTCAGTTAACAGTATTTACCTCTATTACACTTTTTTGTTTGTTTGTTTTAATGTACACATACCACATTGAAAATATATATTCGTTTAAATATCCAAAGGGCACATTTTGCAAGCCAGCCTCCTGCCCTTAGGCACACAGCCTTTCTCAGTCCATGGGCCTGTAGTCCTCTGCTGATCTGTCTCTATGCCATCGTCTCTGCCACCATCTCTGTTGTCGCAGCTTTTCTTGTTAGGATCCCTCGTTCCATTCATGCTTTTCTCTCGTGATGGGCCTAATGTCCTCTGTTCCTGAAATGACAGATTAACTGCTCTCCCCTTTTGGTTACACCTCTTCTACATTTACAGTTGTGATAATCCCATTAGACCTGATAACAATTACAGTTGAATCATAAAATCCTATCCTCCTCATCACCAGACCCATCTGGACAAGAAGAAAACTATTCAGTGGGGATTCTATCCTACTCCCTTCATTCTGACCCTAACCACCCTCCTGAAAGCTTGTAAACCAGTCACTTCATGCCTTTATAGCCCCCCAATTTTGATAGCCAAAGTCTAAGTTGCTCGTCCCTATCAACCCAGTGTGCTGAGGAGGCAAGCTTGATCCTTGATAAGAAAAAAATCTTCCTTTTTGGTTGGATTTTGGGCATCTTTATCCATAAGCACTGGTCTAGTTTAAGTTGTAGCAACTTATACGTGCTTCCTGTATCAAACTTCTTTACCTTCATCTGGTTGAATTCTGGTCAGCAAGCCTTCTAAGCTAGGTCTAATGGTGCTGTCTGCAAGTTTGGGAGTTCGTGCATGCCTCCCCCCACTTCAGACCAGCTTGCTGCGTCACTCTTAACTCTAGCCCTCAGTGGCTAGGTCAGTGCCCTTGGGCTCAGAAGTTTACATGTCTCCCAAACTTCAAACCAGCCAGTCCTTCTTCTCTCGCTCATCTCAAGGTCATCAGGTGTCTATGGAACATGGCCAAACTCAACCCATGTCTTCACTGCTACATTTCCCCCACTTCCACTCTCAAGGAAACCTTGTGAGCCTTGCCTCTTGCATGCTCCGGAGAGACCGCTCTGAGTCCAGGGCCCAGGGGACTGTCCCTATGCTGGCCTGTGCTCAGGGAGGTCAGACCCAGGGCTACTATGGGGCAGTGGCAGGACACAAGCACACTTGGTTTGCTCATTCCAGTTCTGAAGAGCTCCAGGCTGCCCGAGCTGCCCTGGCCAGAACTTTTGAGGGGAAGTTTGACACATTTGTGATTCCCTGTGTTGTTGCCAGTGGGGATATCAAGGACAAAAAGGAAACAGAGTCCATGAGCTTCAGGTGCGGAACGCCCGTGATGGGAACTGGTCTGCAGTACAGCCACTGGGCCTCACCTGCTCTGGCCCAGCGGCAACTCAGCCTGGGTGGTGGGAGGCAGGGGTGTTCCAGGGTGCCATCCAGCCCTCAGCATGGCCTTCCACCTGGTCCGCAGTCCCCACAACACCCTGTACCTGGAGCTGTGGTGTCCAACAGTGGCACCGTCTATTGTGGTGGCTTCTGACAAAGGCAAGACTGTCTTTAACTTCGGAGAGGTGGCTGTTGGTGAGTCCCCTGACCCAGATCTCAGGCCCACACACACCCTCACACCCAGGTCACCACCCACCCACAGCCACCCTCCACATCTGCTTCAGGGCACCGAGGCATAAAGAAGATCTCCATTCAGAACATCTCCCCTGAGGACCTGACTGTATCCTTCCCTCACAAGTCCCCAGCAAGAGCTGACAGGGTGGGGCCCTGCCCAAAGGCAAAGCCCGCGGCACCCTCCTTGACATCCACTCTCAGGTGGAGTTCTCGGTACTGAACCCCAGCGGCCCCTTCGCTGTGTTGAAACCCTTCTACAAGTTGCCTGCAGGCGAGACCCAGGCCCTGGGACTGTCCTTCTTACCCCGAGAAAGCATCGTGGTGAGTCCTGGCCATCCTGGACTCAAGCCATCGCTGACCAGGCCAGCCTGTTCCAAAACCCCTTCCCCTGTGGCCTGAGGGCTGTTTGTCTCCTGCTAAGGGTAGGGTCTCTCCAGGCCCAGGAGACATTGGACATCATCACCAAGAGGGGCAAGCTTACACTCACCCTCCTGGGCACTGGTGTCGCTTCTGTGATCGTCTGCTCCATCGAAGGGGATGTCCTCAACATGGGCTATGTGATAGCCAGGGAGTCTGGCTCCTCCACCTTCAAGGTGAAGTGTACTGGGCCAGGCCCCCAGCCTCTAACCTCTGGGCACTGACCTCCCTCATGCTGCCTTGGACAGGGCCAGAGGGGAGGGAAGCCAGGCCAGACCCCCAGGCAGTGTGGTCCCTGATGATCTGTGAAAGCAGCTTCCCTCCCCCTCATTCCCTGACCCCTTGCTCCCCAGCTCCGCCCCTCCCCCCCCCAAGCCTAACCTCCTCTGCAGGGCCAGCCCCTCTGCCTAGAGCCCCTTCCTCCACTGTCTGATCTTGGCTTTAAAACTCACTCCTGGGGAGCTCGGCTCAGGCTAGGCTCTTTGCCGGGCAGACCTCCAGGTGGAACCACCTTGTCCGTGAGTTCCCACCCCTGCAGAACATGGGCACAGTTTCCGAAGAATGAGGTGAGGCGAGGAGACTGCCTGGAGATGTGGGTACCGGAACTTTTCCAGAGCACTGGTGGTCAAGGTACTGTCCCTGGCCAAGGGTAGAGGCCAAGACTGACGTCCCGTCCCCGACCATCCCCCACCGCAGCTGCAGAACCACTCCACGCTCCCCATCAAGTTCTCCATGAGGCTGGACAGCCTGGCCTGCACGCGGAGGGAAGACCGGCAACAGCTGCCGCAGTTCCTCGTCTCCCAGGTCCAGAGGACCAACGTGGTCGGTGAGCTCGCGGACGGGGCCTAGGGATGGGGCAGAAAGATGGGAAAGAGACTGACCGAGAGGGCGGACAGAGACGCTCGGTGCGGTGGTGAGGGTGGCGGAGCTGGTCCGGAGACATGGGTGGAGGAAACTGAGTGATTAAGACGGTGGGGCTGTAAGGCGGGCAGGAGGAAAGTGGACGGGCTGCGCCGGGCGCTGGCGGGGAGCGAGGATGCAGAGGGACACGGCGGGGGTGTCAGACGCTGGGGGTTCCGGTCCGGCCACGCTCCGACCCCTGCAGGCACGCAGAACCTGAACGGGCAGAGCGTGTTCAGTGTGCTCCCGGTCGAGGGTTTCATCGATCCCGGAAGGGCGCAGGACTTCACCGTGACCTTCAGCCCGGACCACGAGAGCCTGTACTTCTCTGACCGGCTTCAAGTGGTACTCTTTGACAAGGTGCGCCCGCCCACAGCTCGCCTCCGCGCTGGGAGACCCCTCCCGCCTGTCCGAGGCTCTCCTGGCCGGGACCTACAAGTCTGGGGTCGTCAGGGTGGAGGGGACCTACGTCCCAGGTCCGACAAGGTCTGCACCTAGCCCCAAGCCCAGAGCGGCAGGGACAAGGCCGCCTTTTCTGTCTCCAGACAGTCTCCCATCAGATCCTCCTGAAGGGGGCGGCCCGCGAGCACATGATGTTCGTGGAGGGCGGGGACCCTCTGGATGTGCCGGTGGAGTCCCTGATTGTGATTCCCGCCTTTGACCCGGAGCACAGAGAGGGTGAGCCCGGTGATTGGGGACCTCCTCCTCCCCACGCACACGCCCCAAACAGGTCCTCCGCTCAGCCGGGACTACACGGCCCCAGCAAGACCTTCTCCCTCTGCAGAGGCTGAGGAAGTGAAGTCCATCCTGGTGACTCTGGAGTACTTGCAGCTGGAAACCGACATCCCAGCCCCCCCTGCCACCCGGGAACTGCAGGTGGGATGCATCCGAACCTCCCAGCTGTCTCTGAAGAAGGTAATAGCCCTTCTGCCATGAAGGTACCATCCATGTCCCCAGCTGGCTTTGGCTGACTTACCCCATGAGCCCCCCACCCTTCCTATGCCTTACAGAGCGTGGAATTCAGCCTAGACAATGTCTCAGCCCTGCAGCACAAGGGCTTCACGGTGGAACCTTCACGGGGCTTGGTGGAGAGAGGCCAGACCAAGACAATCAGCATCTCATGGATGCCCACTGCAGACTTCAACGTAAGCTGGGGAATCCGCCCTGCCCGGGGCAGACACCCTGCCCCACCCTAAGAAGGGTGGCATGGGGAGCCCTGGGGTGCCCAGTGACTGACTAGGGGCCCCTACTCTCCCCCTTCCAGCCAGAGCATCCACTCATGGTGTCAGCCCTGCTGCTGCTCAAAGGAGACGTGAAGGAAACCTACAAGATCCTGTTGGTAGCCCAGGTGGTAACTGGCCCCTGAGGCACAGGAACCACTCCACGGAACCCATCTTAGACCCTCACACCTCCTTCAAGGCTTTTTCCCTCTACCATGAAGCAGACTGCGCCTCCCCAGGACTTGGTCACCCCTAGCTGGGAAGGTCCAAATCGGCAGAACAGTCCTTAGCATGGACCTTAGGACAGAATCTCCAGCCCCACAAACAGGGTCATGACCTGAAGACCTCCAGGCTCCCAGTTGTCCTGGACCAGCAAGCTCAGGGTAAAAGCTGCCACCTCACCTCAGCACCTCAATATGGCCATCTAGAGGTCTGCTTGGACCCTGAGCCCCTGGAGTCATGGCCACTGGCCCTGCCCAGCCCTCACGGGCCACAAGGGAGGCCTGTCAATAAACCTCCATGATCTCCCATATTCGAAGCAACCAAATCACTCACTGTGAGGAGCAAAGATAAGGCAATGGGTGTAGAGTCCGGGAGGAGTATGTGTGCAAAACACACACATACATGACAGCTCATCAAACAAACTAAGGAAGGACTTCCTGGATAGTTGGGGGTGGGGGGTTGTTTGCCAGTCACTGAGGGGAGGCTTAAGCCTAACGCATGGGAGACACAGTAGGCAGGGCTGGAGCCCAAGCTGGCCCAGGGAGTTGGGGATTGGGAGAGGTTCCAACGCTCAAAGACAGGACTCCCTGATGATTGCAAGAAGGTGAGAGATACACCCTTGATAAACCCTCACCCCAGTACTGGGACCCAGGGAGAAGCCTAGTTTGGATTTCCACAGGGCTGTGCCACCTGTCCAGGAGAAAGGGCCTTTGAGCTGAGCAGTGCCCACACCCACCCCACGGGCCTTGCTCTCTGGAGGGTTGCTTGTTGGGCATAAGCTCTGCAGAGCCCATTCAGACTGGTCCCCAGGGCAGTCTCACAGCCCACCCCACCCAGACACTCTGCAGGTGTGGAGGGGATGGTGTCTGGGGGGCTTTCAGAGAGCACAGGCTTCAGATACCAGCCCTCACCCCTCGGAGATACTACTCTTCTCTGTCCATGGGGGCCAAGGCTTGGGCTTTGGAGGTGGCAGACCAGGTTTCCTCCTGCCCCCACTGGAGCTGACCAGCCACAACCAGAGGGCCCTTCTTCACCAGAGGAGGAGAAGGCAGAGCCCTGGGAGCCCAGGCCAAGTTGCCTCAGAGGGCAGTGTGCCCACCTCTCCGCTAGGTAAGCCACTGGCTCAATGGCCCTGGACCTGCACAGGGGTTGCATCAGGACAGGCGGCAGTAGACCCGAGCATTCTGTGCTTGTTCCTGAGGCCAGGTTCAGTTCAGGCAGGTGGTGGTGGTGGTTATGTGTCGTGGAGTCGGTTCCTACTCATAGCGACGCTGTATAGGGTTTCTGAGGCTGTAAATCTTTACGGGAGCAGAAAGCCTCATCTTTTCCCGCGGAACAACTGGTAGGTTTGAACTGCTGACCTTGCGGTTCGCAGCCAAAAGGAGGGGCGGCCAGGAGTCAGGTGGGCTGAGGGCAGCTACAGGCCCTGGGAATGCAGATCCGGCAGAGACTGGGGAGGACACAGTGAACCAGGGAGCAGGGGCCTGGCAGGTACCAACATCTACATGGGACAAGACAGAAGGGGACATTTCTCTACCCAATGGGGGGGGGGGCACAGAGAACTCTAACGCGTGCGGTGCTCTCCTGCCCTCCCCAAACAAGATCAATCGGCCCACCTGTCCCTCATCGCTGCCCTCTCCCCCCTTATCCTGACCAAGGCTAGCTGCGCCAGGGATCCCAGAAAAGTGGCGGATGATCAGGACCTTCGGAAAGAATTGGGTCCTCCAGGCAGAAAGCAGTCGCGTGTGGCCACCAGACTAGTATGGATCCTCAGAGGTTGCCGTCTTAGCGCTGGACGTGGCCTTCTGGGCGAGCAATGCTCCTAAATCAGTCTGCGCACCGCATTCTCCAATGGGGGGATGCTCCACAGATACCGTGAGACAACCTCATTTGGAGAGCGCCACATGTCAACTGCTAGACTCAAGTAGTTTGTGGGGAGCGCGGCCGTGAGGTTGGTTCCACCCCACGACCTGCGGTGTGTTTGTCTGGAGACCCCCAGAGAAACGCAGAGCAAGTGGGGCTGCTGACAGAGGCTGCTAGTGAGGTGGGAGAGGCGGGGCCCCGTAGGGCTCTGGGGCAGGGCCTGTGAGAGCGGCTCCTCCATTGGGTAGGACCTACTAGCTAGAACTCTCCAATGGGCGGAGAGTTCAAGGAGTAGTGACTTTGAAGGGCGGGGCCTTCGGTGGGTCTCCGGGACCAAGCTTTCCGCGGCCAAAGATTCTGTGGGCGGGGCCGGCTGGAGGGGGGTGGGGTACCGCCCGGTGGGCGGGACTCCAGAACGGTACCTCCATAAAGAGGCGCGGGCTCGGCTCTCCTGGCCTGCGGTTCCGGAGGATGGCCTTGGGCGCTCCGGCCGCTTGCAGGTTCCTGCTGCTACTATTGCTCTGGTCGCTGCCGCAGGTGGGTCGCGCTGCAGCTGGGTTTGGACCCCGCAGAGCGGGTCTACTCTCTGGCGGTGCTCTCTCCCCGGCTCACCCCTGTCCCCACAGGTGGCGCTGGGCTTCACAGACGACAGCTGTGATAACTCGGACCAGTAAGTCGGGGAAGGGGAGGGTCCGGGCGCCCGGGCGGTGCTGGCCCCGCCTGTGGGAGGGGTCGGGCGGTGAGGTCGGCGCCCGGTGCCCCGCCTGCTCCAGGTGCCGCCGTCCCCGCAGGTGCCCACCCCAGGCCCGCTGGAGCAGCCTGTGGCACGTGGGGTAAGTGCAGGCGCGGAGCTGCGGGTCGCCGGGAGGGCAGCCAGGGTAAGGAGGGAGCCCGCGGGTCAGGCCCTCCAGACCCACACCAGGCCAGACCTCCAACCCTGCTCACCTAACTCCTTCAACAACCCCAGGGCGACCTCAGAGCCCTACTGCAGATGGCCTGGGTATGAGTCCTGCCCGAGCAAGGCCCAGCCCCTCTTTCCCGGAAACCTCTAGCACCCCTTTCTCCTCTCCTTTGCCCCTGCGGGAGGCCCCTGTCCTCAGTCATCTGGGCACAAGGACTGTGCAGCCACCGGGGACAGTATGTCCTGGGAGTGCACCCAAGGCCACCTTTGGCCAGCCCTGGAGAGACAGCCGGACTGCCCCAGCAGCAGGAGGTCAGGCAGGCCGCTTGGGCATCTCAGCCAGGGAGGAAGTCTCTGGCCTGAAGGGACACTCTGGTTCTTTCTTCTCCTGTTAATTTTTCCTGTCATGAGCAGTGTGGCCTTGTCTGCCCTGGGGAGCAGGGGTCTGGTGGCCGAGGTTAGCCCAGTGGCAGGGCCTTGCTCCTCCCACCAGGCTCATCTTGCTAGCTGTCCTCCTCCTGCTGCTGTGTGCCGTCACAGCCAGCTGCGTCCGGTTCTGCTGCCTCCGGAAGCAGGCACAAGCCCAGTCACACCTGCTGCCATCCAGGCAGTCCTGTGATCTGACAGTCATCCCCGTGGACAGTGATAGCCCCGTGCACAGCACAGTGACTTGTGAGTGCTCATAGACTGGGGTTACCTGCTAGGGTGGGGGGTTGAGGGCTGAGTCCCACCCTGGCTCTCTTCCTTCTGTTTTCCACAGCCTACAGTTCCTTTCAGTATCCGCTGGTCATGAGGCTGCCCCTGCCCTTTGGGGACCTGGACCCTGATACCGTGGCTCTGCCTGCCTACAGCCTGTATGTCCTGGAACCGCCTCCTTCTTATGATGAGGCAGTCAAGACAGCCAAGCCCAGCCACCAAGAGCCAGCCCCATCCCCGAGGCCCAGCCCCCTCCCCGGGGTCTTGGACCTAGAGGCCACTCCAGTGCCCCAGGAAACAGCCCCCAGTGCCCAGCCCCCGCTGCTGTAGCCCTGGCACCCTTGTAGGGTGGCGAGCGCTCTCTCTCCCACTACTTCTCACCATGCCGTGCTCCAGGAGCCGGGCACACAGGGGCTTGGCACCTCAACCCCAGCCCGTCCCTGCCACCTTCCCCCTGGGAAGGTTAGTGTCCAGCACATTGCTGCAGCCCAACCTCGTTGCTATGTAACAGCCAAGGATGAGGGGTACTACCCTCCCCATCCTGGGTCCCCTGGCCACTCTGGCAGACCTGAGCCCCAGGAGCACCCTACCAGCTATAAAGTCTGCAGCCTTTCAGAAAGAGAATAAAGTTTGTATCTAAATGATCTCCATCGATGTGAAGAGGACTTGGGAGGGCAGGCGGGCAGAAACAGTGTGACTATTCCTGACCCATGCCAAGCCAGGCCTACAAGTTGGGGTCCCATGGGCTGCAGACAGATGGAGTACAGAAGCCCAGAGCCAGGAGTGGTGGTCAGGTGTCCCAGCAGAAGTGACCGGGCCCAAGTACCCTCTACCCTTCCAGGCTGTCCTCAAAGCCACTGCCCCTCCCCACCTTGCACAGTGAAGCGCACACAAAAATCAGGACAGATATTTATTGGACACCAAACCGGCGGGGGTGGGGAAGGCAGTGGCGGGCAGCCGCCCAACCAGTAACAGCTGCTCCTACTGGACCAGCTTGAAGGACTCTCCGGTCATCATGGCCACGAACTCTGAGGGGCAGAGGAACAGATCAGCTGTCTGCCCTGGCCCCAGCTGCCAACGTCCCACCTACCCTCTGCTCATCCCCGCAGCTCACCCTCGTAGTCGATGGTCCCATCCCCATCCTTGTCTGCCTCCTTCATCATCTGCTCGGCCTCCACCTCATTGAGGGGCTCACCTGCATTCATCATCACATATCTGCCAGACGCCCGCACTGAGCTGAGCCTTGGCCAGTGGGTCCAGGGCTGCACCCACCCAGCTTGCCCAGTCCACCCTTCCCACCAGCCTGTACTTTCCCTAGGCCTCCCCCAGCTGCCCATAGGGTCATACTTGAGTGTGTTCCAGTCAATGTAGCCCTTGCCCTCTTTGTCAAAGACTTGGAAGGCCGCCCTCAACTCGCCCTCCTGGTTCTGGGCTTTCTCATGGTAAATGCCCATCAGCGCCAGGAAGCCATCACAGTTGAAGAACCCTTTATCTGCAAGGGACCACATGAGGGTTAGATTGGACCCACCATCTCACCCATCCTCCCATCCCCATAGGCTCCATCACTTTCACACTCATACACTCGAGCTCCCACCCACCCACCCTGCCACCCTGTCTCACTGTCTCTGTCCACATCCTTGGCCATGGAGGTCAGCTCGCTCTTGGTGGGATTGATGCCCAGCAGGCTCATGAGTCGCTCCAGCTCGCCTGTCTTCACTTCACCATTGCCTTCCTCATCAAACATCTCAAAGACTCCCTTGTACTCCTTGATCTGTTCAGCCGTTAAGCGTTCCGTCTGTGGGGCACAAACTGCCCCACTCACCAGGGGCTCCAGGCCCCAGCCAGGCCTCAGTTGCCCTCTGTCCAGGAGGGTTGGGGGTCCTGGGTGATATGGTGCAAAGTGCCTTTGCCCCCATGCATCCAACTGACCACTCTAAGGAGTAGTGGTTAAACAAAGGAGGGCCCCAGCCCAGCCAGGATCCAAGAAGGCTTTCAGCAGAGGGTGAGACATGCAGTGAATGCCTGGGGTCAGCAGGACCACCAGGCAGTTTAAAGGGGGAAGGGCAAATGAGGCTGGGCCCAGATATTGGAGGCCAGGTGTGGAATAGTCAGGACACAGATCCATGGTACCAAGAAGCTGCAGGGGCAGGTGAGCCAGACCCTGGAGCCAAATAATGGGGCTAGTTAACAGCAAATGAAGGATACCTTGGACTAGCTTCTGGGGAACCCAGCCCAGACCAAGTCAAAGGCTCAAGGGAAAGGGGGCAGTCCTGAACCTGGCCACCCCTGCCTGCCAGTACCGGTGAAATGGGTTATGGGAGAGCTTTCAGAGAGGAATGTTTTACCCCAGCCCAGGATCACAGATCTCATCACTGGGCCCTTTGGGAGATTCCGGGGAGACCGCCCCACCTCTGTGCATTGGGCCCCTTCCCTTGACCTAAGACCCCTTTTCCAGCTGCCCCTACTATGTGGTCCCAGCCCCAGCTTAGACTACCACCCACCTAACTAGAAGCCCTGGGCTCTGAAAGACACCTTACCATGTCTGTGGCTACCTGCGGGCACTACAGGAACTGTGGCACTGTATGCTGTGGGCAGAACATGTAGGCAGGGGTGGCTGTGCGGTTTTAGATGGGCCCAGCTGTCCATGGTCCCTTGGGGTCCTGATTCCAAGAGCCTTTTATAGCCAGAGAGGTCCTATAGCCCTATTTGGGGACGGACTCAGCCCTTCCCCACACTGCCTCTTCCTGGCTATCCTCAACCTGGTGCCACCATTCACATCCCAACCTCAACCTTCTTGGGGGTCTGGGCCTCAAGAGCCAACTAGGAGCAGAGGGCAGGGAGAGGGTCGGAGTGGTTCTTAGAGCCTTGTTGCACAAGCTGTTTCCTCTTTGCTGTTTCACCTTCATCTGAATGTACTTCCCTGGAGGACCCCCATTCTGCTGTGGGACCCCCACATCACAGCTTGTTACTGCTTATTCATGAGATCTCTTGTTGGAGGTCCACCCTGGTCAGGTGGACCCTGATGTTCTGAGCATGGTTGACCTTCACATCTCCCGGCCCAGCACCCACTGGTCCTAGTCCATTGCCGGAGAAGTTGGGACCACAGTCCCAAAGGAAACAGAACTGTGCCTGGGTTACAGGCAGGGGCCAGACTGGCTCCCTGGGCAACTGGGCTATTTTGGGGTTTCACTGGGAAACCTGATCCTCCTCTGTGACCAAGAGCTCATCAGAGACAATGGGTGTGTGATGATGAGCGGGTATTTCCTTGGGGCCCATGCCCACATATGTGAGCTCAATCTCCTTCAGAAACATGGGCACACACCCACAGACGTGGACATACAGGCACACATTTGCACACCAGCCCCTCCCTGTTTGCATCTAATGGACCACCATTTGCAGAGACCCTGTGTTTTCCATTGCCATGGTCCTTCTTGTCCTACTGGACTGACCAAGATGCTTGTAGGTTTGGGGGTACAGTCAGTATACTATCGGAGATGAGGGCTCTCCCACCACCTGCCTGCTCCCCACCTGGGGTAGTCTCAGACCAGGGCCTTACCAAATTCCCTGCATCCCTCTGTGTGACCCCCAGAGTCTCAAAAACACACACACACACTGCAACCCAGCCCATATAGGCACCACGACTGCCTGACAAGTCAGAGCAGGTGGAAATGCCTGGCTTCCCTGTCAGTCCACCTCACAGCCTGCCAGGATCCACAGCCGTGGGGAAACTTCCCGCAGAGTGCCAGGCCAGCTGCTGAGGTCGCAAGATTTGTGCTGACAGGCACAAGGCAGTTCCAGGAGGCACTGGGCCTCAGGCCAGAGGCAGCCTCCACCCTGGGCATCTCCTGTTATGTGAGGGCTGGAGCAGGGGCCAGCTTACAGGGGGTCCCCTCCTTTGACCTGGTCCCTACCTGGCTGTTGTTCTCCCTGGGCCAAATGACAGTGACCCTGCACTAAACACTTTCCCCAAGGGGCATGGCTCTAGAAGGTCCCAGTACCCCGATCAGGGTCCACCCTGTGTTCCTAGCCCCAGTGGACATCGAGGTGGCCAGCCAGCTGAGACTACAGAAACCAGGAGAACTGCTCTGACCATGCAGCAGTAGTATGCTCTTCCTCCTTGCCTATCCCTTGCAGTCCAATGGATGGGAGGTGAGGGCTCTGTGTACTATCCACCCAAACTTTTGCCTTCTGACATTCCTGGTAACAGACATCCAAGTGGCCTCTTGATTTGAATACTGACCTGGGATTCTGGTGGAGGAAAGCTGAAGGTAGTGGGAGACACAGGGAGGAGTGCAAGAGTTAAAGTAAATAGAGGGAAACACTGTTAACTGATGATCTATGGAGGGGGTTGCAATCATTGCAATGAAACGAAACATAGGATTTGTTCAATGGAAAACTTCCTTTCTGCTCTGTAAACCGTCATTAAATTCACAATAAAAAGGTTTTTGGTGTTTGTTGTGTTGGGTTTTTTTAATTTATTTTTTAAAGCTGTGATTCCTAGAACCCAAGTTAGAGCAAAGGCATCCCTGTCAACACTGATGCTCCAAAAAGAGGGAAGTGCATATGTGGTCCCACCACCCAGCAACCAACTCTAAGAGATTTCCTCACTCTTTTCTCTCAAAACTCACAAAATAACCAGAACAGGAATTGGAAGTAAAACAGTGCTTCAGTGAAACTAAGTGATTATCTGTCACCCCAAATACAGCACGTGGAAAACTCCATTGGGGTGGTAAAGAATTCAGCATGGCTGGATGAAGACCTGAGAGTCTGCAGAGAAACAAGTCACTGGAGAGAGGGGACCCAGGCCCTCAGGAGCCAGGAAGCCTCAAGACACATAGGCGGGTGGTCTGGAGATCAGATCAGAAGGACCACCCTCCCCACAGGGAACATGATGACTGTCCTTTGGAGTAACTGGATGGTGGGTTATGGCTGCCTCTGGACGGGGGTGTGAGCAGCCTGGGAGAAGCACCTGAAGATGCAGCCTGGAGACAGTGGGTGCAAGGAAGCAGCTCCAGGCTTATGCCAGCATCTCTCCTAGGGCAGGAGAGCAGTGACCCTTTTCTACAGGCAGGGCGTCCATACACACTGCCACCCCACTGAGGCCCGCCCCCTCCCCCCCACAGGGCAGCCTGATTATAGACACCCCTCACCCGGCCATGTGGAGACAGGAAGTGGCAGCCTCTGTGGTCCCACATGGGACTTTCTGCCAGACAGCTCACTCAGAGCACCCCATTGGGTGGGCCTTGCACTGACGTGGACATTCTCCTCTGCTTGGTCCTGCCTTCAACCCTGACTTTCATGGAGTTGATCCTAACACACAGCTCCTACCCCAAGCTCCATCTCAGGGTCAGGTTCCAGAACACCAAAGGTGGTACCAGGAGAGACAATGAAGGATGAAGGAGCTGGTTCCCTCACCATCCAGCTGCAAAGATGCCTCCACTGGCTGTCTGGTGATGTCCCTGAGGCGTCCCTGAGGCAGATCACCACTGCAACTTTCACTACAGGAGGGTGGCAGGGAAGTGCAGAGAAGTTGGCTGGCTGTTGTCAAACACCACTGAGTTTCTCCAGAAAGGTGGCAGACAGCAGAAGACAGGCACTTGAAATCCTAGTGAGAAGGCTAGGTGTGCACTCCAGCAGGCCTCTGGTTTCATATAGCTTCTTGTGTTCCATTCTCAAAGGAGGAGGGTAGAGAAACTGAGGCCCAAGTCAAAACTTCATAGAGCAGCTGACCTCCAACAATGGTCAACATGGAGAGGGAGAGCAGCTGAGGACTCTAGACTCATGGAAAGAGAAAAGTTGTGTGCTGGTGGCCAGGAGGCAGGCTTGCAGAATGTGCTCTTTGGTTGTTTAAATGATTATATATTCCTGAGTGTTTTTGTGTACATCAAAAAAAAAAAAAAGAGGGAATAGAAGCCAATACTGTTGAATGATGATGCACAGAGGGATTGTAATCATTGCAATAAAACAACAAAATATGATAGGATGAGTATAAAACCGATATTCTCCCATGAAAACTACCACTCAATTCATAGTACAAACTTTCAAAAAAAAAAAAAAGAAAGAAAGAAATGTGCAAAGATCTGTAGTTAGAAAACCAAAAGGAAGTCTCATATACAACCTTGTGAGGTGAGACATTCCCACTAGAAAGGACAAGCAGACTGGAACAGCTACAGTGACAGAAGATACATCTTCATGATGAACCTGACCTATACTCAGAGTGGTAGTTACTCTAAATACCAACCGAGAGGGAAAGAGTCTTCAAATCAAGTTTCAATGCTATCTGCTCTGTGCACAGGGTAGATAGGGACGGGCAACTTAGACATCGGCTATCTAAAATGAGGGGGAAATAAAGGCACGAAGTGACTGGTTTACAGGTTTCAAGAGGGAGCTTAGTTAAGAGTGTGCAGGGAAAGAAAGAGTCCCCACTGAATAGCTATCATCTTGTCTAGATGGGTCTGGTGAAAGGAGATGGGGATAAGATTCGTAAGACTCAATAGTGAATAACTGTTATCATGACTAATCATGACTGTCACAATTGTAAAGATAGAAGTTTTGTAACAAAAAAAAGGGGAGTGGTTAATCTTCCAGTCCAGAAACAGAGGACCCTAGGACTATCAAGAGAGGAACACACAAATAGAATGCGGGACCTTATCCAGAAAAGCAGCAGCACCAGAGATGGAGGCAGAGATGGTGGCATGGAGAGGGGGAGGGGCTGAGGACTCTAGATTGATCAACTAAGAAGAGAAGGACTAAGAGCTGGTGGCCAGGAGCAGACTTGCAGAATGTGCCCTTTGGAGATGTAATTTATTATATAAACCTGAGTGGGTTTTTTTATTTGTGTGTTTTTTAAAAAACGCTAAAGTGGATAAAGAGAAATACTTTTAACTGATGGTATATGGAGGGGATATAATCAATGTAATGAAACAAGTTATATGAATTGTTGAATGTGAAACTGATGATGTACCCTGTAAACTTTCACTCAATCCAAAATAAAAACCTTTAAAAAAAAAAAAAAGGAAAGAAAGAACACGTGCAGCATTTTTCAAGCTGGAAAACTGAGAAAAAAAATCCTAGCCTCAACTTGCAATATTGAAGTATTCTACGGACAAAATATTGAATGATGCAGGAATCTTCAAAAGACGAGGGAAGGAATACACAGAATCACTGTACCAAAGAGAAAATGTTCACTGTTCAACAATTTCAAAAGGTAGTTTATAATCAAGAGCCAATGGTACGTAAGGAAGAAGCCCAAGATGCACTAAAGGCATTGGCATAAACAAGGCTCTGGGAATTGATGGAATACAAATTGAAATGTTTCACCAAACTGATGCAGCACTGGACACTCACTCATCTATGCCAAGAAATTTGGAAGACAGCAACTTTGGTGAGTAGCATCTGGCATATTAAAAACTCATGAGTGGCCATCTAAGGTGCAGCTATTGGTCTCTACATGTGCAGAAGAAAGAATGATGAGACTGAATGCTTGGAAGATGCTTGGAATCAATTAGTCCAACTGCTCTAAAAGGTATCACATTAGAAGGTCCTGGATAGAGCAGCAGAACAAAACTCAAAATTATATATATATAAAGCTTACTGGTCAGAAAGCGACTGGAAGAATCTGAAACTATGGCCCTTACCCACCCCTTCAGATCTGGAAAGGAACTCTCCCTTGTGGCCCAACTTTCAATCAAGCAGCAGATAAGTATATAGGGGGAACAGTAGCACTAGTAAGGTGTGCTCGTAAGAATTATGGAACAGTCAATCATTCAAAATCAAAGGGACACCTAAGGACAGAGGTGAGAAGGGCTGGGAAGGTGGGTGGAATGGAAATAAGAGTCATAGGAAGGAAGTGGGATGACTGTTGTATGTTGCAATCATTAAGATGAAACAAAGTATATGATTTGATGAAAGGTAAAACTAATGATCTTATCTGTAAACCTTCACTTAATTCACAATTAAAAGTTTTAAAATAAAAACTAAAAGTGAGTGGAGGAAATGAGGAAGTCGAAGAGCTGAACAGAACATTTCAAAGGGCAATTCTAGAAGATGAAGTAAAGCATTTAAATGAAATATGCAAAGACTGGAGTTAGAAAACTAAAAGGGAAGAAAATTCTCAGCATTTCTCAAGTTGGAAGAACTGAAGAAAAACTTCAAGTCTCGACTTCTAATACTGAAGAATTCTATGGGCGAAATAGAGTCCTGGTGTGGTGCTGTGGGTTAATGCGCTGGACTGCAAAGTCATTTGAACCGTAAGGTCAGCAGTTCAAGCGCACCAGTCACTTGTTGGAAACCCTATACAGGGTTGCTATGGGCCAAAGCTGACTCAATGGCACTTAATGACACCAACAACATGGGCAAAACATTGAATGATACATAAAGCATCAAAAGAAAATAGGAGGTATGCACAGAATCATTGTACCAAAAAGAAATGGCTAATGTTTGACCGTTTGAAGAGGTAGTATATGGTCAAGAACCAATGGTACTGAAGGTATTGGAAAAAACAAGGTTCCAGAAATTGATGGAATACAAATTGAAATCTTTCAACAAACTGATGAAGCACTCATCTATGCCAAGAAATTTGGAAGACAGCTACCTGGCCAACTGATTGAAAGAGACACACATTTGTACCCATACCAAAGAGAGGTGACCCAGCAGAATGCAGAAATCATCTAACAATATATTAATATCACATGTAGGTAAAATTTTAATGAAGATAAGTCAAAACGACT
>NW_006408691.1:1668366-1668825 GCF_000296735.1 Chrysochloris asiatica | reverse complement strand
TTATATTCTTTCACCACATTTATTCAATCTGTATGCTGAACAGATAATCCAAGAAACTGGATTATATGAAGAAGAATGTGGCATCAGGATTGAAGAAAGACTCATTAAAAACCTGTGATAGAAATGCAGATGGTACAACCTTGCTTGCTGGAAGCAAAGAGGACTTAAAATACTTACTGATACATATCAAAGACCATAGCCTTCAGTATGGGTTTCACCTCATTGTAAAGAAAACACAAATCCTCACTACTGCGCCAATGAATAACATCATTAAGAAATGGAGAAAAGATGGAAGTTACCAAAGACTTTATTTTGCTTCGATCCACAATCAACATTCCCAGAAGTAGCACTCAAGAAATCAAAAGAAATATTTCATTAGCCAAATCTGCTGCACAAAACCTCTTTAAAGTACTCAAGAGCAAACATATCAGTTTGAGGACAAAGGTGCACCTGACCCAA
>NW_006408691.1:1661874-1667651 GCF_000296735.1 Chrysochloris asiatica | reverse complement strand
GTTGTACTTCTTCCAAAACAGAAGTAAAAAGAAGTTTTACTTCTTTGCCAATTTGGATGCTTTTCATTTCCTTTTCTTGCCCTATAGTTCTAGCTAAGACTTTCAGCACATTATTGAATGTTATTGTTGCTGAGTAACCCTCAAGTCGGTTCCAACTCAGTGACCTTGTATAGAGTTTCCAAGGAGCAGCTGGTGGGTTTAAACTGCCAACCTTGCTGTTGGCAGTCCAGTGCTTATCCTACAGTGCCACACACACCAGGTTTTGTATCCATGGCCTGAATTATGTTGAAGAAATTCCTTTCTTTTACTATTTTGTTGGGTTTGTTTTTTTTTTTTATCAAGAGTTTGTGTTGGATTTTGCCAAATGCCTTTTCTGCATCAATTGATACATGATTTTTTTCCTTTGTTTTATGTGGTGGATTGTATTGATTGTTTTGTTTAATGTTGAACTATCCCTGCATACCTGGTATGAATCTCACTTGGTCATAAGGGGTTCTTTTTTTTTTATGTGTTGTTAGATTTTATTGGCTAGAATTTTGTTGAGAATTTTTGCATTCATGTTCATGAGGGATACTGGTCTATAATTTTCTTTTTATAGTGATGTCTTTTCCTGGTTTTGTGACATGGTTATACTTGCTTCATGAAATAAATTCAGAGAGTTCCCATCTGTAATTGTTAGGGTCTGTGTCAGCTTGACTAGGCCAGGATTTCCAGAGGTTTATGGTGATGAAACCTAATACAGGCATAGTTAACTATATGATGAGTGGCTATGAGCAGCCAATCAGTTAAAGGGATGTTTCCTTGGGAGTGTGGCCTGGTCCAAATATAATGGACACACACACAGTAAAGATTTTCTCTCTCTCTTCCACTGGGGAACCTGGGACTCTACAATTGTAAGCCATTTCCTTGATAATAATCTTTATATATACATATGTATATGTGTGTATATAAAGTGTACATGTATATGTGTGTGTGTGTGTGTGTGTGTGTGTGTGTGTAGGATCAGCACTGGACTGCCAACCACAAGGTTGGCAGTTCAAACCCAACCAGCTGCTCCTCAGAAACCCTATGAGTCAGGACAGATTCAACAGCATTTAACAACAACCTTTATCATTTATTTTCTTTTGATAGCTGTAGTCTTACTTTGCTGTTCTTTTTTGATTGTTGAAGATGTTGGGTTAAAGTGTTTTGGGATTGTGTGCATTTATGCTATAAATTGCCCTCTGAGCACTGCTTTTGCTGTGGCCCAAAGGTTTTGGTATGTTCTGTTTTTATTCTCATTTGATTCAAATAATTTTTTTAATTTCTTTTTTTATTTGTTCTATTACCCAGTAGCTTTTAAGCAGGGTGTTATTCAATTTTTATGTATTTAATTTTGTCCCTTGATCTTCCTATTGCTGGTTTCTAATTTTGTAGCATTATGATCTGAGAAAATGCTTTGTAATATTTTGATCTTTTTAATTTTTTGAGGTTTGCTTTGTGGCCTAGCATATGGTCTCTCCTGAAGAAAGTTCCATGTGCGCTGGAAAATCATTTATCTATTGTGTTATTGTTGGGTTGAGTGCTCTGTGTATGTCTCTGAGGTTAAGATAGTTGATGGTGTTGTTTAGTTCTTCTATGTATTTGTTGAGTTTCTTTCTAGTTTTGCCCTTCATTAACAGTGGTGTATTAAAATCTCCTACACCACCACCACTATTATTGTGGAGTTCTCTATTTCTTTTGTCAATTCCATTAGAATTTGGTTAATATATTTTGAAATTCTTTCATTGGGAGTATAGATATTTATTATGGTTATGTTCTCTTGCTCAATTGACCTCTTATGATATTATGTCCTTCTTTGTCTCTTATGCTGGTTTTTGACTTAAAGTCTATTTTTTCAGAGATTAAAATTGCCATTTCTGCTAACTTTTTATTGCTATTTGCTTGATATATGTATTTTTTTTAAGTTTTTATTGTGAGGTTTACATGGGAGAATATCAGCTTTACATTCATCCTATCGTATTTCGTTTCATTGCAATGATTACAATCCCCTCCATGCATCATGAAATAACCAAAGGGTATACCACACAGGCCCACCTCCTGGCCACCAGCACACAGCCCTTCTCCCTCCCAGGCTGCTCCATCTGTTCACATCATCCTCTGTCTCCATCCCTGGCGTCACTGCCTCTCTGGGTAGCGTCCCCCTCTCCATTCTTCTCACTTGATGGTTCCAGGGACCTCCGCTCTGAGGCTGCAAAATCAATCACTCTCCTCCTTTTGTCAGAAAGCATCTGCCTCTATATTTCCTACCCTCACAGTCAGTCCTGATGGCAGTTATTCACTATTGTACCACAAGAGTCTTATCCCCATTTCCTTTCGCCAACCCGGTCCCAACAGATTGGAAATCATTCAGTGGTGATTCTACCTTCCCCCGCCCCTTCTGGAACTAGACTCCTTCTTGAAAGCTTGTAAGCCAGTCATTTCTTGCCTTTATAGCACCCCCTTCCCCATTTTGGGTAGCCAATGTCTAAGTTGCCCATCCCTGCCAACCCTTCATTATAAATTGATAAATGCCACCAAGTCAGTTCCAAGCCATATTTTCATTCTGACCCTATTTTCATTCTTGTAGGTTTGTTTTACATTAACTGCGTCTATGTCTAGATTGAGTTCTTGGTGGTGTTGTCAGGTATGTTAATCTCAGGTTGTTGTCTACTGTTGTTTGTTCTCAGCCTAAAGAACACCCTTTTGTATTTTTTGTAAAGTTGGTCTGCTTACTACAAACTCCTTTAATTTCTGTTTATCTGGAAATGTTCTTATTTCACTGGCATATTTGAGGGACAGCTTTGCTGGTGCTGGATATACGATGCTTGGTTGACAAGGTTTTTTTTTCTTCAGAGTTTTGTATATGTCATCCCATTGCCTTCTTGTCCACATGGTTTCTGCTGAGAAATCAGAACTTAGTTTCTCTGGTTCTCCTTTGTGGTAACTTTTCATTTTTCCCAAGCTGCTTTCAGGATTCTTTCCTTTTTTTGATTTTGGAAAGTTTGATTATGATATGACTGGATGGTTTCCTGTTTGAGGATCATTCAGCTTTGTGATTGCTTATCTTCTCGTCTTTCATGATGTTAAGAAAGTTTTCTTCCAACAACTTTTTGACAATTTTTTCTGTGCTTTTTATTGTCTCTTCCTATTCAGGAATTCTAATCACCCATAAATTATTCCTCTTCATGGTGTCTCACATAACTCTTAGGCTTTCTTGAGATATTTTCATTCCTTTTTTTAATTGTTCTTCTAGCATACTATTTCAGACTTCCATTGCTTCAAATCTGTTGCTTTGCCCTTTCAATGTATTGTCCATTTCTAAAATCTTAGTATTAATCCTCTGGATTTCTAATTGCAGGTTTGGTATTTTTTCAGATTTTGCATTTACTTTTCTCTATTTGTTCTTGTAGTGTTTTCCTGAATTCTTATTTAGTTTTTTCTGTGTTCTCATTGCTTTCCTCAATCTTTCTGTCAATCCATTGAAGGTACCTAAATGTCATTCTTTTGAATTCTTTCTCAAGTAGTTCTATAACTTTTTCTTCCTCAAAATTGTTTTCTGTCTCTGCATGTTAGTCAACTTTTTGAGCCACTTCCTCTTGTTTCTTCATGTGAGCTAAAATTGTCTGCTGTCTCTGGGACATTGTGGTGTTCCCATATTTGTATTTAATTGATGATTGTATGTTGATGTGTTCTTAGGATCTCACCAATTCTTAGGATCTCACCAACTGTCTCCTGTGGGTGTTGTTAGAGAATGGAAGCGCATGCATCATTCTCCATTCATCATTCATACACCTCAGCTTAGATGGGTTTGACTGATAATGGCTTCTGTATATCATTGATCAGGTAGTATCGGAACTGGTATGGCCTCTTGTCCAGTGGGTGGAGCTACAGACGGTACAGTTGTGGCTGGGCTGTATGGGAACAGGTGTTGTCTCCTACTGGGTGTGATAAGAGGAGAAAACACACACGCTAATCACTGAAATAGGAACCATATTCAATAAAACCTCATGCTGGGTTTGTTTACCCTACAGGGACCTGGGGTACTCAGCCATTCTTGCTGACCCAGTCCCTAAATCATATCCTAATACAACCACCATACAGTAGTATACAGGGCCTCTCCTCACGGAGACTGGCCTCAGTAATTCCTCCAACCTCCCCTGCATTCATGACCACAACAACATCACTAACCTTTCCTCCCTCTCCCTTCCAAACTCCTGGTGCACTGACATAACAAAGGTAAGCAACCCAACATGTGGGCCGAAAGGAATATTTCTTACATGGAAAAGAAATTTTCAAATGCCTACCCACACAAAACCTGTGTGGGGTCACATACTTATTCCCTGCAGCCCGAATCTTAACTCCAGCTGATAAGGATACCATATTCCTCCCTTCTCATGGCACTCGCTGAGCAATAGGGGTAGCCATAGGAACAGGAATTAGCAGCCTGTTGGGAGTAGAACGGGAGTCGGGGGAATAGGAACGTCCATACAACGATTCCAAAAATTTTCAGAAGCTCTGAACAGGGACATGAAGAGGGTAGCAGACACCCTCCTTGCCTTACAAAATCAAGTTAACTCACTAGCTGAAGTAGTCCTCCAAAACAGACACGGTTTAGACCACCTCACCACCAAGAAAGGAGGAATATGCCAGACCCTAGGTGAGAAATGCTGTTATTTTGTCAATAGGTCGGACATAGTCCTCAGCAAAGTAAAAGAATTAAAGTACAGAATTCGCTCTAGGCAATCAGAAACAGCAAACCATGGTTGGGCCCTTATGTCCTCCTGGTGGCCTTGGCTCCTCCCCTTCCTAAGGTCATTAACGATAATCCTCCTGATACTGTTATTTGGCCCCTACTGGTTTCGCTGTCTTCAAATTTTTCTTCAGGAATGCATGAGGGCCTTCACAAACCAGACGGTGGGTGAATTCCTCATGGCAAATTTCTCATGGCCCGATACCAACCACTGTCAAGCAACAGGACGAGCTAGCCAGAAGAACACGCCAGATATGCAGTTCCCTCCTCTTTGCCCCCTTCCACGCTTAATAAAATGGCTGCTTGCCACGTTTTCCCTCTCCCTACCCGTTTTGGAGCTCTGGTAGCATAATGGTTACAAATCCGGCTGCGAACCTTAAGGTCAGTGGTTTGAAGCTACCAGCAGCTCCGCGGGAGAAAGATGAGGCTTTCTACTCCCATAAAGATTTAAAGCCTCAGAAACCCTGTACAGGGTCGCTATGGGTCGGAACCGACTAGACGGCACTTAACAACAACAACCCGTTTTGGAAGAAGTACAGCCAGAGTGCTCCTTGGAGGCCAAGATGGCCTAACTTCTTCTCTCATACTTGGGACATATTGTCAGGAGCGACCAGTCACTGGAGAAGGATATCATGTTTGGTAAGGTGGAGGGTCAGAGAAAATGAGGAAGACCCCAGCGAGATGGATTGGCCAAGTGGCAGCATCGATGGACTCAAGTGTGGCAACAGTAGTGAGGTTGGCCCAGGATCGGACAGTGTTTCGTTCTGCTGTGTATAAGGTCGCTATGAGTTGGTACCGACTGGATGGCACCTAACAACAACAACCGGCATGTCATCCCTAGTCAACCTGTCACCTACCTCCACTAATTTCAACCCCTCCCTCCTCTTCACCCTGGCAACACCTCTCTTTTTCTTGCGACCTCCAATAAAGCCTTACACGTGGTGTTTGTGTTCCAGCTCATTCCACGTCACAGAAATGACCACATAAAGCTCAATTTAAAACCAGA
>NW_006408691.1:1656803-1660461 GCF_000296735.1 Chrysochloris asiatica | reverse complement strand
TATAACATACAAAGGCAAGCAAATCAGATTAAGCTCAGATTTCTCAACAGAAACCATGCAGGTAAAACCAGAGGGAACAGCCAAAAGTGGAGACTGAGGTTGTTGGGGGGTTGCAAGAATCTGCGGGCTATCAGCCCTGAAAATAGTGTGTGGTTTTTGTAAAATGAAGCTGGTCTGGAACAAATAACCCGGCCCACCGCAGGTCATGCTGGCCTCGTGTCCAGGACCTGGGGGTGGGATAGGGGGAGTGCAGTCTTGGACCTGAAGTTGTGGAGAGGGGATATCCTTCAAGGATCTGGTGGTTTGGGGACAGTAAAAGGCCCCTAGCATCCCCGGGAAGCTTTTCCCTTCCCTGTATTGGTGAGCCCTCAGTGGTGGGATCTTTCTACTTTTGCCAGATCTTTGCAAAGAACGGCTACTGCTTTTTTTTTTAACTGTGTGATTAGCTCAGCTTCACAGGTGGCCAGATGGCATGGAAGCCCGCTGTCAACAGCACTATCCAGAAAAGCGATGAGGGCCTGCAAGGATTTCAGCTTTGCAGCCTGGCCTTCTGAACCCAGCAGTCAGGCCGACCCGGAAGCGGCAGGCCAGGAGGCCGTCCTCACGTCTCCACCAGGCGGCGCTCGAGGGCCGCGCTGAACCGGAGCAGGGAGCTGAGCAGGGCGGGAAGCGGTGCGGGCGGGCTCCAGAGTGTCTGGGCTCCGCCTGCCTGGGGCAGGGGTAAGGGGGCGGGATCAGAAGCTGGGGTGGGATACTTGGAGCCCAACGTCACAATTCAGGATATCTGTGCACCCGTCATTTCGCACCCTGCTGGTTAGGATCACTTTGGGGCCCTATACTTGTTAGTACCACCGAGTCCGTTCCAACTCACAGGGACCCTGTGTAGGATTTCCGAGAAGCAGCTGGTGAGTTTGAACCACGGATCTTACGGTTCAAACCGACTTTGTGGGCCAGTGCTTATCCTACAGCGCCGCACCAGGACTCCATACTTAACAGGGACCAAAAACAGATATAAAAGCTGTTTCACTCGCTACTAAGGAAAGACAGCCTCAGCCAGGGCAAGCGCTGCAGTGCTCCCGTCACAGCTGGGCAGTGGGGCCGGCTTGCAGCATCCTGATTCCTCAAGAATGGCTGGGAAGTGGGGACTTTATATGGTGTCTCCCCTCCTAAAAAGGAGCTCTGGTGGCGTAGTGGTTACGAATCCAATCGGGCTGCGAACCTTAAGGTCAGCAGTTTGAAACTATTAGCTGTTCCGCGGGAGAAAGATGAGACTTTCTGCTCCCGTAAAGATTTACAGTCTCGGAAACCCTGTACACGGTCACTATGAGTTGGAACCAACTCCATGGTACATAACCACCATCCCTCCTAAATGTTGAAGGGTTGGACTCATTTTAATAGACCAGCGCGGCCCAATCATAGAATGAGTTAAGTGCCATTGAATCAGTTCCGACTCATAACGACCCTGTAGTGTTTCCAAGGAGTGGCCGGTGAGTTTGAACCATGAACCTTGCGATTAGCAATCCAGCGCCACACCAAGACTCAAATAGACATTTTGCCTGAGGGGACATTCAAATGAAAATATGCTGCACATCACTGCCCATCAGAGAAATGCAAATCAAAACCACAAAGGCATAACAGTTCACCTCCAACTAGGGGTTCAAATTCATAAGCCACGCCCTCAGAAGCCCTATATAGGGTCGCTATGAGTCAGAAGTGACTCCACAGCACTTTACAACAACAACAAGGGTGTTTAAGGCGTCCTGGTGTGGCCCTGTAGGATAACTGGGCTTTGAACAAGGTCGGCGGTTCAAACCCACCAGCTGCTCCTTGCAAACCCTATACAGGATTGCTATGATTAAGAACGACTGGAAGGCACACAATAACAATAACAAGAATGATTAAGGGAGCAGAGCGGCTCCATAAGTGAGCTCTGGACTGTGAACCACATGGTTTCTGGTTCCAGACCACCAACAATTTCACAGCAGAAAGATAAGGCATTCTGCTTTGTGAAGATTTAAAACCTCAAAAGCCCTACACAGGGTCACTATGGTCGGAATCAACTCCTCACCACTTATTAACAACAAAAATAGGGAGGCTAAGGAGTCCCGGTGTGGCTCTGTATGGTAAGCACTGGACTACTAACTGTAAGGTCAGTGGTTCAAACCCATCAGTCACTCGTCGGAAACCCTATATAGTTGCTGTTGTTATTAGGTGCCATCGAGTCGGTACCGACCCACAGCGACCTTATGCACAGCGGATCAATAAACACTACCCGATCCTGGGCCAACCTCATTATTGTTGCCACGCCTGAGCCCATCGATGCTGCCACTTGGCCAGTCTGTCTTGCTGGGTGTCTTCCTCTTTTTGTCTGACACTGCACCTTACCAAACATGATATCCTTCTCCAGTGACTGCTCCCTCCTGACAATATACCTGACTATGAGAGACGAAGCTTGGCCACCTTGGCCTGCAAGGAGCACTCAGCCGCACTTCTTCCAACACAGATCCATTAGTTCTTTTGGCAGCCCATGGCACTTTCAAAATTCTCCTCCAACACCATAACTCAAATGAATCAATTCTTCTACCACTCGTCTGTCAGTTTGTCATGCTGTGGTGGCTTGTGAGTTGCTGTGATTCTGAAAGCTATGCCACCAGTATTTTAAATACCAGCAAGGTCACCCATGGTGGGCAGGTTTCAGATGAGCTTCCAGACAAAGACAGACTAGGAAGGACTGATGAACTACTTCCGAATATTTAGTCACTGAAAACCTTATGAATAGCAGAGAAACACCCTATATAGGGCAGCTATTAAATGGCACTTAACAACTAACAGGTTGGCTAAGGCATCCTGGTGTGGCACTATTAATTTACGGAAGAAGAAGATGTCGACTGCTGTACATCTGTATGGAAGCACATTTCTCTTGAGGAACAGTTGGTAGGTTCAACCTTTCTGTTAGCAGCTGAGTGTTTTGGTTGTATTTAGGGACCATTGAGTCAGTTCCAACTCATAGCAATCCCACGCACAACAGAACAAAACACTGCCCCATCCTTTGCCATCCCCACAATTGTAATGTTTGAGCCCATTTTTGATGCCACTGTGTCAATCCATCTCCTTGGGGGGCCATATGACCCAACTATTACACTTCTAGGTACATACACAAAAGACTTGAAAACAGAGAGTCAAACCGGGACGTGAACACCAATGTTCATTGCAGCAGTATTTACAATAGCCCAAAGGTAAAATCAATCCAAATATCCATGAGCAGATGAGTAAGCCCCACTGGTTTTGAGTCAATTCTGACTTATAGTGACTCTGTAGGACACAGTAGAAAAGCTCCTTTGGGGTTCTGATGCTGTAAATCTTCACGGAAGCACACTGCCTCAATGTTCTCCCATGGAGCAGCCAGTACATTTGAACTGCTGACCCTTCTCTTTGCAGCCTAAAGCTTAACCCACTGCACCATTAGGATAAACAATTAGTACACACAGTATAATATGACGTAGCCAATAAGATAGGAAGACTTGAACAGCTGTAAACACCCATTGAAAATCAGAACGTGGAATGTGCGAAGTATGAATCTGGGAAAATTAGAAGTTGTCAAAAATGAAATGGAACGCATCAACATCGATATCTTAGGCATTAGTGAGCTGAAATGGAC
>NW_006408691.1:1633786-1643284 GCF_000296735.1 Chrysochloris asiatica | reverse complement strand
GGGTTTCAGTGGAGCTTCCAGTCTAAGGCAGACTAGAAAGAATGTACTACAGGCAGCTATAAAAACAAAAGAATCTGTCTTGGTAGAAGTACAGTCAGAACTCTCCTGCTTTGGACATGTTATCAGGCGGGACCACTCACCCCCTAGAGAAGGACATCATGCTTAGTAAAGAGGAGGGGTAATGGAAAAGAGGAAGCCCCTCAACAAGATGGATTGACAAAGTGGATGCAACAATTGGCTCAAATATAACACCAGTTGTGAATCTGATGCATACTGGGCGATGTTTCATTCTGTTGCACATAGGATTGCTAAGATTCAGAACCAACTCGATGGCACCTAACAACAAAAGTGGTGGAAAGGATGGGAAAGGTTTATTTCTTATGGAAAATTAACTTTCTATTTAGGTGATGGGAAAAAAATCACCATTGCTTCAGGTAGGGTTGCTCAGCCAATTAATATGGTTACCATCAATAAGTTGTACACCTGTAAAAAGAATGGCAAACACAAGTTGTGTGATAGATATCTTTACAACAAAAAAAGAGGAATTGCTGAGGTTACTGATATACAGCCAGATACCTCATGGGATTTGGTTCCTCATTTTGGAGGCTTAGGGTAATGGTTTCATGGGACATGCCAGTTAATTGGCCTATAGCATGTTTAGTGTTTCTGTTCTACCTTCTAGTTGCTATGTAGTGCCTGGGGTCTTAAAAATGTGCCAACAGCCATTCTAAGGTACAACAATTAGTTCTATTTACATGGAGCAACAGAAAGAAGGAAAGTCAAGAACATTGTTGTTGTTGTTGTTGTTAGGTGCCATCAAGTTGACCCTATGCACAACAAAACGAAACACTGCCCAGTCCTTCACCAACTTCACAATCGTTGCTACGTTTGAGACCATGACTACTGCCACTTGGCCAATCCATCTCGCTGGGGTTTTCCTCTTTCTCTCTGGCCCTCCATTTTACCAAACATGATATCCTTCTCCAGTGACTGGTCCCTCTTGACAATACCTCTGAAGCATGAGAAACGAAGTCTGAACATCCTGGCTTCCAGAGAGCATTTTGGATGTACTTCTTCTAACACAGATTGGTTTGTTCTTTTGGCAATCCAAGGCCACAGTGCCACAACAGGACTCCAGTCTTCCTTATAGGCATATGGATATTATCCTATCATAAACAACATTGAACTTCAAGACATATCTTGACACGTTCTTTTTGATGATGAATGCGACACCATTCCTCTTCAATTTGCTATTCCAGGCATAGTAAACCATGTGATTTTCAGATTCAAAATGGCCAATCACTGTCCATTTCAGCTCACTAATGCCTAGGAGATTGTTGTTTATGTGTTCCGTTTCATTTTTGACAATTCCAATTTTCCTATATCCATACTTCATACATTCCATGTTCCGATTATTAATGGATGTTAATAGTCAATAATAATAGGAACAGAAAGTGAAATGTGTGGCTAACTGCCTCCATGAACAACGGCATCTTTTGCCATGAGACCAGAAGAGCTGAATGTTGCCTGGCCACCACTACTGAGCATTTTGATCAAAGAGTCTCTAGAAGAATTTTGATTAAAAGAAGGGAAATGCAAAACAAAATTTCAAATTCCCATGAATTTCAGATTTTCTGGAGTCCCAGAGACTGGATGGACCCCCAAACCTATTGCTCTGAAATAATCTTTAAAACTGAAACCAAAAATATGCCCTGAACCAAGCCATAGTTTAACCTAACTAGTGAAGAATGTCTGCCGTAAGCATTACAATCAATTTTTAGTGAAAAGCCCATAGGAGTCAGAACTCAAGGGCACTCTCTTGTTTTTCCAGGTCTGGCTTTGACAGAGTTCAGTCTTACCATTTATCCTTTTGTTGCTGTTGTTAAGTGCCATCGAGTCAGTTGTGGTTCAAAAATGTGGTTCAAACCGACCCTTGCAGTCAAGTGCTTATCCTATAGCCCATACCAGAAGTCCGTTTTTCTTTTTAATGGACAATATTTCCATTTTCCTTCTCTGGCAGTGGCATGGAAAGAAAGAACAGCTAAGGACAGGAGGCTGGCTTACAGAATACGCCCTTTAAACATTTAAATGGTTATATATTTTTTGTTTCATATGTGTACATCAAAAATGTTTGCTTTGTTCATTTGTGAAATGCAAGATGTACATGGGGAGCCATAGGGAGGAATTTCACAATAAAAAGGTTTCAAAAAAAAAAAGATTAGATTAGATTAGATTAGTGGGGTTATGTTACTTGAGGAGGAACAACACAGAACAGGAGGTGGACAATGTTGGCACAACTCAAAGAATGTATTCTATGTCACTGAAATGTACCTGTAAACTATTGAACTGATGTATGGTTTGCTATGTGTGACATGGATTAAACTGTGTCCCCCAAAAAACACACACAAACATGGCTGGGCCATGATTCCCAGTGGTTTGACAATGCTATAATGATGCAATCACCCATAATGTGATCTGAGGTGATCAGCCTTGACTTAATGTAATTGCAAACCCTCAGTTCTATGATGTTACTGACTCTGGATCCAATCTACAGGATTCAGTTGCATCCTAAGTCAATCTCTTTGGAGATATAAATATAAAATGATTAAACAAACAAGCAGAGCTCAGAGGGAACTAGTACCACCAAGAAAGAAGAGCCTTCCAACAAGAAAGATGAGCCAGGAGTAGAGTTCATCCTTTGCACCTGGGGTCTCTGCACTGTGAAGCTCTTAGATCCAGAGAAGAGTGATACCAAGAAGCAAAGAGTTCTTCAAGGAATGTTGGGCCTCCAGATATTGAAAGGAGAGCAAGAGCTTTATTCAGAGCCGACAAAGAGAGAAAGCCTTGTCCTAGAACCAACACTCTCAATTTGGCCTTTGAGCATGTAAATTGTGAGAGATTAGATTTCTGTTCGTTAAAGGCACAACTTGTGGTATTTCTGTGATAGCAGCAGTAGGTGGCTAAAATACTATGTATATTCTCAACAATAACAAAAAAGCGAAGCACAGTTCTTTTCTGATACACATGGGTCACTGGAATCAACTTGGCGACGACTGGCTTTAAAAGGCATTCAAACCCTGAGCAGTTTAGTAAACAGCATGATTCTATCAGAGATAAAATATGATAAAGGATAAACCATGTGTATAGAAAACATCTGGAAGCATCCAGAATCTGCTAACAATGGGTAGCTTTGGGGAGTAAGACTGGGAATTAGGGAAATTGGAAATTTCACTCACAATTACTTTGTGAGTGTATCATTTTTATACCTAAAGATGTTGTTGTTGTTGTTAAGTGCCATTGAGTCAGTTCTGACCCATAGTGACCCTGTATAAGGTTTCCCAGGAGCAGCTGGTGAGTTTGAACCGTTAACCTTGCAGTTTGCAGTTCAGTGCTTATCCTACAATGCCACACCAGATGCACTGTATTTTTTTTTTTTAATCTCACTCTTTTAAATTCCATTTAAAAAACTAATAAATCTGTGCAGACCAAAGGCAAGGTCAGAGACAGGGTGGGGGTGGGGGATGTGCCATGCTGAGCACTGGGGATGCTAAGTTCATTCCTGCTGGGGAAATCCCAGAACAGACCTGTCCTGATGGATGGTGGGAAGCGAGGAGTTGGGAACCTTGGAATTCTGGGTCACTCCTTCCAGTCATGGGGCATCTCCCTCCATAAACACTATTATAATATTATTTTTGTCGGTGTGAAGTCCTGGTGTGGCATTGTAGGATAAGCACTGGACTGCTAACCACAAGGTTAGTGGTTGACACCCACCAGCTGCTCCTCAGAAATTCTATGAATGGCATTTAACAGAAACAATTGTTGTTGGAGGGTCATTGGGAAGACCTCTCAGAAAAGGGGTGTTAAGAATATCTGAAGCATGAAGGAGTGTTTGAGAAGAGTTGGGGGAAAGGAGGCTAGCAAGTGGCCTTCACATGTATACCCCAGGGTGCCCTTCCCCCCACACTGCCCAGGCCTGGAGGTCAGGAGGGCATTGTCTATAGGCCAGAGTTGAGGGTGGGGAGGACTGGACACTCCCCAAGGCTCAGGTCCAAGGGGTTCCTCAGCAGGCACCAGACTCCCTAAGAAAGACCAGCATCCACTCCACAGTCTTCCCTGCCATGTAGTCCCCAGTTAACATCAGAGGAGGGAAGCTGGTCCAGTGAGACCCCTCCCCAAGGGACTTCTGAGCTTCACCTTAGACACTTCTGGGTGGCCTCCAGCCTAGGCTGCTCTGCCCAGACCCCACCTCACGGGGGACCCCAGCTGACCTGTTTACCCTACTCTCCTGGTTGCCTGCTCTGCGAGACTCAGAATGGGGGATTCTGTCTTGAGAACTCTCCTTGTTCTTTCTACTCTGGTTTCAATGCGACAACAGCAGGGTCCAATAGTAGAGACTTTGAAACACATCCTGAGCCTCTCTGCACTCTTTTTTTTTTTTTTTAATGTTTTATTGCGTGTCTGTGCTCTTTAGCTGTGAATCTTGGGGCCCACCATGGCAGCTGCCCTGGAGGTTGGTTCTACTGGCCTGGTCCCACCCAATCCCTCCACAGAGCCCAGTCCCCAGGGCAGCCCACATGGGCTTGTGCAAGGCAGGCCCGGCAGCAGTGAAGGCCAGGTAGCACTCTGGGGATTCATTCAACAGGTTTGGCAGGGGCCCTAGGCCCTGCTGAATCCAGCAGCCTGGACCTTTCCTCAAGGGGCCCAGGGCAGCCTGGATCTGTGTTCAGGCAGATGCCCATGGGGCTTGCGTGGGCAACAATCTGTCCCAGTAGGACGTCACAGTGGGAGGCTCCAGGGCCCCTGGTTCCCAGCAGTCACTGTGTCCCTGACCACACCCACCAGCTTCCAAAACATCCAGCATCAGGTCAGGCATTCCCAGGGGCAGCCAGGGTTAGGAGAGACCAGCTCAGCACTCTGCTGGCCAGGAGTTCTGCGCCACATTGTCTCTTTGGCCTCCTAGACCCCTACGTCTGACTCCTGGGGTCTATACTTAGTCTCCACCTGCCCTCAGGCCCCCACTCCTAACCTGTTACCCTATTGGAACACACCTTGCATCACCTCCCAGGTGACGGTGGGTGGCCTCCGGGACAGGGTTCTTGATAAACAGCCCTCAGAACCACCAACCTTCTGGTTAGTAGTCAAGCATTTTAACCACTGCACTACCAGGGCTCCCTTCAGGCCCCAGGGGCAGGGTTGGAGCTGAGCCTTCAAGATCAAAATCCCACCCAGGACTGAGGGGCTGAGATCCCGGGTGCTGGGGTCTGGGCGGGCCTGGGTGGGTCTTGCTGCCCTCCCTCTCCACACTCAGATCAGAAGGTAAATATTCCATAGACCTGACCAGGAGGCAGGGTGGGTATGCATGGGAATCTGCCCGTTATTGCTACCACTGGCCCTAGCCCAGTTCAACCCCTGCCATCTCCAAAGCTAGTGGACACTTCAGAAGGGGGCTAAGGGTTCTGGGGGCATGGATAGTGGTTGGGGTCTTGGGCCATGCTATGGATCTGGGTCAGGGGAGCAGCTGGCAAGAAAGCATGGGGAGTGGGCAACAAAGCAGGCAGCAGAATCCTGAAATGCTCTGGACACCCAGTCATGGGAGCCAGTCTTGCTGGCTCCAGGTTGTTCTAGCAACCTGGCACCAGGTGCTGAGCTGGGACTTAGGGGCCCAGGGGTTGTGGGGTGGTTCCTTCCAGGGAACCAACCCCACCTGGCCCCAAGTTACTGAAAGCTTGAGTCTCCTCAGTACAGTGCCTGCTCTGGACTCTGCTCGAAAACTTTTGTTTCAGTGGGGGCACGGGGAAGAGGGTGACAGCTACAATCCTGAGCTTCACAGAAGTGGAAGGGGGTGGGGCTTGTGGCTGAAGGGGAGGAGAGACCTAAAAGCAGAGCTGAGTGAGTGATGGAGAACCTGTGGCAGAGATCCCTCTGCTTCCCAGGATCCCAGGTGGGCCTTCATGTCTCCAGAATCCAACCCCTGCCCCTGCCCACTCACCTACCTCCCACTGGCCAGTCCTGTCCTGCCTCCTAGCTGCTAGCCTCTAAGTGAGGCCCATGCTGGCACCTCCTACAGCTCCTTGGTTCCTGCCTGGAACTCCTGCCACACAGACTCTTCTGTCTTTAAAGGCTCATCCTCTTTCTAGGAACACAGGGACCCCTGGAGTGGGTCACCCTCTGTGCCTTGGGCCCCTGCCTGGTCTAGGGAGCCCTTGAAGCTATACATTCTGGAATTCCCAAGCCCTACCCAGGAAAGAGTCTATTCCTATCCACCCTCCACCCTCTTCCCAGAGCCCAGCTCTTCCTAATGGCAGGCAAAGCTGGTATGGGCAAAAACTACCTGTCTGACAGCGGGAAGGCCCAAAGGAAATCTAGGCCCAAGGCGCTGCTCCTGCCAGTCTCCTTATTGGGACACTGGCCACTCACCACAGCCCCATGCGGCTCTCCAGGCTGTCTCACATCCACATCCCCTCCCAAACCCTCTTTTGGGAGCTGCCACTGGCTTCTGTTTTCACCTGGATGTCTAACAAGCATAGAAAGATACAGAAAAGAGCAAATTTTTTTCCCTTCTCCCACTGTTATGAATTAAATTGCATCCCCCTAAAAAGAAATATTGAAGTCTGGTGGGGTGCTATAGGATAAGCACTGGATCACAAGACTGTTATGAACTGCAAAGTCGGTGGTTCAAACTCACCAGCCACTCCTCGGAAACTCTATACAGGGTCACCATGAGTCGGAACCAACTCTACGACACTTAACAACAACTCCTGTACCTGTGAACAGGACCTTATTTAGAAATAGAATTTTTTTTTTTTTTGATGATATGAAAATATTGTCAGTTAAATTAGCCAAAGTGAGATGAGTCCTAGCCCTAATCCCTCTGGGTCCTCCCTGCCTTATGAAAGAGGACAGACATGGAGACAGAGAATGGAGAGGCAATGCTACATGAAGGTGCAGCTGCAATCAGCAAAAATAATTCCAAGATAGTCTGAAGCCACCAGAAGTCTGGAGATAAGTAATAAACAAATCTTCTGATCCCTCTGAAGAAATTGACATGGCAGATACTCTGATTTGGATCCCAGGCTCCAGAACTGAGAGAATACAAATCTGTTCTTTAATGCCACCCACATTATAGTACTTTGTTGTTCTTCTGTTTGTGTTTTGTTATTATTTTTTTTAAATATATTGTAAATTAAAAGTTTACAGAGCAGATCATCAGTTTTACATTCACCAAATCATATGTAGTTGTTGCTAGGCGCTGTCGAATCAGTTCCAACTCATAGCAAACCTTTGTGCAACAAAACTGTACTGTTTTGCGCCATCCTCACAATTGTTGTTACACTTGAGCCCATTACTGCTGCTACTGTGTGAATCCATATCCTGGAGGAGTCTTCCTCTTTTTTGCTGACCCTCCACTTTACCAAGCATGACGTCCTCCTCCTGGGGCTGGTTCCTCCTAAAAACATGTCCAAAGTATAAGAGACAAAGTCTCCCCATCCTGGCTTCCAAGGAGCATTCTGGCTGTACTTCTTCCAACACAAATTGGTTTGCTCTTCTGGCAGTCCATGGTACTTTTAATATCATGACTTGGGTCACACCAGAAATCACCATTTATGTTGCTTAAAAAAGGTATTTGCAATGAACAAATCATTGGCCTTGCAAAATTCTATCATGTGATCTCCTACATTATTTCTATCACCAAGGCTGTATTTTCCAACACAAGTAATTATCAATACATATTAATTGCATGTTTGATCAATTTCAGACTGAAGAAGTTGGTAGAATTCTTCAATTTCATCACCACTAGCTTTAGTGGGTGGTGTGTAAATTTGAATAATAGTTCTATTAACTGGTCTTCCTTGTAGGCATATGGATATTATCCTATCACAGATAGTGTTGAACTTTAAGATAGATCTTGAAATGTTTTTGACGATGAACGTGACACCATTCCTCTTCAATTTGTCGTTCCTGGCATAGTAAGCCATGTGGTTTGTCAGACTCAAAATGCCCAATACCAGTGTATTTCAGCTCACTAAGGCCTAGGTTATTGATGTTTATGTGTTCCATTTAAAATACTTACTGATGAAGACCAAAGACCACATCTTTAGGTATGGGCTGCACCTCAATGTAAAGAAAACAAAAATCCTCACCATTGGGCCAGTAAATAACATCAAAATAAATGGAGAAAAGATAGAAGCTGTCACAGACTTCATTTTGCTCCGATCAACCATCAATATTCATGAAAACAGCAGTCAAGAAATCAAAAGCATTAGGCAAATCTATTGCACAAGACTTCTTTAAAGTGTTCAAGAGCAAAGATACCAGTTTTAGATGACGGTGCACCTGATCCAAGTCATGATATATTCAACAACCTCATATGCAAGGAGCTCTGGTAGCGTAGTGGTTACAAATTGGGCTGCTAACCTCAGGGTCAGCAGTTCAAAACTACCAGCTGTTATGTGGGAGAAAGATGAGGCTTTCTGCTCCCGTAAAAATTTACAGCCTCGAAACCCTGTGAGTCAGAACCAACTCCATGGCACACAACAACATATGCATGTGAAAGTTGGACAATGAATAAAGAAGATCATAGATGAATTGATACACCTGAGTTATGGTGCTTGAGGAGAACATTAAAAGTACCATGCCAAAAGAAAAAACAAATCTATATTGGAAGAAGTACAGCAGAGAGTGCCTTAGAAGCCAGGATGGCCAGACTTGGTCTTTCATGCTTCAAACATATTATGAGGAGGGACCAGTCCCTGAAGAAGGATATCATGCTTGGTTAAGTGACGGGTCAGTCCAAAAGAAGAAGACTTTCAACAAGATGGATTGGCACAGTGGATGTAGCAATGGGCTCAACGTAGCAACAATTGTGAAGTTGGCACAGGACTGGGTGGTGTTTAGTTCTGTTGTGCATAAGGTCGCTATGAACTGGTACAGACTACACAGCACCTAACAACAGCAACAACATTAATGCATGGGTGAGATGATATCTCATTGTTGTTTTGACTTGCATCTCACTGAATCAGAACCGACTCAATGGCACTTAACAACAACAAAACAAATAGCTAGTGATCGCAAACATTTCTTTATGTTTGTTGGCCACCTGAGTATCTTCTTTACTGAAGTGTCTGTTCATGTACTCTACTCATTTTAAAAATTGGATTGTTTTCCTCTTGTTGATGCATTGCAGTATTCTACAAGTTTTAGAGAGTAGTCCTTTGTCTAATATGTCATTTCAAAAGTTTTTTTCCAAGTTTGTGGTTTCTCTTTTTACTCTTTGGGTGAAATCCTTTGATGCACTTAAGTGCCTAATTTTAGGAGATCCCAGTTATGTATTTTGTCTTTTGTTTGTGTATTTTCAGTTATGTTTGATAGTACATTTATGCATGTTTCAGAGCCCCTAAGTTTGTCCATCCATTTTCATTGATGATCTTGATAATTGCAGGCTTCATATTTAGGTCTTTAATCCACTTTGAGTTCATTTTTTATATATGATGTGAGATA
>NW_006408691.1:1629615-1631092 GCF_000296735.1 Chrysochloris asiatica | reverse complement strand
TGCCTAAGATATCGATGTTTATACCTTCCATTTCATTTTTGACAACTTCCAATTTTCCCAGATTCATACTTTGTCCATTCCATGTTCCGATTTTCAATCTTCATTTTGAGTTTTGCCCCATCAGCAAATGAAGGTCCCGCAGGCTTTTTCCCACAGGCTTTACTCCATTTGCGTTATCATAGTCAACTCTACTTTGAGGAGGCAGCTCTTCCCCAGTCGCATTTTGAGTGCCTTCCAACCTGAGGGGCTCATTATCCGGCACTATATCTGACAGTGTTTCTCTGCTTGCTATTCATAAGGTTTTCAGACTAAATATTTGGAAGTAGTTTGTCACTCATTCTTACTAGTCTGTCTTTGTCTGGAAGCTCATCTGAAACCTGTCCACCATGGGTGAGCCTGCTGGTATTTAAAATACCGGCGGCATAGCTTTCAGAATCACAGCAACTCACAAGCCACCACAGTACGACAAACTGACAGACAAGCGGTGGCTGTTTGGTTTTAAGTGGAAACTATCACTTTAAATTTTGAGGAGATCTGTGCGCATATGGTGGATTGGGGAGATGTGCAGTGAGGAGCTCCATCTTGAACAACACAGAATACCAGAGCAAGTAGGCTTAGGGTATGGTGCTAGAACTCTGAACCACATATAAAGGAATATTTAGAAGATTGGAAGGCTTACAGCTAGGGAAAATTGTAGCCAAATCAAGAAATTCATTGCTTTCTAATTTAAGACACTCAGCTATTCCCAGAGCCGCCATCTTGGGAGAGACTAAGCGGAGGAAGGATCAGAACAGCCACAGATGCCTGACAGAACCGCGGAGATACAGGTGCGGACATTCATTTTTTGCTCTGTTCATCGGTCTCTTGCTGTCTGTGCACCTCCATTCTGGTGACTAGAGGGGATGTCTGAGCGAATGGACACCCCACCCCCACCTCTGGAGGGTTCTAGCATGGTATATTCCACAATTTCTTCAGGCGTCTTCTGGTTTCTTATAGTAGTGTTTTGTAGTTTTTTGTGTGTATGTCTTTTGTTTCTCTTTATTAGTGTAAAGGCATCCAACTAAGTTTTGTAGGTTGATCTTGTACCCTACCATTTTGCTAAATCTTTCAATGAATTCCAATAATTTTCTTACTGGGTCTTTCGGATTTTCCAAGTATAGGATTGTATTGTCTGCAAATAGAGATAATTTTATTTCTTCTTTGCCAATTTGTTGTTGTTGTTGTTAAGTGCCGTCGAGTCGGGTCCGACCCAGAGGATGCCTTTAATTTCTTTTTCTTGCCTTAAAGCTCTAGCTAAGACTTCTAGCACAGTATTGAATAAGTGTGGTGAAAAGGGATATCCTTGTCTGGTTTGTGTTACCAAGGGGAAGGTCTTCAATTTCTCACTGTTCAGAGTGTTGTTGGCTGTTCGTTTTGTATGTTGTTGTTAACTGCCATAGAGTAGCTTCTGACTCATAGCAACTCTGTATAGGGTTTT
>NW_006408691.1:1600553-1627780 GCF_000296735.1 Chrysochloris asiatica | reverse complement strand
TTTGTTTGTTTGTTTGTTTGTTTTTTAAAAAGCTAAAGTGGACAGAGAGAAATACTATTAACTGATGATACATGGAGGGGATTATAATCATTGTAATGAAACAAAGTATATTATTTGTTGAATGTAAAACTGATGATATGCCCTGTGAACTTTCACTCAATCCACAATAAAAACCTTAAAAAAACAAAACAAAACACTGCTTTTGCTATGTCCCACAGTTCTTACTAACTCATATTTTTGTTCTCAAATAACTAAAGGAATTTTGAAGTTTCATTTCTTCTTTGATTTTTACCCAGTAGCTGTTTAACAGGGTGCTGTTCAATTTCCATGTATTTGATTGTTTTTCATTGATGTTCCTATTTTTTATTTCTAATTTTATAGTGTTGTGATCTGAGAAGATGCTCTGCAGTATTTTGATGTCCTTAAATTTATTGAGGTTTGCTTTGAAGCCTGACATATGGTCAGTTCTAGACTATGTTCCATGCGCACTGGAAAAGAATGTATTTTTCTGTTGTCATTGGATTGCGTGCTCTTGAATACGTCTATGAAGTCGACTTGGTTGACTGTGCGGTTTAGTTCTTCTATGTGGTTGTTGACTTTCTTTCTAGGTGTTCTGTCCTTCATCATAAGTGGTGTATTAAAAATCTCCTATTTTTATTGCTAACCTCAAGGTCAGCAGTTCAAAACTACCAGCCATTCCATGGGAGAAAAATGAGGCTTTCTGCTCCCGTAAAGGTTTACAGTCTTGAAAACCCTGTACAGGGTTGCTATGAATCAGAACCAACTCTATGGCACAGAACCACCACCACCATCACCACTTTTATTGTAAGGAGCCCGGTTAGTATATGGGTTATATGTTGGGCTGCTAACTACAAGTTCAGCTGTTCAAGTCTACCAGGCATTCCATGGGAGAAAAATGAGACTTGTTGCTCTCGTAAGGATTTACAGCCTCAGAAACCCTATACAGGGTCACTATGAGTCAGAACCAACTTCTCAGGCCACAACAACAACAACTGCTACTTTTATTTCAGAGTTGTAATTTCTTTCTTCAGTTCTATTAGAGTTTGGCTTATGTAATTTGAGGTTCTTTCATTGTGGTTATAGATATTAAGGTATTTCATCTTGTTCAATAGACCCCTATAATAATGATGCAACATGCTTCTTTGTCTTTTACAATGGTTTTTGTCTATTTTATCAGAAATTAAAATTGCCACTGCTGCTAGATTTTGATTGCCATTAGCTTGACATATTTTTCCATCTTTTTATTCTTAATCTATTTCTGTTTTTGTGTATAAGATGTGTCTCTAATAGACAGCATAAAAGGATCCTGCTACTCTGTTTCTTGACTGGTGCTTTTAATCCATTTACATTCATGTCATTATCAATAATTTTGAATTGTTTGCTGTTATTTTTCTGTGTTGTAGTGGTGTTGCTGGTTTCTTTGTACCACATAATTTCCTGTGCTGAATTCATACTGTTTGTGAGGTGTGTTTTTTTTTTTTTTTTTTTTTTTTTTTCATTTTCATTTGTGTTGTGTTAATATTTATTAAACCTTTCTTATTTTCCTCTCTTTTATTTTGATGTGAAGGTGCATTTTTTTTATTTTATTGATTTATTTTAAAGGTTACCCTGTAATTTATTATTTTTCCCCTTATTTAAAACAGTCTGTTGTATCTTGAAATCTATTTGACTTCCTTGCCACTCTTCCCTCTTTTGGCTTTGTAGTTGTTTTCTTTATAAATTGATATCTCTGGTTCTCTATTTTCAGTCTTGCAAGTTCATTTGTCTTTAAATACTTGTATATCTAGATTGAGTTCTAGGTGGTGTTGTCATGTATGTTAATCTCACGTTGTTGCCTTCTTACCTGCATGGTTTCTGCTGAGAAATCAGAACTTAGTTTCTTTGGTTCTCCTTTGTAATAACTTATCATTTTTCCCAAGCTGCTCTCAGGATTCTTTCCTTGTCTTTAGTTTTGAAAAGTTTGATTGTGATATGTCTGGATGATTTCCTGTGGGGAATCTATCCTGGTTGGGGTTCATTCAGCTTCTTGTACGTTTATATTTTCATCTTTCATAATGTTAAGAAAGTTTTCTTTCAACAACTTTTTGACAATTTTCTCTGTGCTTTGTATTGTCTCTTCCTATTCTGGAATTCTGATCACCCATAAGTTATTCCTCTTCATGGCATCCCACATAATTCAGGCTTTCTTTGGATTTTTCATTCTTTGTTCTGATTGTTCTTCTAGCATACTAGTATTAAGAGATTTATCTTCAAGCTCACTAGTTCAGGCATCCATTGTTTCAAATCTACTCATTTGCCATTTCAATGTATTGTCTATTTCTGAAATCTTAGTATTCATCTTCTGGATTTTTAATTTCATGTTTTGTATTGTTTCAAATTTTTTATTTATTTTGTCCATTTCTTCTTACAGTGTTTTCCTGAATTCTTGTAACGTTTTCTCTGTGTTCTTCTTGCTTTCCTCTCAGTCATTTGTCAATCCTTTGAAAGTACCTAAATATACTTTTGGATTCTTTTTCAATTAGTCCCATTATCTTTTCTTTCTCAGAAATGTTTTCTGCCTGTGCATCTTGGTCATGTGTTTGTGCCATTCTCTCTTATTTCTTTATGTGAGCTAAAATTGTCTGTTGTCCCCACAGCATTGTGATGTTGTCATATTTGTATTTAATTGATGATTGTATGTTGATGTGTTGTTGGGCCATAACCAACTTTTCCTATGGGTATAGTTAGAGAATGGAAATGTGTGCACCATTCTCTGCTCTCTGTGCACCTCAGTTTAGGGTGGGTATGCTTGGGGTTGGCTTCTAGCTATCATTGATCAGGTGGTATAGAAGCTGGTGTTGGCTCTTGCCCAGTGGGTGGAGCTGCAGTGTGTATAGTTGTGGCTAAGCTGTATGAGCACAATTGTTGTCTCCTTTTCGGTGGTAAAGAGAAGAAACTCACACACATAAGAAAACAAAACAGAATAAACAAACAACAATAAAAAAGAGAAAATAATAAAGGGAAAAAAAAGAAATAAAACCAGGCAGCAACCAGAAAAAATAACATAATAATTAAAAAGAGAAAAGAGGGACAGGAAAAATGGAGCTATAGAAGAGAAAAATAAGAGGGAGTGAGAGAAAAAAAAGCACTTAGATAAACCAAGAAGAGGGAAGAAGAAAAGCAAGAGAAGAGATCAGTAAAGACAGAGCAAAAAGAAAATAAAGAAGGGGGAAAAGAAAGAAAGAAAAACAAAAGCAGAGATAGAAAAGATAAAATTCAAGGGAATGAAAGAGAAGTTGAAGAAGAAAGAATGTTGTTGTTGTTGTTAAGTGCCGTCGAGTCGGTTCCGACCCATAGCAACCCTGTACAGGTTTTCTGAGGGTGTAAATCTTTACGGGAGTAGAAAACCTCATCTTTCTCCCGCGGAGCGGCTGGTAGTTTTGAACCGCTGACCTTAAGGTTCGCAGCCCGATTCGTAACCACTACGCCAACAGAGCTCAAACAAACACAAATAATGAACCAACAAAAGGGAAAAACCAAAACCAAAATTTTAAAAAACCAGTTGAACCTGGAGAGGATAAAATTCCAGGGCTCCTCCCAGCCAAGGAGCTCCCATGGTGGGGGGAGGGGGAGAGGGAATGTACCAGTGGGGTTCCTGGCCCTAGATGGAGTTCCTATAGACCTAGGTGTTATCTGTGTTCAGGGCACTCACTCCAAAGTAGTTCATGGAAGCCCTGGATGGAGCTGGTTTCAGTGTCTCTTAGGACCATTGTGCCACTGGGAGCAGGGTTACTCTTATGACTCTGCTAGACTAATGCTGGTCTTGGAGTCCTGGTGTGGAGCCATAGGATAAGTAAGCACTGGACCACAAAGTTGGTTTGAACTGCAAAATCAGAGGTACTCTCCAGCCACTCCTTGGAAACCCTATACAGGTGGCTGTGAGTTGGACCTGACTAGACGGCATTTAAAGGAGCTCTGGTAGCATAGTGGTTACGAATCGGGCTGCGAACCGCAAGGTCAGCAGTTCGAAACTACCAGCTGCTCTGCGGGAGAAAGATGAGGCGTTCTGCTCCCGTAAAGATTAACAGCCTTGGAAACCCTGTGCAGGGTCGCTATGAGTCAGAACCGACTCCATGGCACATAACAACAACAACAACAGACGGCACTTAACAACAACCACAACAATGCTGGTCTGGTGGCTCTGAGGGTTCTACAGGTCTGGAGCCTCACCTACCTGAATCCAAACACTAAAGCTACACAACTGACCCCTGCCTCACACTGACATGGGTCCCAACCATGTGGTTCTGAACTCCCAGAGAGCAGGTTTTATGCTGGAGGTGGATAAAGTTGGGAGCTGGCCACACCTCTGGTCAACAGGGGGACATGGAGAGGAATTACACTTTTCCCAATGCCTGTGTGAATCTGCTCTGTCAGACCACCTTCTGTTGCCAAAGTTATTCACAAATTTCAAGACAGGCCATTCACCAGTCAGTCTCCATTTCTTGCTGTCCCTGCTCAGCTTTGCCTCTCAGCAAATCCTCAATCCACTTCTCTAACCTTTCCTCTGATGTTCATCTGTGTCTGTTTCATTTAGTCTCTCGTATCTTTGTTGTAGAGGGTCCGTGTAGGGCACTTTCCTAGTTCACCATCTTGCCAGAAGTCCTTTCCCTGGTCTTTTTTATGATTTTGAATTTTGTTCCACATTTTCTCCCACTCTATCTAGAACTTTCTAATATGATCCCTTTCAGAGCATTTGATAGTGGTAACCTGTTCTCATGTTTCATTAGTCCACTGGACGAATAGGTTCCACATGTCTTTGATTTTCTTCTTTCTTCCTGAAAGGGAGAAACCAATAGTTGCACCTTAGATTGCCACTCATGAGCCTTTAAGGCCTCAGTCACTCCTCACCAAAGTAGGATGTAGAACACAGTCACTGTGGACCATTATGTGGACTTGGTGTTCCCAGTGCCCCATTCCCTCAGGGTGTTTGGTTATGGCTAAACTTTGCCCCCTGTATGCTCCACCACATTCATGACTATTTTTGCAGCAAACTTAAACACTCATGTACAAAAATCCCCTGTGAAGTCTATATATGTATATTTATGGTTATTGTTATAGGTTTTTAAAAGTAAGACTAAAAAGTGGTGAAGGGGATGAGAAATTGGAATTCTCCTCCATTGTTAGTGGGAACATACAATGGTGGTGCTAATGTGGTATACAGTTAGGTGATTCCTTGAAAAGTTAAACATAGGAGTACCATATGGTCGAGTAATTCCTCTCCTAAGTATATACCCAAGGGTCTTGAAAGCAGGGAATCAAACAAACACATATACACTAGTGTTTGCTGCAGCAGTGTTCACAATAACCAAAAAGTAGAAACAGCTCAGATGTCCCTCAACAGATGAATAGATAAACACAATGTGGTCCACCCATACCATGTACTATTAACTCAGCCATAAAGAGAAATGAAGTCCTGATGTATACTATGACATGGATAAACCTTGAAGACATCATGAATGAATAAGTTAGACACAAAAGGCAACATATTATATGATTCCATTCATATTAAACATCCAGACTAGGCAAATGCATTGAGACAGAAAGCTGATTAGTGGTTGCCAGGGGCTGGGGACGGTGAGGAGACAGGGACAGACTGCTAATGGGCACAGAGTTTTCTTCTCAGGGGATGAACATGTTCTGGGACCAGTTAAGAGGTGGTGGTTGCACAACTTTGTGGAGGTGCTAAATGCCACTGCATTGTACCCTTAAATAATTATGCACTTGAATGGTATATTTTATGCTGTATGAATTTTAGCACACTAAAAACTGTAGATGGTGGAGTAGAACCCTATGAAAGGAAACTGGGGTCACTGGGAGCACTTAGGAGTCCTCTCCAGGTACAGAATATGGCAGTTCTGGGAAGGAAGTTCCTTGCTGAGCCCTCTGTGCCCTGGACTGAGCTGGGGGCTGGAGGTGAGTGTGTTAGGGGTTTTGGTATTTGGGTCATAGGCCCCTGGGCAAGATGAGGCTGAGCGAAAGATTTCTTCACATAAGGGGGTGTCAGTCCAGTTAGATCTTTCTGTTGGAAAGGATAGTCTAAGCAGAGACCAAGAGCCCCAAGTTACGATTTGGATGGTCACCAGACGCAGACCCAGAAGGCATCCCAGGGTCAGGGTATACCACTGATGTCAGCCGTTGGTGATGTAATGTGGTGACATGGTATAGGGTGGTGTAAGGGGTGTGAAGGGACGTAACATGGCATCGGGTTGGTCTGGAGTGGGAGGAGTGGGTCTGGCCTGGCCGGCTTGAGGACCCCAGCTCCCTCCCATATTGTTGTCACCTGACCGAGAACACTTCTGTGGGCCTCCTCCCTCAAGGATGGTTCTTCAGAGTCCACCACTGGCTGACAATGGCCCTGAAGCACCTTCAGGTTGAGGATATCTCCACCTGGATTCCTGGGGGAGGAAAAGCAGTTCTAGCATCAGGGCTTAGGGCTCTGGGTGCTCTGTGGGCTGCCTCTTTCCCTGTGGGGTACGGGGCTTGGGAAGGCTCTGTCCCTGCAGTGCTCAGCAGGCACCCCAGGGGTCACCCACCTCCAGCCGGCTGGTGCCACAGGTGTGAGTTGTTTACCTGGAGTTGTTACAGGCATGGTCCCAGGGCGCAATCCTCAGTGAGATTAATCCCAGAACAGCCTGGAACCTCCCTTCTCCTGTTAGGGCCTAGACAGGGAGGCATGGGGAGCTGGAAGGACTGGTCCAACAGCTCCTAGTCCCTGGGTCAAGTCATCCCCTACTCCCCCTCAGTCTCCACTAGGAAGGTGTGGACTGTCTCCATCTCAGAGGATGACAAAGCTAGGGAACTAGCCACGAAGGCTGCTTCCTGGAAGACCTCTGTCATCCTATGCTGGTCTGAGGCCCAGCAATCTAGAGGGGCACAGCCAGGGTGGTCACCATGTTGGGGTTGTGTCTCCTCTCCACCTCCAGGGTCCTCTCTCTCCCAGTGAGTGCACCGGGGTCTGCAGGTGACACATGGTACAGGGGCTGGACCAGGTCTGTTCAGGGGAGGTTGAGTAGGCCCAGAAGGTTCTCAGGCCTGGCCAGGGTAGCTGCCTTTCTTCTAGTCCCTCCTCCTCACCTGGCACCCCTCTCCAGGCACTGAGGCCTCCCTTGACTCCTCTTAGTCCTTCAACCCCCATCTTCTCTCTCCCTCCCCATCCCCTCAGCCAGAACCACAGGCTCATTGCCCTCATCCCCTTCTCTGGGTCACTGTTTCCTCTGTGTTCCTTCCAAAGCTCACCCCCCAGCCCCTCTACCCCCTCAGTGTCCCCTCCCCTCTCTGTCCTCCCTCATCCTCTTGCATTGTCCCTGTTTCCCACTCCTCACACCCCACCCACCTCATCAGAGTTGGCCAATCTTCTCCCTAGTGTGTGTGAGTCTGCAGCAAGCTCCCGGTCAGTTCAGGGATGCTCAGCCCTGGCCCACGAATGCCCAGGGCATTGCTAAGGCCTCTCGAGTCCAGCGGCCTGCAATGACCCGCCCTGGGGAAGAGCCTGCAGAGAACAATTGTGGCCTGGTTGCCAAGGAGCCGCCCTAGTCCGGCAGGAAATGGGGCTGGGGGGTGGGGATGGCAAGGGCGCTGGCCCCCTTGGAGTGACTGTGGTGCAGGGAGCATGAGCTGGCGGTGGCAGTGATGTTGCCCAGGGAGTCCCACAGGCTGCCTTGTTGGGACAGAGGGTCTCCAGTGAGCAAGAGGGAGGGCAGATGCTGGGGCCTCACAGGGCCTCAGGGAGCAGGAGGGAGAGTCTGAGGCCTGTGTTTCTCTCAAATGTCCTTTCCTAGGGCTACCAGGACAGGCCTCAGAGCTGACTCAGGGCTGACCCTTCTTGGCTGATTCCTCACACCTGGGCCAGGCTGACCCCAAGCAACGGTTGCCAGACAACAAACATGATGCCAGCCTTGAACCCCCCCCTCCCCCCCCCCAGTCAACAGGGGCTGAGTTTATTAATAATAGCTCAGGTGCTGCCCCAATCCTGTCTTTAGCAGACAGGTAGGTGGGACCCCTCTGTGTGGCCTATCCACAGCCGCCTCCTCCTCCTTCTGTGTTCCCTGGAGGTGTTGCCACATTGTCCTAATGGGTTACCGAGCACGGACAGAGATGCTCTGCCCCCTGTCCCCAAGGTCACATAGATCTAGGTGAGGCCTTCCAGAACCTTCCTAGGGTCTCTGTACAGCCCTCTGATAGTCTTCTGAATAGGGCTGCTCTGCTGTTGTCATGGGAAAGGGAGTCTGCAGTGCTACTTACCCCAGACAGACAAGACCCCTTTTAGTAGAAAGAATGAGGCACTAAGCCAGAGAGCAGAGCCAAGCATCCTAAGGGTAAGGGGAAACCCCAGTGTCCTTGTGAAACCCCTGGATCCAGCTATGCCTGAAGCCCAGGTACCTATGCATAGACTCACTGAGCCTGATCATTCCCTCTGTTCAAGTAAGCTGGTTGAAGTTTCTGCCACTTGTTATCCTGACTCCTGGCTAACTGGCCTTTGTGTTTGTGCATCCAGGTGCTCTCCCCAATCATAGCATGTCCCTCCATGGATGGTGTTGAAGCCCCTAGTTGAGGTTCACCAGTGGCCCCTGAGCCAGGAGTGTGTCAGGTCTGTCCCAGGAGTCCGTGGAGCCCAGAGAGGAAGTCAGGGTCCCATGCCCCATGGATCCAGGAAGGATGCAGCCGATGGTCCTTGAAAGTAAGAACTGGAGTTGGGTGTCCACCTTGCAAAGCCAAGATGTCTGGGGCTGATCTCCACCGTGGTGAGGGCCCTGGGGGTGTCAAGGAGCATGGGGTTTCTGATCTGAACCTCAGGGAAGAAAAAAATCCCCCTGCCTGGGAAATGCAGATGAGAAAGTGGTCTCTCTTCAGCCTTCCCAGACACTTTCTGATTCCCTCGTTTCCATGGTTTTGATGCTTTCATGTGGAGCATGCATATTGTAGCCAAAAGTGGTGGCAGAGGGTCATGGTTTAGAAGCTTGGCAGGAAGAGGTGATATGAACCCCTAGGGCTTAGGGATCAGGGAAGAACCATCCTTTGCCCCAAGGAACCCCATGGTCCCAGTGGGAGGGACACAGGGCTCTTCCCAGGTGTGAGGGAGGACAGGTAACAACATCCAATGCCTCCTCTAAGTGCTCCCCTGCCCCTCAACCCCACTGCCATGAGAACAGACACGCTTCCATGGCCAAGCACTTGGCCTTGAGGCCTCACCAGGACCTGCCTGGCTATGAGGCACCTCACCAGAGCTCAAGGAAGGATGAATGATCACTGTCCCCCTCCCCCCATGCAGAACGTGACCCCATTTTTCCATAGAGCCAGTTTTTGGAGACTTGAGGAACTAATTAGCATTTTCCTCTTGATTACCTACATTCTGCATCCCCTGGGCGCAGTCACATTGTCCCTCCTTATTCTCTTTTGTCCTCTGGGACGCAGAGGCAGGTCAAGCTCCATCTCACTTAGTGAAGGAGCAGAGGGCGGCCCGAAGGGTGAATGAAGAGCCAGAGCAGGCTCAGCAGGCTGTGAGGGCGCCCTGCATGCAGGCTGGGCCCCAGAACCAGGGGTGCCGCTGCCCGCTGTGGCCAGTGGCCACTGCCCTGCACTTTCCATTGGGATCTGGAAGTGTCCCTGTGGCGCTAAGGCCTTAACAGCAGGCTGGAGTATACACTGGGGACATCCGGCAAGGATGGCTGTGGTCCTTGTCACGTGCATGACCGTTTGAATAATTCAGATTTGTAAAAAGACCTACTTTCCTGATAGGCCATTTCCTGCTGAAGAGCAGATTGGGGGAGTGCAGGGAGGCATCTGAATTATACATTCAAGAATGGCTGGGCTCCAACGGTTTTAGTGAAGGACCGCATGGTGCCAGTCACTAGGGCCACCCAGGGTAGAGCCTGGTTGGGCCCTGGGCTGTCACACAGTTGACCAGGTAGCTGTGGATTCAAGGTGACAGCCTGATTTCTGAGCCCCCACACAGGGCGGGACTGGGAGCTTTGGAGGGGGCTGGACAGCAGGGTGGGTGGGGCAGGGTGGGAGGGCAGGATCCTGTCATTCAGACCCTCCAAAGTCCAAAGGGGAAGGCTGACTTCTTATCTGTTCTGAGAGGTAGCTGCTTCTGGTAACTAGAAGCTCTTGTGACTTCCTGAGTCTCCAAGGCCGGAGGGCCTTTACCACTCAGGTGGCACCACCCCACAGGGACTGGTTTGGGTATGGCGAGGGGCAGTTCTTCAGACCTTTCAGCTTGTGGAGGGGGGCATCAGTGAGGGATGGTGTTTGGGAATGAGGACCTGAGTACCCTGTTCCTGCTTCCTTCTCCTCAACTTTGCCCCTCACACCCTGTCTATAAACACATAAATGAGATTTCTGACCCGGGCATGGGGCAAGTTCCACAAAGGGCCCGTCCTGCCCTGCTGACCCACAGATTAGCTAGGTGCTGGGGTTACACTCCAAAATCTTGGATGACTGTGTGTCTGCTGGCTGGGTGTCCTCGGTGTCTTCATCAGGGACCTTGCCCTGTCATCCCAGCTATAGCTGAAGATGAGCCTCATCAAACTGATGGTGATGAAAGACAGGGAGTTCTGAAGGCTCTGCCTTGGTCCTGGTCAGGCAGGCAGGGAGGTGGGGTTCCAAGGGCCCCCAGACCTCCTGCCATCCCCTTCATGGACAACTCTTGCCTGTCCCCCTGGGCCAATTGCCCAATTCCTTCTGCCCAGCTGCGCCTGCTTAATCTCCCTCCTCTTCATCTCCTCACATCATTTTCCTCCTGCTCCACCTTCCCCACCTATGCCCTGCCTCTTTCACCCTCTCCTCATATTCACTTTTCTCTAAGTCCTGGTCCAGGTGGGCATTGAAGAAGGCCTGCATCAGGTCTGCTGGACTTGAGGGATGGTTTTGACTCTTAGAGCCTGAGGCCTCAGTCCACCTTTCCTGGAATTCAGTCCACTTTCCACTAGGACCAGAATGTAGACAGTGGTATCTGTCTACATACCACTCGTGGAGACCAGGAAGGTCCCCCATCCCCTGGGCATGCACACCTCCTTCCTGTCATGTCCAGGCCCTGCTAGAAGGTTGCTGCTCCTCAGGCCCCCTGAGCTCAAGCTCCTCTGCCCGCTGCCTTGAATCCTGGCCGTAGTGACTTCATCATGCTCCTCACTCTGGCCTCCGGGCATCATGCTGGATGGTGTCGTGCCCCACATCAGAATGTCGCCATCATCTGCATCCCTCCACACACTCCTGCTCCCCACCGACCTACAACATACTCATGCTGTTCCAGGGGGCCAAAGCCCTGTGTGAACAGGGGATGCGCAGGCAGCAAACTGTCGGTGAATAAACTGAATAAGGCCACAGGTCACTCCAACAGGTGGTCAGGGAGAACAATAAAGACCTGAAGATTGAAACCCCAAGCAGATGAAGATGGACTCATGTGTGTGTTTCTTGGCAAGTGAGAGGGATGGAAGATTCAGGAGAGGAGAGGGAAGGTGATGGGAAACTACCGAAGGAAATTTCAGGTATAAGAATGAGGTGATCTTTCAGTAATCCAGAACTTGATTGGAACTTAATCCAACAGCATTTCAGGAGGTTGTGGAACAATATACACTTGTCTGTGGATATTCATCAGCTACATGCTCAAATTTATGATATAAGTAATTCTCAATGTGAGCACTGAGTGGCTACTAATTTGCTACCCCTGCTAGAGAGTAAGATCCCCTAAGAACTTGATTGAACCTCAGCATAGTGATCCTGCTTGGTCACCTTAGAGCAGGTGGTGGGCTGGCAACGTCTTGCGTATGGGGTCCCCAGCCGATCTCCTCCCTCCCTGCCTTCCTCGGATGGCGGCTGTTTATGCTGGACGTGTGGCCAGAGACGGGTAAGGATCACGTGGAACCTCGGCAACTTAAGACAGAGCCATTGCCATGCTGCAATAAGTTTCAATGACTGGTAAGACTGAGGAATTCGCACTTACGGCCTAAGACAGGCAGCGTCTCTTAAACAAACAATAAATAAGGAGGAATCTGATGCAGACCGTGCAGACCCGGTCAGGAGGTCAAGCCCCTTGTGGGCCCAAGGGTTGTTGACCGTCCAAACCATAGGCTCTGAGGATCAGACTTTAGCTACCTAGTAGACATAGCAAACTGTCCCTCATCTGATTATTCAGTAATGCTTGTTAGTAATCTCATACATGAGCCCTGGATATCCACAGACAAATGTAAAAACCTTCCCTAAAACCCGAGACTGTAAATTCCAAAAAGGCAAGTCCCCCCCATCCAAAAAAAAAAGCTAAAGAGGATAGAGAGAAACACTGTTAACTGATGATATATGGAGGGGATAATAATCAATGTAATGAAACAAGCTATATGAATGGTTGAATGTGAAGCTGATGATGTGCCCTGTAAACTTTTATTCAATCCAAAATAAAAACATTTAATTAAAAAAAAAAAAAAAGAATGAGGTGAGTGGCTGAATTGAACTCTGGCTCAGCTAAGCCTGGGGGTACTATGGCAGACCTTTCATGGGTTAGATTGTATCTTAACTCCTGCGACTTTAACATATACCTGTTTGTCTTTCTTTGATGATATTATCAGTAAACAGAATAGTTGTGGCGGCAGTGCTTGTGGGCCCTGAAATCGATTTTGACTTACAGGGACCCTGTATAGGATTTCCAAGGCTGTAAATCTTTATAGGAGCAGAAAGTCTCATCTTTCTCCTGAGGAGCAGCTGGTAGATCCCAACTCTTGACCCTTCGATTAGCAGCTCAACTTGTATCCCACTAGGATACCAGGTCTCCTTACACAGAAAGGAGTGGATCCTAACCCTAAGCCCTTTGGAGTGGTGTTTTATAAAAGGAGAAGAGATGGAAAGACGATGCTACACACAGGGGTATGACAGCATTCAAGGATCTGTCTATATACCACGAGTGGGGACAAGGAAGGATCATTTCCTGAAGTCACTGAGAGATCATAGCTCCTCTACCAACATCTGGAATTTGGACTTCCAGCCTCCAGAACTGTGAGAATAAAGTTCTGTTCTTAAGAGTTACCCCCTTTGTAGAGTTTGTTTACAGCAGCCCTGGGAGACTAAAGCAGAACCCTTGTAAAGCAAGGAGGGTATAGGAATGGGGACGGGGCAGAAGTGCTGGGAGACTGGCTACGTGTGTCTGTGTGTGGGGGGGGGAGGGAGTGAGTAATAAAGAAACATATTAAAATTATTGAAGCCAGTTCCTCCCTCCCAATGCAGAAAGTTACATATAGGGCATAGAAGACAACTCCCCTGAACCTGTAATAGTAGACTGACAATGAAGAGGCCAATGTGAACTTGGGTTATTCCAGAAATATAGAAACAAGTATAGAAATAATTCTATGTCTACACAACAGATGTGTGTGTACATAGGTTCCCTAGCTCTGTATGCTGAGTGTGTCAAATGCTGAGACATCCCAGTAGCAATGAGCACTCCATTGTGGCTTCTAAACACCACTCTCTGCTAAAGGAAGCAGACTCCTTGGAAAAGTGGTTAATCAAGGGCTGGGGCAGGGCAAATATGAGATGAGTCTGGAGTGTCTGACAGTATGGAGAGCAAAGAAGGATACCAAGGATGATGCGGCCATGTTTGTGTGCTGAGGAGTGCTTCAGTAGGGAGGAAACACCTTGTGGAGTAGAAGAGGAGGCTGAGGCAGCAGAACCCTCCGGTGGTCTGGAAGGTCTGGGGTCCAAAAGGGAGAGGATAACTACCTTGGGTAGGAGCAGGGGCTCAGCCATGGAGCATACTGGACCAAGGGGTGCTGAGGTGGTCGACATATTAGAAAGTTGTTGTTCATTGCTTCTATTTTCTCTCACACACAAACCCCAAACCCAGAAGATGTGGAGAAAGACGAAGGTATGGGTGAACCATGTTCCCCCAAAAGATGTGTTGATGTTCTAACCACTGTACCTGCAAATGTGACCTTGCTTGGAAATAGGATCTTTGAAGACCTAAGATCACTCCAGAGTGGGATATATCCAAATCCTACATGAACAGAGTCCTTATAATAGAAAAGACACAGAGGCCTAGAACAAAAACAGCCATGTGAGATGGAGATTGGAGTGATGCAGTGACAAGCCAAGGAGAAGCTAGGATCGTTGGCCATCACCAGAATTTAGGACAGAGGCATGGAACAGCGTCTCTCTCCCTCAAAGTCACAGAAGGAGGCAATACATCCAACACTCTGAGTTTGGCCTCCCAGCCTGCAGAACTGTGAGACAATAAAATGCCTGGCTTTCTTATTCCAGTTTATGGCACTTGTTAGGGCAGCCACAGGCCACTTAGACAGTAGGAAAGAGGAAGAATGGCAAAGGTCCCCACAGGCCCAAAGCAGTAAGGGATGCTAGATTTGGTCTGGAGAAGGCAGCAGGGGAGTGGTGGAGAGGACCAAAGTAGACGGAATGAGGTGTTTCAAAGCAAGTACCTTGGGAGGTCAACAGGGTGGGGTAGTTGTTGGACTTAGGGAGCAGAAGTCTTCAGGAAAGACAGGCGGGAATGAACGGTCATTCCCTTTCCTATGGGAGAGTTTCAGCTAACTTCTCAGCACTTTCAGGTGACTGGCCCTTTCTCCAACCTGACACACCTCTGCTGGGTCTGCCCTGCCCCAGGGTCAGGGCCATCGCACTCCTCATTCTCTAGGCCAGTTCACTCAGGCCCAGTGGCTCCAGTGGCCTGGTGAACCTCAGAGGCCTCATGTTCTTTCTCCCAGCTTGGTCCACTCGGGACCATCTTCCATCCAATCAGACAGAAACCAGGTACCCCTTCACACCCCTTCCACCCTGAGTCCCATCCATTGGACTCTGTCCAGTTCTCCGTACTGTTCAGATCACTGTCAGCTCCAGCCTCTGGTTTACCCATATCTAGGAGTCCTGGAGATTCAAACTCAACAGACACTCCTTGGAAAGCCCATACAGGGTCGCTATGAGTTGGAATCGACTTAACGGCACTTCGCCAACAACAGCAGCTGACCCTGTGGATTAATGCACTGGACTGCAAGGTAGGTTTGAACCACAAGGTTGGTGGTTCAAGCTCACCAGCCGCTCTTCGGAAATCCTAAACAGGGTCGTTATGAGCTGGAACCGACTCGATGACACTTAACAGCATAGGCCAGAAATCTCCATCCAACTGCCAGAATTAAAGGAAAATCAGCAGGATTCATCACTGTTGTCTCTCCTGCACTGAAACGGTCAGAAGGCATGGAGACTTCCACAGCCGACTTGGTGGGCTACAGCCACCCTGTTCTTTCATACGCGAAAGGCGCGTATGGCACGGCGACGCAGGTTCCACGCGGTCATTGTCACTGCCTTAGTGAAAACTAGACCCTGTTCAGCATTGCCCTGGGCCACGCCCCATACTTGGGACTATATGTGACTAGGCACTGCAGACCACCAGGATAGACCGCTGACGGTCGAACGCCAAGCGCGGGGTTGGCCACGCGGGGAAGCGAGGTTGGCTATGCGAGGCGTGGCGGGTCTCTGCAGGGTTGAGGGCGCGGCGCCTTTAAGTAGCACGGGCGCGCGGCGGAGCCGGCTCTGGGCAGGAAGCGCGGACGCGCGCCCGTCCCCCTGGTAGGCTGTGCGTGCGCGGTGACGCGAGCGTGGGGTTTCCCGAGGCTGCAGACAGGGGCCGCCGCGCCCATCCCGATGGCTGGAGGCGTCTGAGGGGCGGACAGAGACGGAGGCGGCGGCGGCGGCGGGAGCTGGGAGGAGTAGCAGTGGCGCCGGAGTGGAGCAGCTGCCGCGCAGGACCGACCAAGCCTCGCGGCGCGCACCTGCCCGCAGCCCGCCGAGCGCGCAGTGGCGGTGCGGAGCGCGACAACCTCGCGGCGCGGCGGCTGAGGCGGCGGCCGGCTGTAGGCGCGTCTGCCGGAGCGGGCGCCGAGGTAAGCGCGCCCAGACCCTCCCTCCCCCGATCCCCAAAACCCTGCTCTGCGACCTCAGCTCAGGCCGTCCGCGCAGTGCCCTCCCCTACTCTGCGGATCCCCGGGGGTCGCGGCCCGCCCCGCCCCCACCCTGGCCGGGAGGGACTGCGCGGCTTCCTGCCCCGCTTTGGCTGGCCGCTGGGCGCGGGCCGAGGTCCCACGGAGGCCGCGGGGGCATGGGCCCAGGCTCCGTGGAGCCGTCTCCGCCGAGCTGACGGCTTTGTTTTTTCCGGGCACTGCTAACGGGAAAATGTGGACTCAGGGAGACTGGGGCTGCGAGGGGTGTCCGCAGGGTCGGGGTCGGACAGCGCTGCGGTGAACGCAGCTCCTTGCATCCTGCTGTGGGGGCCGCGCCCACCCCGCGTCGAAGTCCCCGCCCTGCCCGGCCGGCGCGGCGAGAACAAAGGGCCGCCGGGAGGCCCGGGGCTGGGCCGGCAGCTGCGCCGCTGCTTCCCGGAATAGGCGCTGTTTTCATTAAATTTCCTCCCTGGTTGGTCTGGGTGCTCCTGCTGGTGGTGAGAGCCGCCGGGGTCCTAGCAGCCTGTACTCCCGTGTAAGTGTTATTTTTAATGTGCCTCGCGGCGGATGGCTGTCCGATTCAGTTTAAGAAGGAATTCACACGCAGGGCGGGAGGAACAATGAAATGAGGAAGCTGCGGCCCCATCACGGCCACCCGGCCGAGGCGAGTCGGGGACCGGCACCGAGACAAAGGGCCGTGCTGGGCAAATGTGGGAGGGGAAAAAAGCTCCAAACATGAAGTGCTCGCTCAGCTGGAGGATTTAATTTTTACCCCCAAAGTGGAGGGAGGGCGGGCCCCCTGCCACCCGTGGCTCTTGGTCCGTAGCCGCTGCGCCCAGTACGGAGCCCCGGGCTGACTGTCCCAGGCGGGCGAACGGTCAGGTGCGGGGCGGCTGTGGGCGCGCGGCGGGGCGTGCGGGCTCTGTCCCCGCCGCGAATGAATGGGCCTCTGTCTCCAGGCCCCACTGCAACAAGATGGCGTTCCAGGCGGCGGCGGCTGGCCATCTTCACTAGGCGCAGCCGGCCGAATCGCACGCTTTTGATTGGTGTGCATTTTGCTGCGAGATTCCTTTGACATTACTTTAAAAGACCAAAATGGGGAGGGGGAAATCACACAACGTGTAGGGTGTCCTGCCATGGGCAGCTTTTCAGATAGAAGCTTAGTGGGGGGTGGGGACGGAGAGTTGAGCTGAAATGTCACAGGGTGGTGGCCAAAGCTGGAGACTTTAAAAAACCTCCTTCTTAATAATAGCTGATTCAAAACGAACTTAGATGATTTTTCTTGTCTTTAAATGGCAAGACTACCATACAGAACTGGTATCAGCTTTGTTTCATTAATCTTTGTGGAAGGTTTTTTAAGTTCGGTTTATGAGATTCATGTTGTACTGAAGGAAAAACGATTTAAGAATTTTTATTTGAGGAAGGGGCGTTGGCAGACGTTTTCCAGTCAAAGAGTGCAGTGCATTACTAAGCTAATGCATTTGTTGTTGTTATGTGCGGTGGAGTGGGTTCCGACTCATAGAGACCCGGTAAAGGGTTTCCAAGGCTGTAAATCTTTACAGGAGCAGAAAGCCTCATCTTTCTCCCGCGGAACAGCTGGTAGTTTCGAACTGCTGACCCTGAGGTTAGCAGCCCCATTCGTAACCACTACGCTAATAATGCATACACAATGTAAAAATCTGAACAGGTATTTTTGGGTCAGGGACTGTTGATCATTGATTCTTAAGTGCTTTCATTTTGTTATCTATCTGATAACAGTAATCTCAAGTAATATTTGGTGATTAAGTAGTTTTTGGGGTTGATTATTAACTAATAAAATATGTAATTACTTTACACGATTAACTGATAAATGGAAAAGATGTTTTCTAGTAGATCCATTCGGTTCAAACCCATCTGCTCCTTGAAAACCCTGTGCAGGGTCTGTCTGAGTTGGAGCCTACTCGATGGCACTTAACATTCAACTCTAGGTATTGACTAGAGTCTTTAGATCATTGTTACCCAGTTTTCTTTAATGAGTTCTTAATTTTTAAATTTGGGGCTGCAGGTTTTTTTTTGGGGGGGTCGGGGGGGACTTCTTATTTGAATGTAAGGTTTTAGTTTGTATCCTATTACGTCTCTGCGGGATTCTTCCGAAAGGTGGTGGTGGTGGTTAAGTACCATGGAGTCTGACTCATAGTGACCCTACACAGGGTTTCCAAGGCTGTAAATCTTTACGGGAGCAGAACGCCTCATCTTTCTCCCGAGGAACCCACTGGTAGTTTCCAACTGCTAACCTTGCGGTTGGCAGCCTGACTGGAAACCACTACGCTACCAGAGCTCTTGTTCCGAAAGGTATTGGTTGCAAAAAGAAAGTATAAAGGCAGTTCCTTTTTTCTTTCCTTACTAAAGACTGGATCAATGTGTGACTGGGGAACTGGTGCCACCAATATGGAAACAGGTTAGAGAACCTCCTTAAGGCAGAAATCGCGACGTGATTTACCTAAGGCCAGACTTTCAAACAGTGAGAGCCGCCCAGAAATAAAGTAGTTACTGGACAGCCCAGAGCAGGATCCTGTCTGGAGCCTGGGATGAGGGTGGGGGTTTCCTGCCAGCTCTGGGTAAGGCTGGACTGCCTGCGAATTCTGCCATCCCCACTGCTCCTTGAGTGTTTGCTTCTGGTCCAAGAGTGTTTTATATCAGTTTCTCTTAGAAGGTGAGTTTGGAAAAGCAAAGTTAAGTTGAATTATGTCTGTCAGGAACAGTTTCCCTTGCTGAGTTTTGTCCGTGCCCATTTAGTCTGAGCCTTTGAGGCCCAGCAATTAGGACTACGTCTTAATCTGCTGCTGGAGGGGCTCAAGAGGGTTCATTTTAAGAGGTTTTTGACTATGCACTTTTTATTCAGAAATGACACTTATATATGAACAATCCTATTAGACAAAAAAAATTATTCCTCTTTTGTAATAACTTGAGGTTTACTACAGGTATGCTTTATCTCTTCAATCAAGTACTAAGTAAAATGCCCTTTGTTGTTGTTGATAATTGCTATGGAGTCAGTTCTGACTCATAGTGACCCTCTCTAGGGTTTCCAAGGAGGGGCTGGTAGATTTGAACAGCTGACCTTACGATTCAGACTGGTTTTGCAGTCCAGAGCATTATCCTGCAGCACCACACCATGATCATTTAAAACAGATTTTCCTGTATTTAATATCCTGAAATATTTGTTTCTTTTTTTGAGTTGAAGTAAATTTTTCAGATTTAGTTTTAATCTCTGGTTGCAGAATAATATGGTTGTTTTTATTTGAGTAAAACCTCTTTTCAAATCTGTGCGTGCTAATGAATTTTATTTCAAAGTTAACCTTCTCTTGTGTAGGTGGTCTAGTTAGTTTACATTGATCAGTTGAGAATGTACTGACTATGAGTTCACCTATTTGTCAAAGGAGGTGGTGTACAAGATTCACCTAGAAGAATCAAAGCTTTGTTCTGTTTCGTTTTCATTGACTTCTAAAAATTTTCATGTCTATTTTCCATTGTTTTGCTTGGAAAAGTTATAGTTCTAAATATAGCTTTGAGAGGGACGGACATGGTCTTCAGGGTGCCTGTAGAATTATCTTAACATCGGCTGGCTTCAACTGATACTTATTTTAATGAATAACATCAATTTTATTTCCGAAGTGTAGTATTGGCATTTATTATAGTCTTTTCATTGGGTTGTTTTTCTCTGCCCAAAAGATTTGGCTCCTGTTGGTCTGTAAATTGGATTAAATTCTTACTGTCTGAGCACTCCAGCTTTTAGCATTAGTGGATTGGTAATGGATAGTCTCAATTACCTGTGTTTGGCCATATGGTATGTCACATTATTTTGTAAGGAACCCTGATGTGGTGCTGTAGGATAAGCATTGAACTGCTAAACAAGGTTGGCAATTCAAACCCACCAACCTGCTCCTTGGAAACCTTAGACAGGTCTCTATGAATCGAAACTGACTTGATAGCACTTAACAACAACATTTAGTGTAAACCTAATAAAACATGGAACAAACATTTTTAAGAATTTTTTTAACTTTGGTATAAATTCTGATTTCAGGATGTGATGAGTAGAGAAATTCTGAAATAGACCGGTCAGGTGATTGGTGTAGTAAACATAGAATGGGGTAATAAAAGCAAATTTAAATTAAAACAGCAGAGACTAATTTACTAAACTGAAATGTTTAACATATGAAAAGAAAAAAATTAATCTGTGTAGAGTGTCTTTATTCTGGACGAGCATTGGAGTCCACATCTGTTTAAAGTTATGGATTTTGTTTCAGAATTCTCATTTAAAAAACAAAATCTATAGACATTTGGGTTGGTCAGTGGATTGGTGGAATGTAAGTGCTTTTAAAAAGCTTTTGGGCGTCTTGTGGCAGTGTCTTTTATTAGGTACCACAGTAATCAGTGGGAATCAATGCTGGCATCAGATAGAAAAGCTTTCCATTTATAGACCATTCCTGCTTTCCTTTTTTTTTAATTGTGGTGAGAATTTGCAATATATGTAAATATATGTAGCGTAGTGGTTACGAATCGGGCTGCAAACCTTAAGGTCAGCGGTTCGAAACTACCAGCCGTTCCGCGGGAGAAAGATGAGGCTTCTACTCCCGTAAGGATTTACACCCTCGGAAACCCTGTACAGGTTCGCTATGGGTCGGAACCGACTCGACGGCACTTAACAACAACAACAACAACATATGTGACAAAACATTCAGCAAGTGCTCTGTGAGATAAAGCATTGGACTGCAAGGTCTGTTTGCACCACAAAGCCGGTGGTTCAAACTCACCAGCTTCTCAGAAATCCTGTACAGGGTCACTATGCGTTCGAACCAACACGACAGCACTAAACGGAGTTGTTAAGCTTCTGCGGAGTGGCTGGTGAGTTTGAACCTCTGATCTTGAGGTTTAAACCAACGCTGGTTTTGAGTGCTTGTCCTCAGTCCTGACCAGGGCTTCTTAAGACATAGGTGGTGATAGTATTCTCTTATTAGTCTTCAGTTAGGACTCTAGGAAAGAGCTATTTCTAAACCTTTACTGATTGAACAGACTAAATCAATGTTATCTAGTTGATGATCTAGGGTAGTATCTAGGAGATTATTAAGTTGAACGTATTTTCCCACTGATGAAACGTTACTGTGATTTAAGAGTTTAGTTGCTCCAAGCTCAATACTGCGTTTTATCAAGGGGGAAAGCCTCATACATATTTGTTCTTTATTTAACCTACTGGCGGTGGTGATAGTGTGCTGTGAATTCGGTTCCGACTCACAGTGACCCTGTACAGAATTTCCGAGGCTGTAATTCTTTACCGAAACAGCAAACCTCATCTTTCTCCTACAGAACGGCTGGTAGTTTCAAACTGCTGACCTTGAGGTTTGTAACTCAACTTGTAACTAGAGCTCCTCTAACTTACTAGGGCTGGAATATTAAGGGTTTTGGCTGAGTATATTCTTGTTTATTTGTGGATAATTGTGTCTTTATGTATCTCCATGTGAGTATCTCCTGACTCAAACCTGTGGCAATTATAATATATTCCCTCTGAGGGTTGCAGAGTCTCTTGACTACCTGTCCAGGTATTGTGGTTAATAAAGCTTTAAAAAAATCAGGACACTTTCTAATTAGCCAAGAGAGTGTCAAAGCCTCTATAGTACAATTCAAAAACTTTATTGTAGGAGTTTTAAAATAATTCCTAAAGTCTAGAAAGGGAGAAGAATTGCCTAGTATTCAAAAGGATTGGGACTGTATGCATTAGAACCTGGCTCTGTCACTTATTTATCTGAGTTTCAAAGAGTTATTTGCCTTCTTTTTGTCTCTTTTCTCATCTGTGAATGGGAAAGGTTCTTATAAGAATTCAGGGAGTTAATACATGTGTAGAAGAACACTTAGAACAGCACCTGAGCTACAGTGCAAGGGTCACTCACTCATTTGTATTGCTGGTAGCCTCGCTTTGTAAAAATCTCTTCAATTATGGTAATATGGTATGAAGACAACTTAAAAGACTTTTTTTTTTTCTCTTTTTTTCTAACTCACAACTCTAGAGTACTAGTAAATTTGGAGTACGGAATGCATTTTAGCTGTCTTCAAATTCCTGTCATTTCTACTACACTTTCACTTGAGGTTTTGTTTAGTCTTAAGAGGATTTTTGGTTACAAATTGTGCTGCGAACCTTAAGGTCAGCAGTTTGAAACTACCAGCTGTTCCGCCAGAAAAGATGAGGCTTTCTGCTCCCATAAAGATTTACAGCCTTGGAAACCCTTTACAGGGTCACTATGAGTCGGAAATGACTCCATGGCACATAACAACAACAAGAAGAGGGGTTTGTTTTTTTTTTTTTGAGAATTTATCTTCTTCCCTTTATGGTGTTGAATCTCTAACGATTTCATAAAATTTTGTTGGCCCACCCCCCTTGATTCACCAAGTAGTAGAAATAATACCAATTACATTTAGAAAAAATATATTCTCTTAAATACTATAATTGGTAATTTGTTTAATGAATACTTACTGAGCATTTTCTCTACTAAGGTTATAAATGAGAATGGATATTGGCCAGGTACCACTGAGTTTATCACTTAATAGGCCTGACAAGCAAATACAGTGGAGAAATAGGCATTGTGGCCTCTAACCTGTTCTGGAGTTTGGTGAAGGCTTAGAAAAGGTTTGCTTTAAGCTGAGACCAGAAAGATCTGCCAGTTGGAGTCTGTCTGGAAGGCAGGTAGATAGGGAGGATGGAAAAAGGGTATTCCAGGCTGAGGAGGTAATGTTCTTCTTGTAACAAACGGTTGACCTCCTTCACCCACTGTGTCTCCATCACCTAGTGCAGCATCTAATATATAAGTGCCATTGAGTTGGTTCCGACTCATAGTGATCCTGTATAGATTTCCAAAGAGGACATGGTGGGTTTGAACCGCTAATCTTGTGGCTAAAACTGACCTGTGGTCCAGCACCTTATCCTGCACTGCCACACCATAATTGGGTCTCACTAAGGCACCAGGAATTGATAGAATAAAAATTGAAATCTTTCAAGAAAGTGAGGCAGCACAGGAGGCACTCATTCATCTATGCCAAGAAATTTGGAAGACACTACCTGGCCAAGTGATTGGGAGAGATCTGTATTTGTTTGTACACATTCCAAAGAAAGGTGACCCAATGGAATGCGGAAATCATTGGACAATATCAGTGATACCCCATGCGAGTAAAGTTTTAATAAAGGTAATACAGAAATGGCTGCAAGTGTACATTGACAGAGAACTTCCAGAGGTTCAAGTCAGATTAGGAAGAGGCCGTGGAACGAAGAATATCATTGCTGATGTCCGATGGATCTTGGTTGAAAGCAGAGAATATCAGAAAGATGTTTACCTGTGCTTCATTGACGATGCTTTCGACTGTGTGGATCATGACAAGCTATGGACAACATCGTGAAGTATGATAAGTATCAAGTATTCCTGGACACTTAATTGTGCTCATGAGGAATCTGTACATGGACCAAGAGGCAGTTGTTCAAACAGAACATGGGAACACTAAGTGGTTTAAAACAAAGAAAGGTGTGTGACAAGGTTGTATTCTTTGACTATATTTATTCAATCTGTATGCTGAGCAAATAATCCGAGAAGCTGGGTTGTTGTTGTTGTTAAAGTGCCGCCAAGTCGGTTCCGACCCATAGTGACCCTGAACAGGGTTTCCAAGGCTGTAAATCTTTACGGGAGCAGAACGCCTCATCTTTCTCCCACGGAGCAGCTGGTAGTTTCGAACTGCTGACCTTGCGGTTCACAGCCCGATTCGTAACCACTAAGCTGGGTTATATGAAGAAAAACGTGGTATCAGGATTGGAGGAAGACTCATTAACAACCTGTGATATGCAGATGATACAACCTTGCTTGCTGAAAGTAAAGAAGACAAAATATTTACTGATGAAGATCAAAGAACACAGCATTTGGTATGGATTGCATCTCAATATAAAGAAAACAAAAGTCCTCACCACTGGACCAATAAACAACATTCTTATCAAGGGAGAAAAGATTGAAGTTGTCAAGGATTTCATTCTTCTTAGATCAACTATCAACACTCATGGAAGCAGCAGTCAAGAAATCAAACGAAGTGTTGCATTAGGTAAATCTGCTGTACAAGACCTTTTTAATGTGTTGAAGAGCAAAGATGTCAGCTTGAGGACTAAGTTGCGCCTGACCCAAGCCATGCATGCGAAAGCTGGACAGTGAATAAGGAAGATCTTAGAAGAATTGATGCTTTTGAGTTATGGTGTTGGAGGAGAATATTGAAAGTGCCATGGGCTGCCAAAAGAACCAAGAGATCTGTGTTGGAAGAAGTGTAGCCAGAGTGCTCCTTGGAGGCCAGGGTGGCCAAACTTCTCTAATACTTAGGATATATTGTCAGGAGGGACCAGTTGTTGGGGAAGGATATGTTTGGCAAGGTGGAGGGTCAGAGAAAAAGAGGAGGACCCCCAGTGAGATGGATTGGCAAAATGGCAGCCTCAATGGGCTCAAGTGTGTCAACAATAGTGAGGTTGGCCCAGGATCAGGCAGTGTTTCGTTCTGCTGTGCATAGGGTCACTATGAGTTGGTACTGACTCGATGGCACCTAACAACAACAACAACAACAATTATTTATGGAGAGAAAGGGAGCACATAGCTCTTTTAGGGACTGAGATTCTGAAAACTGTATCACTGAGTACACATGGCTGGAAAATGGTGGGAAGTCGACACCAAGAGGTTGGAAGCCTTAATCCAAAATTTAGACTTTTGCCTCGAGATACTATTGTTATGTGCACTGCTGACACTGCAATTTGAGCCAACCTTCTGGTACAGTGCTTATTCTACAGCACCACACTAGGACAAGCGGCTGTGTCATGCCTTTAAAAGGATTAAGAGTTAAGGGTTCTTGTTCTGAACTTCAGCCTGGAATCTGGATCAGAGGAGGAAGAGTGCAGTCAGTGATATCATTGGGAAGCTGATGTGGAGGGCCATCCTGGTGATTGAACAAAAGGTTTGGCGACTGAATGTAAGGTGAGAGGTGGTAAGAAGTGCTAGTGTATGGAGCAGTAGTTTTGTGGGGAGCTAGAGTTTGTAGGAGTCCCGGTGTAGCGCTGTGGGCTACTGTGTCAGACTGCAAAGTCGGTTGAACTGCAAGGTTGGTGGTTCAAGCTCACCAGCTGCTCCTTGGAAGCCCACACAGGATTGTGATGGGTAGGAATCGACTCCGCAGCACTTCACAACAACAAGAGTTTAGTAGCTCTGGTATTATAGTGGCTGCTAACTTCAAGGCCAGCAGTTTGAAACTATCAGCCGTTCCGCGGGATCAAGATGAAGCTTTCTGCTCCCTTAAAGATTTACAGTCTCAGAAACCCTATGCAGTGTCGCTGTGAGTCGGAACCGACTCCACAGCACATAACCACCACCCACCAGAGTTTAGTGTAGGATATATTGGTGTGGTGCTATGGGTTAATGCTCTGGACTGCAAAGTTGGTTTGAACTGAAAGGTTGGCAGTTTAAGTTTACCAGCTATTCCTTGGAAACCGTGTACTGGGTCTCTGTGGGGAGTCCTGGTGTGGTGCACCAGACTGCAAAGCCGTTTTAACTGTAAGGTCGGTGGTTCCAGGCTCACCAGTTGGCTCCTCGGAAACCTATACACAGTCTCTATGGGTCGGAACCGACTCAACGGCACTTAACAACAACAACAGTGGGTCAGAACTGACTACACGTCACTTAATGACAAGGATAAACATTGAGATTGAGGAGTCCATGAGGCATTCCCATGTCTTCACACTTTCCACTCCTGTATAGTTCACTCCTTTTCTTCACTCAGGTCACCTCCTCAGAGGGACATTCTCTGTTCTGTGACCCTCATTAATATCTGTCATCTTAACTCTGGTTTCATAACTCTTACGTTGACCTCTCCAGTAACTAAGCTTCACAAAGACAGGCACTTTGTTTGGTTTATTGTAGTCTCACTAGCCTCTAAAACAGTGCCTGGGTGCATGGTACCTATTTTTTTTTTTAATTATTGACTTTATTGTCCAAGTGAATGTGTTACTCCTGGGAGAGGTCTGAATGGAGGCAGACCTTTAAATGATGATTGAAGCAGCTGTCAAATAGAGCAATGGTTCTTAAAACGTGACCTGTGAACTCCTGGGTCGGGGGTATCCTTGACACTTTTTCAGGGGTCCATTAAGGTCACAACTCTTTTCATAATAATACAAAGACATTATTTGATTTCTCACTGTGTTGACATTTGCACTGTGGGTAAAACTGCTAGCTCTGTAGCACAAATCAGGTCTGTGATCCTAAGCTCTCCTAGTCATCTTGGTATTCTTCACTGCAGATGAAACAAACAACAACTGAATTTAACCTTCTGATGCTGATGAAGCAATAAAACTTGCTTTTATTAAATCGCAACCCTTGAGTACTCATCATTGATTCTTTATGACAAATGGGAATAGGCAGAATGCCGTGATAGAAACTGAAGTGAAATGGCTGTCTTGAGGAAATAATTATTGTGAGCTGAAAGAAAGGCTGACCGAAAACTGTGACTATGTAACTGAGAATTTGGCAGGTATTTTCTTGAAAATGAATGATGTGAACCTAATACTTAAAATAACTGATAATATTGCTGACAGTTACACAATTTGAGCTTGATTCCATTACCATAAGCTTGACTGCTTTACAATACATAAAGACTTTTTTTGAGATTGGTAGTAATGTGGAATGATTTTTTGAAGCTTTTTATTGTGGATTAAGTGAAAGTTTACAGGGTAGATCATCCGTTTTACATTCAACAAATCATAAACCTTGTTTCATTACAATGATTATAGTCCCCTCCGTTTCATTACAATGATTATAGTCCCCTCCATGTACCATCAGTTAACTTTAGCTTTTTTAAAAAACAAAACAAAACCACTCAGGTATATATAAAAATTTACACCTCCAAAGGGCACATTCTGCAAGTCTGTCGCTTGGCCACCAGCTCTTAGTCCCTCTCTTCCCATGAATCTAGAGTCCTTAGCCGCTTCCCCTCTCCATGCCCCCATCTCTGCCTCTGTCTCTGGTGCTGCTGCTTCTCTGGATAAGGTCCTGCATTCTGCTTGTCCTCTTCTCCCTTGATGGTCGTAGGGTGCTCTGTTTCTGGACTGTAAGATTAGTCACTCCCCTGTTTTTGTTACAAAACTTCAACCTTTACAATTGTGACAGTCGCAATTAGTCATGATAAAAATGATTCAGTATTGAATCA
>NW_006408691.1:1597084-1599503 GCF_000296735.1 Chrysochloris asiatica | reverse complement strand
CTCCTGAGCTGCAAAATCAATCACTCTCCTCCTTTTGTCAAAAAGCATCTACCTCTATATTTCCTACCCTCACAGTCAGTCCTGATGGCAGTTATTCACTATTGTACCATAAGAGTCTTATCCCCATTTCCTTTCGCCAGCCCAGTCCCAACAGATTGGAAATCACTCAGCAGTGATTCTACCTTCCCCAGCACCATCTGGAACTAGGCTCCCTCTTGAAAATTTGTAAGCCAGTCCACTTTTCCTTTTTTCTTTTTTAATGCTTTGTTGTGAGTTATGTGATAGTTTACATGGGAGGACATTAGCTTCACATTGATCCCGTCGTATATAGTTTCCTTGCCATGGTTACAATCCCCTCCATGCATCATCCACCAACCAAAGGGTATACCCTGCAAGCCTGCCCCTGGTAGTCCGCACACAGCCCCTCTTACTCTCCGGGTCCAAAGTTCCCAGCCGCTCCATCTCCCCACGTCATCGTCTCTGCCTCCATCCCTGACATCACTGCTCCTCTGTGTAGGGTTCCGTTTTCTGCTCTTCTCCCTTGATGGTCCACTCCTAGACTGCAAAGTTAATCACTACCCTCTCTTTACCATAAAATGTCTATCTTTGTATTTCCAGCCCTTAAATCAGTCCTGATAACAATTCTTTGCTATCGTATCGCAAGAGACCTATCTGCATCGCCTTTCATCAGCCCCGACTAGACAGATTGTATACTACTCAGTGGAGATTCTACCTTGCTCCACACCCTCTGGATCTAGGTTCTCTCTTTAAAGCTTCTGTAGCACCTCGTTCTGGGTAGGCAATGTCCAAGTTGCCCATCCCTGTCCTTCTCCGTGTGTACAGGGGGGTGGGAATGATCCTCGCTGTGAAGATTTGTTCCTTCTTTTGAGCTACTGCATCCATAGGTGTGGGTCAAGTTCATCAAATTGTATCAGATTATTCTTTTTTCCCCTCTTCTTTCTTCTTCTGGTTGAGCACTGATCATCCAGTTGTTGAAGCCAGGTCAAGTGGGTATTATCTGCAAGTGTGGATGTACTTATGCATGTGCCCTCTTCTTATCAGCTGGACGCTTCACTCTCCACGCTAGTCCTCTGTGGCTATGTTGCTGACTCTGAGTCCAAGAATCCCTTGGACTTGCCACAATACTGGTCAACCAGGTCTCCATCCAGGTTCACAGGAGTCTATTGAGCGTTGTAGGGCTCAGCTCACAGCTTCATTGCTGCTTTTCCCTCACTTCACCTTATCGGTGATGAATGTGGTCACCAATCAGAGTGTGTATTCCCATTGAGAAGCCAGTCACTTCTTGCCTTTATGGTGGTGGCTGTGTGCCATGGAGTCGGTTTCGACTCATAGCCACCCTGTACAGGGTTTTCGAGGCTGTAAATCTTTACGGGAGCAGAACACCTCATCTTTCTCCCGTGGAACAGCTGGTAGTTTCGAACTGTTGACCTTGTAGTTTGCATCCCGATTTGTAACCACTACACTACCAGAGCTAGCCAGTGTCTAAGTTGCCCATCCCTGTCAACCCTGTGTACCAAGGGGGTGGGAGTGATCCTCGCTGTAAAGATTTGTTCCCTTTTTTGAGCTACTACCTCCATAAGTATAGGTAAATTGCTTGCTTATTCTTGTAGTAGCCAGTCATGCTGACATTTTTGTTTGGGGTTTTTCCTGATGATCTTTCTTTGAAGATGTAGCTTCTGTCACTCTAGCTGGTCTGCTTGTCCTTGCTAGTGGGAATGTCCCACCTCATAAGGTTCTGGGTGGGACTCAGGATTCCACCCAAGGTCCTATACTCTGCAAAGGCTTTGCAAGAGGCCTATTTAATTTCACTGGGCAAATTCTAGAACCCTTTTTAGGAGTCCTGGTGTGGCACTGGGTTCATGCGCCAGACTGTAAACCCATTTGAGCTGCAAGATCAGCAGTTCAAGCTCACTAGCTGCTCCTCGGAAACCCTACACAGGGTCGCTATGGGTCGGAACTGACTCAACGGCACTTAACAATAACAATCAGTTATAGGCTGAAGACGGGATTACAAGTTTTCTGTAATCATGTTTCCCAACATTCCTTTCTATCCCACTCAAGTGTCTACAATGGCAGGCAAGGGAAACCAATATTCATAAGACCGTCAAGGATTTTAGTCCCCTCTTCAAGCTATGCCTAGATCCCTGTATCCCAGAGCCCTGTTGTTCCAAGGTTGAGTATGCATCACTATTACCTCTGTCCCACGTAGGCCATGCAAACCTGTCTCAGTGCTCCCCTGTCTATCTTGTTCTTCTGCCTCTCCCCCTTCTTGTATTGCCCTCCCCAACACCCGAACTAAAACCCCTACCCCAACCCCACTGTTGTGATTATATTATATACCATTAACTCTTTCTTCCATTTAAGACAGTCTATTTTATCCAGTAATCTACCTGACCTT
>NW_006408691.1:1584064-1596184 GCF_000296735.1 Chrysochloris asiatica | reverse complement strand
ACATCTACCTTTACATTTCCAACCCTCACAGTCAGTCCTGATAACAATTATTCACTATTGTATCACAAGAGACCCATCTGCATTTCATTGCATCAGCCCCACCTAGTCTCACTGAGCTTCTTGAATGCTTATCAAAATTTTTGCTTAAGGAAAATTTTGTTTGAGAAGCTCTTCAACTATCTCCTCTGTGGACTTGTGTGTGATTTTCCCTGTTGTGGAATGCCTATAATTTAAAAATTATTCCTCTTCATGTTGTCCAACATTAATCTTATGCCTTCTTCAGATTTTTTCATCTTTTTTTGTGTTTGCTCTTCTAGCTTAATAGTTTTGAGAGATTTATCTTCTAGCTTACTAGTTCTGGTTTCTGTCCCTTCAGTTCTACTCCTTTGCCCTTTCCGTGTATTGTTCATGTCTGATACTCTATTATTAATCGTTTGGGCCTCTTTCTGTAGGTTTTGAATTGTTTCCAGTGCTATATCTACTTTATTTGATTGTTCCTGTGGTGCTTTCCTGACTTCTTCCTTATTTTTCTTAACTCCATTGTATAGAGTTTTGATACATTTTATAATCGTTTTTCTGAATTCCTTCTCAGGCATCTCCATGGTCTGCCTCCAGCTCATTTGCCTCAGTCACTTTATCTCGTTTCTGGACATGTGTTGATACGGTCATCGGCTTCTGTTTTTTGGGCATATACAGGAGTTATCTGTGGCCTTAATACTTAGATGGGTGTGTGTTTTGGTATTTTTTATGCTTTCTGATTGTGTCCAGGTAGATGTGATCAGGAGATGGGCTTCCCTTTTCACTCTTCTCCTGAGAAATTTCAAGATGCCACTGTTGGTCATTGTAATGTAACTCAGGATTTAATTTCGGCCTATGTCCTTTTTAGTCTGCCTGTCCCACTCCACAATCCCCTTCTGGCCTTTGTCCTAGTGGTAAACAGTTCAGGGCCAGCTGTGGCCATTTTGTACTGCTGTATGGTTTTAAGTGGAAACTGTCACTTTAAATTTCAAGTTGATCTGTGCGTAGTAGAACCCTCTCGGGGTAGAGGTGGGGTGTCCACTCACTCAGGCATCCCTTCTACTCACCAGAGTGGAGGTGCACAGCCAACGAGAGACCAGTGAACAGATACAAGAAAAAAAGAGTGTCCACACCTTTATCTCCGCAGTTCTGTCAGGCATCCGTGGCTGCTCTGATCCTTTCCCCCGCTTGGTCTTGCCCAAGATGGTGGCTCTGGGAGCAGCTGAGCCTCTTGAATTAGAAAGCAATGGATTTCTTGCTTCTGCTGCCAGTTCCCCTAGCTGGTAAGCCTTCCAACGTTCTAAATATTCCTTTATATGTGGTTCAGAGTTCTGGCACCATCCCCTGAGCCTGCCTACATGGTCCGGTGTTCTGTGTTTTTGCTGACTGAGCTCCTCACTGCACATCCACCCGATCCGCCATCTTGTTTGTTCTCCTGGAATGGTTTTTTTAAAAAATCATATAATGAAACATGGCAACATTTAAACTCAGTGAATGATATTTTTTAAATGGCCTGTGGAATCCTCGTGTGGCTCTGTGGGATAAAGCACTGAACCACAAGGTCCCGCTGCTCCAAGGAACCCCTGTACAGGGTTGCTGTGAATCAGAACAGACTGGCAGCACTTAACAACAAGAACAAAGGTAAAATGGCCTGTGCGTAATGTTACAAACGTAAACATTCAGAGTTCAAGAATGGTTAAAGCCAATGGTATGTAATAGAATATAAAAAAAAACCTGACAGTTTCAGATCCCACATTGGAACTGCCTCAAAGAAAGTTACTAATTGTTGAGTTTGGTGTAGTGTCACAGAAGAAATAGCCACATTTATTTGAGAAGACTGTTAAAATAAGCTTCCCTTTTAAGAATTCTGTGGGGACTTCAAAAAGCTTGCGGGAAAATTCCATTATTTTTTAATTCTGTTTTTCCACAAACTTTTTGAAGCAACCTCATAATGTTTTTCATAAAATGTCACCTCTTTAGCTTATTGTTTTCAAATGATATAATGCATCTCAGTTTTCATTTCTGACATAGGAAATTTCGAGAGCTCTAACCCACCTAAACAGGAACACTTGGGGCCCTCAGTAATCCTGAAATTGAACAGCCTGAGAACCACTGGGTTGAAGAAGATAGCAGTAACTGAAGGGTCCTTGAATGGAGATAGGTGCCTTGTTGTGGTGGACAGAACATTTTCTTTGGTGGGAGTATCTGCCACACTCCTCAATGTGTGCCGTATTGCAGTCTTGTGCCTTTTCCTGGGGAGAAGAATTCAGAGACTCTGTAAATGTTGGAGGTCTCTTGGTGGAGTTTGAGAAGAGGCCTCACGACATTGTAAGGGGGTGGACTGGAAGAGAAACTCATCAAGGAGTGACCAAAAGTTGAGAACTGTCAGAATGTTGCCATAGAACCTAAGGAGAGAGCATTCTGAGCGGTGGGGGTAGTGGGTAGGTTTTTGCTGCCAGTGAGATGGATAGAAGAGTGAGAGCATTTACTGGAGATTGCTGGATGGATGAGTGACAGTGGCTGCGGGAGTTTCTGAAGCAACTGGACAGGGCTTGGAGAGGCCTTTGGAGGGTATTAGGAGAGTGTTTTGTGTTGATCCTACATGGAAGTGGCCTGAACACTGTTAGGTGCTAAGAGAAAGGAACCCTGAAGAAGAAGATGAAGAGGTGGAGGAGCTTCCTGAAGCTGACTGGAATGAATGCCTGGCAAAGGCCTGCTGTAGGAGCTGGGGCTAGGGTAGTGAGTAAGGGACACAAGACCCCGCCCCTGATGTCATCTGTAGAAAACGCACTGCTGAAAAGGTTGTAGGGATTGCTTGGGTTTCTGTTTTAATAGGATTTTTGAGACCTTGAGCAAAAAGAGTCAAAGGAGAAGGAGATCAGAGGATGAAGCAGACAAAATCTGGGAAATGAGAGTTGCAGAGAGAGAGCACTGAAGCTGACTGTGCTTGGAAGTAAAAAATATGAAGCCCTGTAGAAATTGATGTTAATCTCAGGCTTGGCATATTGTTGTTAGGTTATGTCAAGTTGGTGACCGTATGTGCAGCAGAACGAAATGCTGCCCTGTTAGTCCACTGTGTCAGTCCATCTTGTTGAGGGTCTTCCTCTTCTCTGGAGACCCTCTACTTTACCAAACTTGATGCCCTTCTCCAGGGACTGATCTTTCCTAAGATGTCCAAAGTATGTAAGACGAAGTCTCTCCATCTTCACAGCTTTCAATAGAAAAAGGTTCTTTTGGCAGCCCATGGTTCTCGAATCTTTTTTTCTTGGCCAATGTCATAGTTACAAGGCATCAATTCTTGTTCAGTCTCTTGTATTCATTGTCCAACTTTCACATGCATATCAGGAGATTGAAAAGACCATGGTTTAGGTTAAGTGCAGCTTAGTCTTCATACTCATTAAATGTTTGCTTTTTTTAAATAGCGTTTTTGCTTATTGATATTCTTCAAGATACAAAGTTAAATGTTTGCTTTTTAAAGAGGTCTTTTGCAGCAGTTTTGTCCAGTGCAGTAACTTGTTTGATTTGTTCACTCTTGCTTCCATGGTTTATTGTAAATCCAAGTAAAATGAAATCCTTGACAATTTCAGTCTTTTCTCCATTCATCAAGATGTTACTTACTGGTCCAGTTGTATTTGAAGCAGTGCTAAGAACTTTGTTATTATGTGATTCTCACATTAGTTCTGTTAATACCCCCATTTTGCAGGTGATTAAATCTACTGGACAGTTCGGTCACACAGTCAAGAATCTGTGGAACCAATGTTTGTACATGGGCATGGGCCAGTTGCCTCCAGAACCTGTGGCCCTAAATAATTACATACCTTTTAGCATAAGCTTTTTTCCATATTCATTTATCTCTGAAGACTTAGGTGTGTGCATCTGCAGGCCTTCCTATATTATTTAAGACTCCACTTGAAGTCATATTTACCACAGTTTTGTCTTCGATTTCTTCTTCAGGGGTGCCTTTTGTTCTACACTCAAACATGATTTAGTCTTATATAATATAACCACCAGTTAATATTGGCGTTTTATCTTTTTAAGCTTTTTCTTTTTTAATTTGTGATTTTGGTGGAAGTTTAACAAAGTAAACTAATTTTCCATTCAAAGTTTTGATTAGTTGTTGTTAGATGCTGATACCACATCATAGCAACCATATGAACAACAGAATTTAACACTGCCCAGTCCTGTGCCAACCTCACAGCTGTTGCTACACTTGAGCCCATTGCTGTTGCCACTGTGCTATTCATTTCATTGGGGGTCTTCCTCATTTTCGCTGACCCTCCACTTTACCAAGCATAATGTCCTTTTTCAGGGACTATTCTCTCCTGACATTATGTCCGAAGTATGAAAGACCAAGTCTGGTTGTCGTGGCTATACTTCTTCTAATATAGATTTGTTTGTTCTTTTGGCGGTACATGGTACTTTTAATATTGTTCTCCAGCACCATAACTCAGATGTATCGATTCTTCTACGATTGTCTTTTTTCATTGTCCAGCTTTCACATGCATATGAGGTTATTGAAAATACCATGGTTTGGGTCAGGCTCACTTTAGTTCTCAAACTGACATCTTTGCTCCTTAACAATTTAAAGAGGTCTTGTGCAGCAAATTTGCCTCTAATTTTTTTTTAAATGTTTTTTTTGTGAATTATGTGATAGATTACATGGGAGAACATTAGCTTTACATTAATCTTTTTGTATATCATTTCATTGCCATGGTTACATCCCCTCCATGCATCATCAACCATCCAAAGGGTATACCCTACAAGCCTGCCCCCTGGTCATCAGCACACAGCCCCTCTCCTTCTCTGGGTCTAAAGTCCCCAGCTGTTCCATCTCTCGACGTCATCTTCTCTGCCTCCATCTCAGGCATCACTGCTTCTCTGGGTAGGGTCCCACTCTCCGCTCTTCTCCCTTATTGGTCCCAGGGACCTCTGCTCCTAGACTGCAAAGTTAATCACTCCCCTCCTTGCTACAAAACGTTTACCTTTACATTTCCAACCCTCACAATCACTCCTGATAATAATTATTCACTATTGTATCACAAGAGACCTATCCACATTTCCTTTCGTCAGCCCCGCCCAGACAGATTGGACACTACTCAGTGGAGATTCTACCTTCCTCCATGCCCTCTGGATTTAGGTTCTCTCTCTTTTTTTTTTTTTAAATGTTTTATTGTGAACTATGTGATAGTTTACATGGGAGAACATTAGTTTTACATTCATCCTGTCATATATCGTTTCATTGCTATGGTTACAATCCCCTCCATGCATCATCAACCAACCAAAGGGTATACACTACAAGCCTGCCCCGCCCCCCCCAGTCGTCCTCACACAGCCCCTCTCCCTCTGTCTAAAGTCCCCAACTGCTCCATCTCTCCACATCATCATCTCTGCCTCCATCTCTCAGGCATCACTGCTTCTCTGGGTAGGGTCCGACTCTCTGCTCTTTTCCCCTGTTGGTCCCAGGGACTTACGCTCCTAGGCTGAAGAGTTAATCACTTCCCTCCTTGCTACAAAACATCTACCTTTACATTTCCAACCGTCACAGTCAGTCCTGATAACAGTTATTCACTATTGTATCACAAGAGACCCATCCGCATTTCATTTCATCAGTCCCGCTTCGACAGATTGGATACTACTCAGTGGAGATTCTACCTTCCTCCACGCCCTCTGGATCTAGGTTCCCTCTTGAAAGCTTGTAAGCCAGTCACTTCTTGTCTTTGTAGCCCCCCCAGTTTGGGTAGCCACTGTCCAAGTTGCCCATCTGTGTATGGAGGGAGGTGGGAATGATCCTTGCTGTATAGATTTATTCCCTCTTTTGAGCTACTGCATCCATAGGTATAGGTCAAGTTCATCAAATTGTATCAGATTACTTTTTTTTCCTTCTTCTTTCTTCTAGTTGAGCTCTGATTATCCAGTCATTGAAGCCAGGTTAAGTGGGTATTACCTGCAAGTGTGGGTGTTCTTATGCATATGCCCTCTCTTCTTATCAGCTGGATGCTTCACTCTCCACTCTAGTCCTCTGTGGCTGTGTCACTGACTCTGTGCCCAAGAGTCCCCAGGTCATGGCACACTGCTGGCCAACCAGGTGTCCACCTGGGTTCACAGGAGTCTATTGAATGTTGTAAGGCTTAGCTCGCAGCTTCATTGCTGATTTCCCCTCGCTTTCCCTTAACCAGTGACAAATGTGGTCGTCAATCAGAGCGTGTATTCCCATTGAGTCTTAGTCTTGGAAGGGGGTTTGCTCTGAGGGGACCCGACCATTTGCCTTGATTTGCCTCTAATTTTGGTTAGTGACATTGATAAATCCCCACAATATATAACAGCACTCTTCCCACTTTCTCCTTAAGTTTACCATTTCCAGCCATCCATCTTGTCTATCCTTTTCTGCCTTCTGAGCTTTGTTGTTGTTGTTGTTGTTAAGTACGATTGAGTTGGTTCCAACCCTGTATAGGGTTTTCAAAGAGCAGCTGGTGGGCTTGTACTGCTGACCTTGTGGTTCATAGTCCAGTGCTGATCTACATTGACACACCAGTAGCTTTATCCTTGGACAAATGCTGCCCTTTGATCTTGTATGGTTGTTTGTTCTAAGAAGATTGTACCTCTTTGGTGCTGTTGTTCACATTATAGGTCAGTCTATTCTTTGCTTAAAAGTTGAGCCATGGGGTAACTTAACAGTAAGGGTCATAACTTTGGCTTCTACCAGTAAGCCTGGTCTTTTTGTTTTGTTTTGCTCTACATTTTTCTTTTACTCTATCTAGAACCTCTATTGTAATCCCTTTCAGCGCATGTACCATCTAGTTCTGCTGGTCTCAGGTTTGTGGAGGCTGGGGTTCAGTGGTCCATTGATCTTTGTGTCTTTGATTTTCTTCATTCTTACATGCTCTATTTTTTTTTTTTTTTTTTATTTTAAACAGGCATTCTATTTCCACTGTCTCAGTTCCTTCATATCTATCATTTCTCATTCTTTTGGAACTATTTCCTGTTCCCCTAAACCATAAATGCTTTTGTTTTTCACAGACATGTTCTTTTTAGTAACTTGTTTGACTTGTTCACTCTTACTTCTGTGGGCGTTTATTATGGATCCAAGTAAAATGAAATCCTTGACAATTTCCATCTTTTCTCTGTTTATCAAGATGTTACTTACTGGTCCAGTTGCTGTTAGATGCTGTTGATTGTTACATTTAGTTTTTTGTTTTAATTATAAAAATGCTTATTATGTTTATTGTGTCCTGGTGTGGCACTATAGGTTGTTGCTGTTGTTATGTGCTGTGGAGTCGGTTCCGACTCATAGCGACCCTGTACAGGGTTTCTGAGGCTGTAAATCTTTACAGGAGCAGAAAGCCTCATCTTTCTCCTGCGGAATAGCTGGTAGTTTCAAACTGCTGACCCTGAGGTTAGCAGCCCAATTCGTAACCACTATGCTACCAGAGCTCCTTGACACTATTAAGATAAGCACTTGATAAATGTCAATTTAAACCGCAAGGTTGGCAGTTCAAACTCACCACCTTCTCCTCAGAAACCCTATATAGGGTTGATATGAGTCGGAACTGACTCAGTAGCACTTAACAACAATGTCTGTTGTAGGAAATTAGGAATATGAAAATGAGAAGAAAATAATCCACAATCTCCCAATTTTATCACAGTAGGCACAGTTTGAAACTACCATCGGTTCCGCGGGAGAAAGATGAGGCGTTCTGCTCTCGTAAAGATTTACCGCCTCGGAAACCCTGTGCACGGTCGCTATGAGTCAGAACCGACTCCATGGCACACAGCCACCACCAGGCAATGTGTCAGTCTCATAACCTGAAGGTACTGAGTTCAAGCCTCAGAGAGGGCACAAGAGTATTTTGGAGTCCTGGTGTAGTGCTGTAGGTAAGCACTGAACTGTTAACCACAAGGTTGGCAGTTCAAACCCATTAGCTAGCTGCTCCTCGGAAACCCTATGAGTTAGAACTGACTCTATGACGCTTAACAACAACAATCTTCTGATCAGGAAATAACAGAAGATGGTTATTTTCTTTAATATTGTTCATACATATGTTTGTAGAGAATTTTTCTCCTCAGATAGGATATTGTGTGTATATAGGCTTTTAAATTCTGATCTTTATTTGTGTTAATATATATTTCCAATAGTTTTCATCTTTGAAAACTTTATAATAATAATAATAATAATAAATTTATTATTAATAGTCTGGGTGGTGGTGTGCCATCTAGTCTATTCCAACTCATAGCGGCACTTTATAGGATATCCGAGGCTGTAAATCTTTACAGAAGCAGAAAGCCTCACCTTTCTGCCACAGAGCAGCTGGCAGATTCGAACTGCTGCACTATCAAGTCTCCATTCCCTGTAGTTTAACCATGCTTACATGGTGGTGGTGGTGGTATATGCTGTGGAATCTGTTCTGACTCATCGTCCTGACCCTGTATTACGGTTTTCAAGGCTGTAAATCTTCACATGATCAGAAAGCCTCATCTTTTTCCTGCGGAATTATTGATCGTTTCAAACTGCTGACCATGAGGTTAGCAAGCAGCCCGACTCGAAACCACTACGTTACCAGAGCTCCTGCATTGGTTAGCCTGAGTCGCCCGGTTCCTACCTCTGAAGCCTGGAGCACGTTATTTAGTATCTTGAGCTCAGGATTGTTGTGAGGATTAAATGAAATGATACAAATAGAAGATTCGCTTCCACTACCATTACTCCTTAGGATGTTTGACGACGACTCCTAGAACTACCTTCTCATAGTTCCTTCTCCTGACTTTGATTTCCTCCGTTTCTGAAATGCTCCAGGCCGATAGATTGCTTTGTGTCTGTGATAGCTGTTTTCAGGGGTCCTTCTTCTTGGCTCTGAAATGCTACCTGGTGCTTCATTCTTTTATTCCTAACTTCCTGTCACCAATAAGTTGTTAAGTGCTGTCAAGTTGGTTCCATCAAGTCTGTTCTGTATAGGGTTTCTGATGAGTGGCTGGTGGATTTGAACCACCGACCTTGTGGTTAGCAGTCTAATGATTATCCTATAGCGCCACACAGGATTCTGTCACCAATAAGAGGTTGCTTAAATAGAAGCTGTAAGTTTACTGTGTGGATTCTGGGAGTCTTCTAGACATGAAATTCAGGGACAGGGCCAGGCTTTCAGATACGGATGGGGCCAGGGAATGGGAAAGCCATTTGGAGTCTGTTCATCTCATTTCTCCCTTTTGCTTCTGTGAGCTCATCTTTGCTTCTGTTTGATTGCTAGGCGAGAACACTTAGATGCTTGCTTTTCTGTTCTCAGAACAGTCTGCCTCAGTGGCATTGAGCTTGATCCAAGCCATGGTATTTTCAATAACTTCATATGGATGCAAAAGCTGGACAGTGAATAAGGAAGATCGTAGAAGAATTGATGCCTTTGAATTGTGTTGGAGGAGAATACTAAAAGTGCCATGAGCTGCCAAAAGAACAAATAGATCTGTTTTGGAAGAAGTGCAGCCAGAGTGCTCCTTGGAAGCCAAGATAGCTAAACTTCGTCTCTCATACTTTGGACATATTGTCAGGAGGGAACAGTCGCTGGAGAAGGATGTCATGCTGGGTAAAATGGAGGGTCAGAGAAAAAGAGGAAGACCCCCCAATGAGATGGATCGGCCATGTGGCATCATGGATGGCGTCAAGCATGGCAGCGGTAGTGAGGTTGGCCCAGGATCGGACATGTTTCGTTCGGCTGTGCATGGGGTTGCTCTGAGTCAGTTCCAACTCGATTGCACCTTCGTAGGTGGTGGTTCTCAGTTTCCTTCTGGAGTGGTGCCTCCTTTACCTGTCGATTTGAGCCTAGTTGTTTGGCGTTCCTTAATGATCACATCCACCCCCCTCGGTTCTAAATGCTGTTTCCTAGCACTTTGGATGGCTCTCAAATGTATCTTAACTGCCCCAACCTCTGACCTCCAGACTCCTTTTTTATTCACCTATCTACTTCACAGCTCTATTCCTCTATCTGTGCTGTGTCTTTGATCCTTTTGGGTTCAGCTTGAGTTTTATCTCTTCAAAGAGGCTTTTTTGTGTCGGATCTTTAGATTATCCCTGATGTTCTTGACCAGCTTCCAGTATTTTTCTTCAGGACCTGACCACAAGCTGTAATTACTGTTTCTCTCTTTAACTAGCATGGATTGGAAGGTGAGAGCACTCTTGATGTAGGCTGCTGTGGTAGTTCTCATATATGATGGAGTCAGGCAGGAATCCAGTACTGGGGGTTTAGACAAGTGCTGAAGTGAATCTAATATATGGTTAGGATGTGAACAGTGACCTATGAATCAGATAAAGAGGACCTGGACTTCTGGGTACTTTCCCTGAGAGTGAAGGAGCCCTAGTGGTACTGTAGGATACGCATTGGACTGTTAACTGCAAATTTGGAAGTTTAAACCCAGCAGCCACTCAGGGAGAAAGATTAGGCTGTCTGCTCTCATCAGTGATTTATAGCCTCTGAAACCCTTTCCTGGGTTGATATGAGTTGAAATCAACTTGATGGCAATGGGTTTCGATTCTAGATTTTTCCTGAAACTAGAAGGAAGGTTATTTGGGAAGGTTTGAGGACCCCTAACTACTGATGGAAGGAGCTCTAGTAGCATAGTGGTTATGAATCGGGCTGCAAACCTTCAGTTCAGCAGTTCAAAACTACCAGCTGTTCTACGGGAGAAAGAGATGAGACTTTCATCTCCCGTATAGATTTACAGCCTCAGAAGCCCTGTACAAGGTCACTATGAGTCGGAACCGACTCCACGGCATATAACAACTACTACTACTTCTACTGATAGAGTCCTGGAATGGTGCTGTGGGCTAATGCATCAACACTGCAAGGTTGGTGGTTCAAACTCACCGGCTGCTCATTGGGTTCGCTCTGGGTAGGAATTGGCTTGATGGCACTTCACAACAACAAGTACTGATAAAGGTTTGGGGGCAGGAATGTGAAGAGAACCAAAACCAGGTGGCACTGAGTCGATTCTGACTCTTGGTGACCCCTTGTGTATCAGAGTAGAACTGCTCTGTAGGATTTTCAGTGGCTTATTTTTGGGAAGTAGATCACCAGGCTTTTCTTCTGAGGTGCCTCTGGGTGGACTGGAACTTACAGCCTTTTGTTTAATAGCTGAGCATATTAACCTCCTACGCCACCCAGGGACTCGTGAGGAGAGCTTTTTCAAGAAATAGATGGAAGTAGAGCAGGAAAACCAAGGTGCTTAATGCTCATTGGGAGTCCTGGTGTGGTGCTAGTAGGATAAGCACTGGGCTGCTAACTGCAGGGTCAGCAGTTCAAACCCACCAGCCGCTGATTGGAAATTTATACAGGGTCGGTCACTGTGAGTCAAAACAGACTCGATTGCACTTAACAACAACGCTAATTGGGAAAGTATTTTAAATGTGCTATTTGAATCCATAAATGAAGATCATGCCCTCTACATTTAAGTATGGAAAGTGACCAGTACAAATTTCTCATAATTTAAAACCTACTATATTCAAGACTCTTGGTAATGTAGTGGTTATGAATCAAGCTGCGAACCGCAAGGTCAGCAGTTTGAAACTAGCAGCTGCTCCGCAGGAGAAAGATGAGGCTTTCTGCTCCCATAAAGATTTACAGTCTTGGAAACCCTGTTCAGGGTCGTTATGGGTCGGAACCGACTTGACGGCACTTAACAACAGCAACATATTCAAGAAAATGATAATAAGTCTCTTAAGTGTAGTATGCTGTAATTTAGGAACGTTTCTTTAAATAGCAACCCTTCTGAAGTCATTGAGATTAATATTATAAATCAGATGGATAAACCTTATTTTTAACCTCAGAGCAACCTCTTAGGAATTCATCTTAGTTTAAGAAACCGCTGTGACTAGTGACTACTGTACTGTGCAGTCCTAGATTGGTGATCTGAATTGTCATTACTAGAAAATTTGGAAGTATTAGGAAGAGTTTTCATGTTGGAGGGTGAGATGTTGGCAAGTAAATCTATTCAAAATTCACATTTAGCAGTCTTAGCTCACTTAAGGTTAGAACATATGCTGTATTGTGTAAATCTTGAGGGTGTTAAACAAGATACATTTGTATTTTTAATTTTAAAGAATAGAATAGTTTGTCTTTAAATTTA
>NW_006408691.1:1571913-1582800 GCF_000296735.1 Chrysochloris asiatica | reverse complement strand
CAGGTTAATAAGTCTTCCTCCAATCCTGATGCCATGTTTTTCTTCATAGAACCCAGCTTCTCGTATTATTTGCTCAGCATACAGGTTGAGTAAGTATGGTGAAAGAATACAACCTTGTTGCACACCTTTCTTAATTTTAAAACATTCAGCGTTCCCATGCTCTGTTGGAATAACTGCTTCTTGGTCCAGGTACAGATTCCTCATGAGCACAAATAAGTGTTCTGAAATACTCATACTTCGCCATGTTGTCTATAGCTTGTCAAGTTCCGCACAATCGAAAGCCTTTGCGTAGTCAGTAAAGCACAGGTAAACATCCTTCTGATATTCTCTGCTTTCAGCCAAGTTCCTGAGCTTGCTGCATCTCCTGATTTTTGAAGGCTTAGTTCTCTCTCTCCTTAGTTGAGATCAGGGTACCATCAAGGCATGTTACATTGTTGCTTTGTGTTTATGTCTTCTTTTTGGGAGCCTGCTTAAACCAAGTGGGGGCCGTGTCTGATATTCTCTGGCTTCACAAGGGAGAAAGTGAATCAAACTCAAAACCAACCCAAAGCCGATTCCTGTGAAACGAGATCAGACATGCTTCCACCCTGCAAACTTTAAAACCCTATTCTGACACCAACCATCCCTCCCACCACTCTCTGCTTCACTTCTGGGTTCCATAGTCCATTGCAGTGGCCACACAGAACTCCTAACAATTCTCACAATTATGGGCTTTATTAGGGAAGTGAACAGGGTACAATTCAGGATCAGAAACACTCAGGATATAGCAGTTCTCCAGTCAGGAACACCTCTTTTCTGCTGGACTGCAGGCATGCCTCACTCTTGTCTTCAGCCTCTCAGACAAGTGGCCCCTTGGCCTGTGCCCTGCTCCAGCAAGTGTTACGAAGCTCTTACAGCCAGTTTGTGAATGTCCAAAGGGCACATTCTACAAGCCAGTCTCCTTGGGCCTAGAGCTTGAAGCTCTAGGCCATTGTTGTCACTGCTCTCGCCACTTTAATTGGCAGGCATCTCATGCTCGACTCATGCTCTTCCTTCTTGATGGTTCTGGGATTGTCTGTTCCTGGTTTTAAGAGATGACTTTTAAACTTAGCTGGATGGCAGAACTAACCAATCCCAGTGTTGAGTCCTGTACACCTTGTTTGCATGGCCCTACCCAATCACTTGGTGTAGGAATCAAGAAGACATTGGATATAAAAGTTGCCGTGCCAAGTAAATTCAGCGTACCACAGAGCCAAAGAGGGACCTCCCTACTTATAATTTCCACACCAATAGGTAGATGTTGCTGCCAGTGCCCGTTCCACAACTTTGAGCCACCAGAGGGGAGGAAAGAACAGATGTTTCAGCCTAAATCAGATGTTAGTGAGGAGGAGACGCACATGAAGAATGAACTAGAGTGAGTGAATCCTTCTGTGAAAGCACCTTGCCCTGTAGAGGCAGATAGCAATTTTGTTCTTGTGTTTTGTCTCTAGTGTTACTTATCTGGAGACAAATTTGATTGTTACAACTGGGAATTGGGAATGTGTGGTACATCTAGTGAGTAGAAACCAAGGATGATAATTAATAATGCACAGGATGAAGGTTTGTCTGGGCCAAAATGTCAGTTGTGCTAAGATTGAAAAACCCTGATTCAAATCTCTATGCATCCTGCAATTTAAAAACCCCCAAACAGTTGTCATGATACCTTATAAATGGTTATCCATTACATGTAACAAACTACCCCACAACTTAGTGATTTACACAGTAGTTACCTGTTTGTTCACAATTCTTGGGATTGTCAACGTGGTCAAGGCTCAGTTGGGAGAGCTCATCTCTGTTTTGGATAGTACATTTGCAGTCAGTTGGCAGGTGGGTTCTTTTCAGAAGGTCTCCCTCAAATGATTGTGCCCTTGTGTGGACTTTTCGACCAGAGTGCCTCAGTTCTTCATGTGGACCCTCTACCAGGCTATCTCAGACTTGCTCATGTGGACCCTCTACCAGGCTATCTCAGACTTGCTCATGTGGTGACTGAGTTCTAAGAAAACTGGAACAGAAGTTGCTAGGCTTCTGGAGGCCATGTTAGAAGTCGCACAAAGGTGTTTCTACAGCATTCTGTGGTCAAAGAAAGTTATAAGGCTGAGCCCAGAAACAGGCATGGGATCATAAACTATCTTCTTGGTTGCAGGGGCTGCGAAGACTGTGATCATTTCAGTCCAGCACAGCCCCTTAATACAACATAACCTTTAGAATTATCTGTTTTAGGATGTCCTATTAGTGGTAACGTTTCTGTGGAATGGATTCCTAAGAAGGATTCTTTAAAGCCATCAGATTGTTTCAACAAACTGAGCTAACAAATACTAACCAAGTACTTACTGAGGTATATAACATTGTGCTTGAAGATTACTGTTGTTGTTAAATACCTTCAAGTTGCTTCCACTGGTCTACAGTCTCATTTTTTGAAGAAAACAGTAAGCTAGGCTAAAGTAAGTTAATTTTGAATGTTACAGCAATGCTGGGAAGTACTAGATGAGAGAAATCACTTGGCTTACGGGAGCATTTGGAGCATTTGATACCTGAAGGATGAGATAGCCAGGTCAGTGAAGAGTTTGGGGGCTCCTGGTGTAGAAAACTGTGCCAGCAGAGTGCTGAGGTAGAAGGAAGGCAGTACAGCTGGAACTTAATGCTGGAAGCAGAGTGCTAGAAGTGAGGTGAGGATAGGGCCTTAATAGGTGAGGCCATGAGCCCAGTTCACCTGGGATACCTGGTGATACCTGGTGAGACTCTTAGTGCTGCTTTTACCCTTACAACTGCCCAGGTGTGGACACTGGTGGAGAGAGTTTGAATTTGTTTCTCAGAGCAGGTGGAAGCCATTGGAGGATTTTAAGCAGGGTAGTGGCAAGATGTGATTTTTAAATGATAGTTTTGATTGATAACCACAGAATGTGTTGTTGAGGTAAGGATAGAGACTTAAAGGAGGCTGTTGTTGAGAAACTTGGCTAAGGATAGGGGCTGCAGAAATGGAAAGCAATAGATGAACTTGAGTCTCTTTCAGAGGTAGAGCCAACCAGTTTCCTGATGAATTGGATGTTCGGAGCTAGTGGACGGGAGGGATCCAGGATGGTTCCTTTACATAACCCACAGTGAGGTGGTGTCAGCTACTAAGATGAGCTGACTGGGGCTGGGGGGAGCATTTCTTGGCCATCCAGTAGGGATCCAGAACTACATTTTGAATACTTGAAATTTGAAACGTGCATAAAACAACCAGCGACAGTGTGATTTGTAGGTTGATTGGCCTGAAGTCTAGTTTGGAAGTCATCAGTAATACTTAAATTCTTGAGAATGTGGGAAGGAGAGAGAGGAGAAGGTGGAAGGCTCAGCTGTTAGTGGTCAGAGAGGAAACACAGAGAGGGTCTGCTATAAGGATGGTGAGGGGTGGGTGGGATGGATGTCTGAGGCTTCTTGGATTGAAGGGACTGTAGGGTAGGAGTGAAAGCCAGGTTGGGGTGAGCTGGCGAAGTGGGGAACACCTGTACAGTGAAATACTGCTTCAAAGAGTTTATCATGGAGCCAGGCAGGGAGGGGGTCTCAGATGTGGGAAACACGAGAGAGTTTTGTTTTTAAATGAGGAGGTTCTGAGCCATATGTTTATAGGGTGTAACTTCAAACTTGACTAGATGTGTGAATCCCCTGGGGATCCTATTAAAATGCAGGTTTTTAATGATTTTTTTGTACTTTTTATTGTAGCTTGGGTAAAAGTTTTCAGAGCAAATTCGTTTTCCATTCAACAATTTGTACACATTTTATTTTGTGCCCTTAGTTGCAGTTCCCTCAATGTGAAAGCCATTTCCTTCCTGGGCTGCCTGTTTATGTATCCCTCTTTCCTGCCCCTTCCTGCCTCTGAGCTTTGTTTTTTTTTTTTTTGGGAAAACACTGCCCTTTTGGATGAAGAATACATTCTTCTTCCCTAATGATGGTATTCACTTTATAAGCCTCTCTTTTGTTTGACAGAGGAGCCCTGGTAGGGAATTGAATTATGAGCTGGGCTGCTAACTATAAGGTCAGCAGTTCTAATCTACCAGACACTCCTCAGGAGAAAGATGAGGCTTTCTGCTCACATAAAGATTCACAGCCTTGGAGATCATCCTATACAGGACTGCTGTGAGTCAGAACCAGTTTGGTAGCATACAACCACCACCAACCACTGTTTCACATTGAGCCATGGTGGTACACTGGGTTAAGTGTAACCACAAGATCCATAGTTCACACCCTCTAGCCTCTCCACAGGAGGAACACGAGGCTGTGTCTGCTCCTTTAAAAGTTTACAGTCTTAGAAACCCTATGGAGCTGTTCTAATTTGTCCACGTAGTGTTGCTATGAGTTGGACTCAATACCATGACAGTGGGTTTTCTTTTTGGCTGAAAGTTTGCTTGCTGGCTGGGTTCAGATTCAGGCAGATTCAGACAAGGTAGAGGAGGAGGCAGGGAGGCCTCTATCAGACCAGTAAGTCTGGTCTTTCTTAAGACTAAAATGCAGATGCTGATTGAGTTACCGTCAGCTCTTCCAGTGAGATCCCAGTCTCTGCTGCTCCATGGCTCACATGGTTAGAAGTAAGTGTACTTGAAGTTGATAGGAATAATTTGGTAAAGGGAAATGGGTAACAGAGGCTCTCACTACAGCCTCCTCTCTTACCTGGCTTCTTATCCATGCTCTAACCTCAGAAAGGTTAGGATTCTTCTCTATATAGTTACCCACAGGCCTGGCTCATCATGTAAGGTTCCAGCTCTTCAGAGTGCATTAATAGTCACATGACCTCCAGTTGGCGTGGAGGCATCGTAGTTTGTCCTAATCAGTATACTGCTCTCTCCAGTGCAGTAAGTGACCTGTGACACTGGACATGGGGCAGGCCAATCTTCGTGAACTCTGTGAGGTTAAATAGCACTTTATATTATCATACAATTTAATTTGCTTTACAGCAACTTTGAGAGATGGGTTGAACCGGTTCAACAAAAAAAATAATACCTTGTTATAAATGCAGTCACTCTTACATGTACCACAGTCTATATTGTTGTTGTTAAGTGCCATCAAGTCGGTTCCAACTCTTAGTGACAACGTATAGGGTTTCCAAGGAGCTGCTGTTGAGTTTGAACCACTGATCTTATGGTTCAAACTGACTTTGGGTTTCAGTGCTTTATCCTACAGTGCCACACCAGGACTTCTTAAGTGCTTCTAAATTCAGAATACTAGTGTGGAAGGGAGAAGGTGAGCTTAAGAGAAGGGATTTGATTGCTGAAAAGCAAAGCAAAACAAAGGTTGTTTTTAACTATAAAGACCTAACAAAGTAGCATTACAGGTGGGTACAGATTAATGTAGGTATTCAGTGATTAATTGAATATAGTAGCTTTGAGTTTTTGTGTACAGGAATCTATTTTTAAATCAGATATCTTGAAGGGAAATGGTTGAAGTAAATGGGTCATCTGGAAGTAGAGGCAGAAAGGAGGAACCAGCTCGATGAAGAACTGTGATTAAACAAATCTGTTCCTCTCACTACAGCCTCCTGTTTTACCTAGCTGCTTATCCATGCTCTGGAGCCCAGTGACCTTCCTTTGGGGGAAGGAACAATGAGAGGAGCCCCCACCCGGCTGCACCTGTGCTGCCCTGACGCCTTTCCTTCACCTCATCCCTCCCTCAGAGACAATGAGGAAGAAGCTTAAGGCGGAGTCCTGGCCATGGTCCATGCCAGTAATTAAACTCTTCAACCCCGAATGTTTAGCAGAAATAAAATGTGTGCTTGGTTGCCTTATAGTGAAGCTCTGTTTGTGGTGTTAGTTTAGAAGCCAGTAATTTAAGTCAAGCTTCTTAAGATAATGATAAGGAAACGCAGTGGATGAGATTCTTACCAGTGCCAGGGAACTTTCTAATTGGATTTTTTTTTTTTTGTAAATACCTTATTCTTTTATGGAAACTAACTTTAGAAACATTTGGGGTTTTTTTTAGTTTCTAGGCAAATTGACCAGTGCTGGTTGTTTTGTGGTTTTTAGGCCTAATACTTCTTTCTGCTAAAGAGAAAACCATATGTCCTTGAGTTATAAGATCTACATGAAGAAAATGTAAGTGCTTTTTTGAAGAGAAATGGAATAAATGAAAAAAGAACACAATTACAAAACTTGAATGCAATATTCTTATATGCACATGCTTGAGTATTTTAAAGATGTCACTTAATTTGTAGAAATAAATATTTGAGAGGAGTCAGTTCTGAGAAAGAAAGATGAGGAGGGAAAGTAAGTACCATAAAGCAGAGATAAGTGGAATGAAGTAGTCTAGACATTGACCCATAGACTTATAGGGATTTAGTTCATGATGAGTTCAGCATTTTAAATCAGTTGGGAACAAATGGTTTGTAATAAAGGGTGGCAATCTGTTAGAAAACATTTAAGTTGAAAACTTCATCCACATGGATTCTGGGTAGATAAATTATTTAAATGTATAAATATAAAGGCATGCAACTGTTAGAAAAAAAATTTAGCAATAATGAGATATGTAGGGAAAGGGTTTGTTAGCATGACACCATAGAACATATCTACAGCAAAAGACAATGACTAGAGGCCCTTGAACTCTAAAGTTCAAAGGCAAGCAAACTGAGAAAAACATTAGGAATACTAGGCGGCCTCAAAAAGCTGTGGTGGAAAGATTGAACTAAAAGATTATGAAACTATTTTCTTGAACTTTTTGAAGCCCCCTTGTATATATGATACGAGGTTAGGGTTAATATGTGTAGTGTAAAAGGAGCATTTTCTAAATAAATTGTTTTCAAAATATTTTAGCAATTCTATTTTTAGGAATGTATCCAAAGGGGCAGGGTGGCAATGCTTATGCAGTGTTACTTAGGAAAACAAAATATTAAAAATAGTCTCTGCTAGAAACTCTAGCTAGAGTTCTTCGTTTAAAAGCAAAATATTGTCAACAGTAACTAGAAAATACTCCCCTGCTCTATGAGGGCAGGGTTCTTTGTCTGTTTTGTTCACTGATGACAGTGCCTCAAATATAGTGCCTCTCAACAAGGGCCTGCAGGGTAGGCACACTCGTAGACTTAGCCCACCCTGCAGCTGTTAAGAAGTATTACAAGGTAGCTGACTCTTCTCTCTGACCCTCTAGTACAGAGGAGCACATCCTTTATGGATGATATTGTTGATTCTATACACCTATCGTTTGTTTGGCTGAAAGATAATCAATCCCCAGATATGGGTTCAATTCTAGGTTTGAAGGGTGTCTAAGGGTCATGGTCTTGGGAGTTCCACTAGTCTCTATCAGACCTGTAAGTCCAGTCTATTTTTGTGGTTTTGAATTTTGTTTTACATTTTTCTCCCATTATATCCAGGATCTTTTATGTGATCCCAAAGTGATCGGTAGAGTTGGTAGTTCTGATCTCAGGGTCATGAACACTGTGGATTGTGTGGTCTATTTGACCTTTGGACTACATGTTGTCTTGAGTCTTTGATTTTCTTCAGTTTTCTTTGCTTCAGATGGAGAGAGACCAGTAGGTATAGCTTAGATCGTCTCTCACAGCTTTTAAAACCCCAGTAGCTACTCACCAAAGTAGGAAGTAGTAGTACATTGTCTTTATGGAATATGTTAGCCAACTGACCCAGATGTCCCCTGAGACTATCGTCCTAAGCCCCCAAGCCCCATAACTCAGTCCCTTAAGATGTTTGGTTATGGTGAAGTAGTTGTCATAACTTGGACCCCTGTATGCTTTATTATATGCATGGGATATATAAGGAGGCTTCAAAAATTTCAGGGTCTTTCAGTTTGCAATTTTCCATGAACTTTTTGAAGCCCCCTTGGTATTTGCATCACATAAAAATATTATGTAGAAATAGCCTATAAATACACGTGAGTGTTCTCCCATAAGTCACTACTTACCTATTCTGCTTGCATCTTAAAGTATATTTTACTATTACTGTAGGATTGTGCATGTAACAGTATTTACCCTTGTTGCCTTTTACTCTTGTCAACCTCTCAGTGGTTTGGGGGTTTTTTTGGACCTTGGTTGTCTTGTGCTGACTAGCTTCTTAATGTAAATTGCATTTCCTTTCACTCAAGTTAATGCATATATACTCTCCAGTTAGTGATTTCCCTCCCTCTCTTTCATAGTCTTCTTGTACATTCATTTTTTTCTGCATCCTCTCTAGGTGTGTATATGCATAGACACATTATTACTGACATAACAACTGCAATCTGGTGGTTTTAACAGTAGTACATTTCAGTAATGCTAGCTAGTACCACTCTTCAGGAACTCTGGACAAAAACTTGTGGCACAGCAAGTTGGCCAAGTGAAATGCAGTCTGTCAGGCAGTAAGTGAACACTCTGAAGTGGCTAGAGAACAAAAGAAGACAGACGTTGAAGATTTTTCAGCTAAGATATAACCTCTTGGTTAACGCAAAAATGTTTAAAGGTAGAATTCTACTTGAAGTGTAAATTTGTGGAAAACAAAAACTTATGCATAAGTGTTGCTCAAAGTTGATTGGCAAGGTTTCATAATACGATGTAAAGAATCAAAATTCCATTTCCAAGTATGTCTGAAGTGTATAGTCTTGATGTTGCTAATAGCATCTCCTGTATGAAGTCAGTCAACAACACAGAGTGGTATGAACAGTTGATAGGCAAGAGAAAATACCGTGTATTTGTGTTGGGAATGGTCAGTTGTTGATTTTAAGACTTAAGATTTGCAGTATGGGAGTTACTGTGGCTTATGAAGCTTTCCAAATAATGTTACTGTTTGCCAACTAGCATTGTGTTCCAGGCCAAGTCAGAGGTTGGCAAGCTTTGACCTGTCCATCTCTCTTTGTACCGTGTATAAGCTTAAGAATGTTATTTACATATTTAGATGCTTAAAGGAAAAATCAAAAGAAAAATAATGTTTTATAATACATGAAAGTTACATGAAATTCAGATTTCACCGTCCATGAATAAAATTTGATTGGCATATGGCCGTGCTCGTTCATTTGCGTTGTCTGACTGCTATAGCTCTACCCAGAAGCATTGATTACAACTGAAACTAAATGGCCTTTAAAACCTAAAATAGTTATTGTCTGGTAACTTTACATAAACATTTCTTAAACCCTGCTATAAGCACTTGATAACCCTTGTACCACTTACCCTCTCACCAACTCACCAGCAGAGGAAAAGGCTTAAATAAGTCAAGCAATTTATATGAAGTCACAGAGCTGTGACCCAAATTCACTTTTGTGTTTCACAGTCTTCTCGTTTTGAATTACTGTGCAACAAATCTCCAAATAGCTCATTGGTTTTGTTTTCCTTTAAATTTGTTGTTACCAAATATATGCTGACACATGCTAAACTGATTAGAGTGGATAAAATTGTAAAATCAGTCCTATTATCTTGAATAGTATTTAGATTGACCATACATTATTGCACAGTTTGCAAGGCTGAGTATTTCACATTTCTCTCTCTTTTTTTTATGGCTCTTAATTGTTTCCAAGTTATTACCGCTTCTTAGTCTGGCCATGAGGATAGCTTTCACTTTCTTAATTGGATGGGAAACCATAGGACAGTGACTAAAATTCTCAACCCTCCCCAAAAGCAACCCTACTGCCACTGACTTAGTTCCAGCTCATAGTAACTGTATGTTATATAGAGCAGAGTAGAACTGCTCCTGAGACTGTCAGCCTTCATGGGAACAGACATGTTGAAAGGTTTACATATGTACCAGGGTTTTGTCCTTTCACCATGCTATTACTCAGTTTGCATGCTGAGCAAATTAATTCAGGAAACTGGATTATATGAAGAAGAACTTGGCATCAAGATTGGAGAAGACTCTGACAACCTGCTATATGCAGGTTTGACAACTTGCTTGCTGGAAGTGAAGAGAACTAGATATACTTATGGTGAAGATCAAAGACTAATGCAGCTTTCAGTATGGATTGCACCTCAGTGTAGAAAGCAAAACAAAACAAAAATCCCCACAACTAGACCTGTAAATAACATCATGATAAAAGGAGAAGAAATTGAAGTTGTCAGACTTCATTTTGTTTGGATCCGTTATCAACACTCATAGAAACAGCAGTCAAGAAATCAAGTGAGTTAGGCAGATCTGCATAAGAGCTCTTTAAAGTGTTAAAAAGCAAAGATAGCAGTTTGAGAACTAAAGTGCAACTGATCTAAGCCATGGTATTTTCAGTCGCCTCATGTGCTTAAGAAAGTTCAACAATGAATAAGGAAGACCAGAGAAGAATTGATGCATTTGAATTATGGCATTCGAAAAGAATCATAAAAGTACCATGTGTGACTAATTACTATTGTCACAACTGTCACAACTGTAAAGGTAGAAGTTTTGTAACAAAAATGGGGAGTAGTTAGTCTTACAGTTCAGGAACAGAGGATCCTAGAACCATCAAGGGAGAAGAGCACGAACGGAATGTGGGACCCTATCCAGAGAGACACTGACTCCAGAGATGGAGGCAGAGATGAAGAAATGGAGAGAGAGAGCGGTTGAGGACACTAGACTCATGAAAAGAGAAAGATTGAGTGCCGGCAGACAGGAGGCAGGCTTACAGAATGTGCCCGTTGGTTCTTTAAATTATTATATATTCCTGAGTGTTTTTGTGTACACACCCCTCCCCCCCAAAAAAACACCAGAGGAAATAGAAGCAAATACTATTGAATGATGATGCATGGAGGAGATTGTAATCATTGCAATGATACAACGAGGGTAAAACTGATGTTCTCCCATATAAACGATCATGCAATTCACAATTAAAACATATATATATGTGGTAGCATAGTGGTTACAAATCGGGCTGTGAACCTTAAGGTCAGCAGTTCGAAACTACCAGCTGCTCCGTGGGAGAAAGATGAGGCTTTCTGCTCCCGTAAAGATTTACAGCCTCGGA
>NW_006408691.1:1540050-1569743 GCF_000296735.1 Chrysochloris asiatica | reverse complement strand
CTCAATGGGCTAAGTGAGACAGAGGTAAATAATGATATATGTACAACCTGGGAACAACAGGATTCTGGGATACAGAGATTTTCCTGTATTGTAAATCTTTATGGGAACAGACAGCCTCATCTTATTACTAACCTTGTGATTAGCAACCCAACACATCGAGCATCTCAAAGGTTCGTTTTATGCTCCCAGGTGGCATTTGTCAGTGTCTGGATAAGGTTTTGGTTGTCTCAACCAGGGCCGTGTTGCCAGCATCTAGTGAGTAGATGCCAGGGATGCTGCTAAATGCCCTACAGTGCTCAGGATACCCCCATCACAGAGAACCTTCATCGCTAAACAGCATCTGTCTAGCCCCATACTCCTGCAGCAGTGTGGCCTACGCCGTGTGTGGGTATGGGAAAGTTGTGTGGGCTTAACTCACTAGCCATCTATACTGCTGCATTCCCTTCTCCAGTGTATTTCTCCAAGTGTAATCCACCGAGCTCACCTGGTCTCAGTCATTTTGCTGGGCTTATTCTCCTTTCATAAAAGTGAAGTGCTTTATTCCACTGGGTAGTAATTATGGGAAACTTAGCATGTGGCTCACAGAATTTGAGATGTTAATGGATGAACCCCTTTGTCACTTAGTATTGCCTCCCAATTGCCTCTTCTCATGAGCATCTAGTCTTTCACTCTTGACTGGTTGAGAGAAGATTCCCCCTCCTGCCCAGATGGGTAGCCTCTGGGATGCTGTACCAGAGAGGGAAGGGAAGAGGGAACGTTACTTCATGTAGCTGCCATTGAGGGGCAGATGGGACAGCAGAGAATGAATGCTCTCCTGTCTTCCAGTTCATTCTCCCTGTGTTTGCCAGATAGCTCTCCTATTGGTGCAACCATTTTTACCTTCAAAACGATGTGAAAATAACTTTGTAGAATGCAAATTTCATATTCATTTCCCCCTTAGCCATTAAATATTTCAGTGCATATTTTTTGAGAACACAGGGTTTTTAAAAAATATATATAACCAAAGTTCAGCTATCAAAATCAATACTTAACATTAATGCCAAGCTACTTTCTAATCCCCATTTCCTTAATTGTTCCAATAATGAACTTTCCAGCTGTTTTTCCCAATCCAGGGTCCAGTCAGCTCAAGGTCACTTACACATTTAGATGTCATGTCTAGTCTCCCTTACTCTGGAACAGCCTTTTTGCCATTGCCATTTAAAAGTATTTACAAGTTATCTTGTAGAATGCCCCTCTTGCATTTTGGTCTCTCTGGATTTCCTTTCCTCATGACTGGCTTTGTATCTTTGGCAGAAGACCCCTGAGGTGTTGTGCCTTGGTACTTTTTTGACAGAAGTTTGTGTGTAGTGCTTTGTGCCTTGTTTAGAGGACCTTGGACAAACCCCTTGCCTAGCATTTGAGCCCCTTGCTAGTTGATCCTCTGTTCTTCACCATCTCTGCTCCAATCAAAGTGAACTGCTGCTGGATTCCAGAATCCTTTGGCTGTCACACTTGGGGCTTTTTGTGTTCTCTTTCCTGCCCTCCCTCTCCCCTGAAGATCTAAAGTCCCTGAGGGGTTATCCATCTTCCAAGCTGCATTGCAAATCCTACTTTTCCTGGGAAGGTTCCTTTCAATAAACAGTGACTGAATTCATGTTGTGTTTTGTTCTTGGAGCACTAAGATTAGGAAGTGAGTTCCTTGTTGGGAGAATTTATAGGCCATTGTCTTAATTTCAGCCCCAGTTTACTGCAGAAGGGCAAAGAGGTAGGAGGCCAGGCTTCTTCAGACAGTTTGTCATGGTGGGGTTGTAGGGGGATGTTGTTTCTCTGGCTCCTTCTGCTTTCTTTGTGGTCTCCTTTTCTTAAATCTCACATTTTCTTCTCTCCCCCTCAACCCTTGCTGGCCAGTCAGCCAGCTTGTTGTCTCTCTTAAGACCCAGATTTGAGTTTTACTGCAAAGGACCTCCAAACTCCTCACAGTTCAGGTCAACCTTTAGTGTCTTAGGAATGATTTTCAGTATCCCTAGCACAAAATATAGAGCACAGTGGCTCTAAAGAGTAAGCACCGGACAGGGCTGGCAGCTCACTAACTGTTCCTCAGGAAAAAGACAAGGCTTTCTGCTCCTGCAGTGATGTGGTGCTGTGCTGTGGAGTAGGTTACTGCGTACAGCAGCCCTGCATAGGGTTTCTGAGGCTGTAATCTTTACAGGAGCAGAAAGCCGCATCTTTCTCCCGTGGAATGTCTGGTAGTTTTGAACTGCTCACCTTGAGGTTAGCAGCTCAACTCATAACCACTATAGCCTCAGAAACCTTATACAGGAAAGATTTATAGTTAAGTGTTATTGAGTTGGTTTTGACTCTGTGTAGGATTTCCAAAGAGTAGCTGATAGGTTTGAACCACTGACCTTATGGTTGTTGTTGTTAAGTGCCATTGAGTTGATTCGGACCCATAGCGACCTGTATAGGGTCTCCAAGGAGCAGCTGGTGAGCTTGAACCACCAACCTTGCAGTTCAAACGACTTTGCAGTCTGATGCACAGTGCCACACCAGGTTAGCAGTCCAGTAATACTCATGAATTGAAAGAAGAATCTTTTTTATTTTATTCTTCAATAACCATAGTTACTAGCTCATGGACTCTGCTGTACAGCTTCTCACACCTCAGAATCAGATTAGACTCTGCTACCTTCTTTACTGCTAAAAGAACCAATAAGATCTGTTTTGGAAGAAGTGCAGCCAGAGTAGAGTGCTCCTTGGATGCCAAGATGGCCAAACTTCGTCTCTCATACTTTGGATATATTGTCAGAAGGGACCAATCACTGACATGTTTGGTAAAGTGGAGGGTCAGAGAAAAAGAGGATGACCCCCAACGAGATGGATTGGCCAGGTGGCAGCATCGATGGACTCAAGTGTGGCAGCAATAATGAGGTTGGCCCAGGACCGGGCAGAGTTTCATTCTGCTGTGTATAAGGTTGCTATGAGTCGGTACCGACTCGACTGCACCTAACAACAACAACAACCTTCTTTTCCTGTTCTGTTTTGACTCTTACAAAGCTACCACTGAAAACCCAGCTTTGTAGCAGTGTAACGTCACCCAACAGTATGTAGCGCCATCTGCCATTGAAACGGAACTGAAGCTGGTAGCTCATTTGGTAGCTGGTAGCTACTTCCCTCAACTTAAACCTATATGTGGTGTCCCATTGAGTTTGCTGTGTGTCTCAGGATGTCTCATGCAGTGTGGAGCTGAGGTATTAATGACCTCACATCATGAGTCTCTTCCTGAACTGCTCACTGGGGCTGGTGGGTAGTGTGTAACTCTGGTCCAGCTCATCCTGAAGCTGGGGTAGAAGGGAAAGAGGGAGCCAGCACACTGAAAGTGCCTGGTTAGAGGGGAAGGAGGAAATTGAGGAAGGTGGATGCAGTGCTATGGTGAATGGGCTTGGTGGACCAGCAGGTTAGGCCCACAAATTGTCTGTTAAAGGCATCTCCCAATACCCCTCACATGACTTCCATGGGGGAAAAATGGAACTCATCATCAAGAAAAGACCTATTTAAAATACAGGCTTTTGGGAAAACAGCCTATCTATAGTTTTTCTTGACAGATGTGACAGGTGAACTGAAAACTGTAAGTGATTTATTAAAATAGCAAATGAGATCCTTAACTGGGTGCTCAGGGAGTCTGCCATTGCCCTTTCCCCTGTGCTTGACACAGTAAACGGATATTCATGATTGCTTTTTAAGAAAAATGTGCTGAGGACACTCTACAGTTGTCTTTTGTAACTTTTAGGGCCAGTTATATCTGTTGACCATAAGTTTCTGGGAACAGAATTTTTACTTAATTTATATACTTTGGAATTCATATATGATAACTTATGACTCACCCGCTTCATTTAGTTCAGTGGTGCCAGAGTGAAGGGATAACTTATGTATGCTTATGTAACTTAGAATTCTGTTCATCTATTAAGGCCAGACCTCGCTTGGCCTTCCTGGCATCCCTTCTCAGGGAATCCCTTGCTCCCCCAAGTCCCTGTGAAAGGGGCAGCTGTCTACAGGGTTCTCTGGTACCTCTCCCATGCCACAGAGGACTAGACTTGTGGCCTCCGGCCCAAGGACGAGAGAGGGAGGGAGCATGCAGGTATAGAAGTCTCTTCCTAGAAACCAGTGGAGACAGTACTGACATTTGATGGTGGTTACGTTGTAGAATTATAGTCTGTGATGGACTGTGTGTACAATGAAACAGCTTTTATGTCTGTGTTTTGTCCTTGGTAAGTACAGAATCCTGCAAGGTTGATGTGAACTAAAAGGTCGACAGTTCAAGCTCACTAGCCACTCCTTGGAAACTCTATATAGGGTTGCTTTGATTCAGAGCCAACTCAACGACACTTAACAACAAAAAAGTTGTAGAATTATAGTCTGTGATGGACTTTGTACAAGATGACAAGTTCATTAAGAGGATTGTTGTAAGGATAAAACACCTCAGAGAGCAAGAAGATCACCAAGAGCCGGCCCATACTGGGCCCGGGGCTCTGTCTCCTCTTCACACTTCATTTCCTCCGAGACTGCTGTCTTTCTGCCCTCTCCTTATTCCACTTGATGGTGAGAGTGTTTCTTCTTGTAAACAAAAGGGTCTTAACTACCTAAAATTTTAAGAAGAGGCAGGAGAAATTGAATATTTTATTTCTATAATTGACAATTTCCCAAAAACTGTAGATCTTAATTTCAAGTTTATTTTTTTTTCTTTGTTTAAGGTTGTTTTGATAATGTTGAATTAAGGGTAGTTGATACGCTACCCTGTGCTCAGTTGCTGTCCAGTGGTGCTGGTCTCCTAACGTTTCTCCCAATCTAGGATTTTCTAGGCAGTTCAGAAACTATCCCATATTGTTGTTGTTAAGTGCCGTCGAGTTGGTTCCGACCCATAGCGACCCTGTACAGGGTTTCTGAGGCTGTAAATCTTTACGGGAGCAGAAAGCCTCATCTTTCTTCTGCGGAGTGGCTGGTAGTTTCAAACTGCTGACCTTGAGGTTTGCAGCCCGATTCGTAACCACTACGCTACCAGAAGGATTATTTATTGTCTGGCTCTGTAGAAAGTACTGTGCATTGCCCTTCCCCCAGCCACACAAAACACAACGAATACCAGCTTGTTTTCTTTACCCAGTTTTACTTCTGAGATGAATTAATACTTATTATTCCTGTTATGGAGTCTTGGTATGGCGCTGTAGGATAGGCACAGGACCAGAAGGTCTGTTGGTGGTTCAGGCCCATCAGTTGCTCCTCAGTCTCTCCTCGTAAATGGCATTTAACAACAACATTCCTATTATGTGTTTTGGAGTTCTGTTGTTAGGTAAGCACCGAACTGCAAACTTTAAGGTTGGGGCTTAAAACAATCAACTCCATGGCACTTAACAACATTTTTAGGTGATTTACTGATTGGTTCTTTCAGTTGTTCCTAATTAATTAATAATATGGATGTAATTACTTCAGCATGGTTTTCTTATACTTGGAAAGCTTTTTTTTTTTTTGTTATTGTTGTTTTTTAATGTAGATGTTACCTTATAGGAAAGATTTACAATACTTTATGATTGGTTATATGTTACTTTCATATAGTAATGTCAGAATCTTGAATTAGAATGAAATAACTTGATTATACAGTGGTATATTTTTACATGATTTGACCAAAGCTATTTGAAGGAAAAGGTTTTAATTAAACATTTGGTGAAAAAAGGCAAACCCTTTCATTGTTCAAATGGCAACTATAAGATTAGTTCTAATACTTCTCTTTTTTTTTTTTTTTTTTAAGGTTTTTATTGTGGATTGAGTGAAAGTTTTCAGGGAACATCATCGGTTTCACATTCAAACATTCATATACCTTGTTTCATTACATTGATTATAATCCCCTCCACATACCATCAGTTAACAGAGTTTCTCTATATCCTCTTTAGCTTTTTTGGGGGTGGAAAACTTTGCCTTTTTGGAATTTACAGTCTTGGCTTTTGGGGAAGGTTTTTACATTTATCTGTGGGTATCCAGGGCTCATGTATGGAATTACTAACCAGCATAACTGAATAATCAGAAAAGGGACATTTTGCTATGTCTACTAGGTGGCTAAAGTCTGTACTTGGAAAGCTTTTGTTTCACGACTTCCTAGTAGTAACTGTTCTTCAAATCAAGAAATTTTAGCTTGCTTGAAGAATTCTGTTACTTAATAAACCATAATTTTGATGGACAGCATGGGATTAAGAGGAAATGTATATATACATTGTTTTAAAAACAGATTTTTATAGTCATTATTTCTGTTGTACAATGAAGCCTCTGTTTAGGCTTCTTTTGAGACCTCTCTCGTCTTCCATCCTTTTTTTTTTTAATAACAGCTATTTTGTACCAATAAAATTTTGTTGGGGGGGGTAACTATTGGCCTAAATTAAATATTCCAGTAATGGAGAAGACAGAGTTAAAATTTCAACTGTCTGATAATCCAGAGATAAGCAGTGTTTGTGGATATTTAGGTTGAAGCAAGTAAGGAATATTGACTGATAGAGCGAGTCAATGTATCGGGAACTCTTCACTTGTCCCCAGGTAACTGTGTACTTACTCTCTCCTCAGGAGTCTGCTTAGCTGACCACATCAGTGCAGCCTTTTCTGGGCACCCTTTGTAGAATAGCAAACCCCATCTAGTCTTCTCACCCTGCTTTATTTTTTCTTAGCACCAGATAGCACTGGGAATGTCAAAATCCACTACTAAGTAGTGCTGTCTACTTTGTACCTTTCTTCACTGGAGAGTACAGTACCTATGGAGTTTGTGGGGCCTGCTTTAAATAGTGCTGGCATATACCATGAGCTCAGCACATATCTGTGCTTCATTCATGTGAAGGGCACAGCCATCACTAAGAGATCAAGGTCATATCATTATGAAAAGTTTGAACAACAATTCTGTACTTACATCCCTTTTAAAAACTTTGTAATATGGCTATATTCCAGGGGTCTTCAAAAAGAAAGTTTGTGGGAAAATTCCGTTATCTTTTACTTGCATTTTAATATAAACTTTGATTTGTTTTTTTGACTTTTATAAAGTGAATTGGGTGGTCGTTTACTGAGCACATAAATTTTCCATTCAGTAAGCCATACACATTTTGTTTCATGTCATTGATTGCAATGTCTACTTTATACAAACTTTCTAAGTCCCCCTCTCATGGCAACCCTGTATAGGGTTTATGATGGGAACAGAAAGCCTCATCTTTCTCCCTGCAGCAGCTGGTAAATTCGAACTGCTGACTTGACGGTATACCACCGCTAACTGAAATGTTTCAGACCCACCAGCTGCTCCTCCAAAACCCTATTCTACAGGGTCACTCACTATGAGTCAGACTCGACTTTGACAGTACTTCAGCAACAATTCTAAATAAACTGAGGGCATTTCTGTTATTCTTGTTTCTTTGCAGTTTCCAATGTAATCACAATGATTTGAGATAGCAGTTATAGAAACATTTCCAACTCAAAATGCCTTCTGTGTTTTGTAATTTTTATAGGAAAAAAAGATACTTGTGTTTTGAGCTGATAAGTTTTAGAAGCATGACCTTTTTCTTGACTGGCAGAGGGTGGATATTTTACTTAAAATTTTTGCTGCTTATTCTTTTTTTGCTTATTCTTTAAGGCAAATATTATGTGTATGTCTCTAGGATTTCTGCTTAATAGAATAGTGGTCAAGGCATTGGTTCAAATCTGGCCAAGCACTTACCCCCCTTTGGTGTTTGGATACTCGTGATGACAGACAGAATGAAATGGAATCTGTGCCAGAGGAGGGTAATACTGGGAACCTGCAGTTTATAAGAAGTTTCCTGATAAATATAACCTTACTTGAGAACCTCTTACTTGAGAAATTTTGTGAAGTGATGCAAGATGTGCCCTATTCAAATTTTACTTAACCAGCCTAGTGCTGTAAGATAAACACTCAACTCAGTGTCCATTGAAACAACAAGGTCGGTGGTTCAAGGTCACCAGCCATTCTGAGAAACCTGACACAAGTTTGCTATGAGTCAGAACCGACTCCCCAGCACCTAACAATAACAGCAACAGAAATACTGTAAAATAATTTTAAAATTTACCAACACATACAAAGGAATTTAATATCATTATGAAAAGTTTACATACATTGAGAAGGAAAAAACCATGACCTAGTTATTTCTAGGTGGGTCCTAAACTAGTCTTTCCCTGACTCTTGAGACTTAATGGAACCAGGAACCCATGTCAAGCTGACACTAGGCCTGCCAGCTACTTTTATTTACTAACCTCATTCATTCCGTGGGGTTCATTGAGCTCAGTCCCTGAAGGGCTTTAAATTACACTTTAAATTTTACTTTCTTCCGGAGGAGGAGTTGTTAAAGACTGAAGGAGGCACACAGCAACACAGTTAGAGCTGTCCATTAGAAAGAGTAATCAGACAATGGTATATAAGATGGATTGCAGGAGAACAGAGGAAGTGGGAAGGCAAGCTAGTACTAGGCTAGGCAAGGTGGCGGAGGCTGGTTGCCGTGGGTGTGGAGCACAGGAGAGTAGTAGAGATGGAGAAGCAAGAGAATTCAGTGGTAACCTGGGTGAAGGATTGAGAAAAGCAGTGATGGTATGTGGAGTTTACAAATTAAGCGGAACTAGAAAGGAAAGATGTTGAGTTTAGCATTGTTGTTGTTGTTGTTAAGTGCTGTTGAGTCTGTTCCGACCCTTAGCGACCCTGTTTAGGGTTTCCTAGGAGCAGCTGGTGAGCTTGAACCACTGACCTTACAGTTCAAATCAACTTTGCAGTTTAGCCCATTAACCCACAGCACCACAAGACTTGTCAATAGGTATTGAGAATTCCAGGTATTGAGGTGCAGGACTGTGCCATAGTAAATTACTTAATTTGTCTTCTAACCATACTCTGTAAGTCCCATCAAACAATGTTTCTGCTCTGCTGGGTCTGGCTAAGAGAAGGTGGAAGAGATACTAATAGGATGGCATGATTCAGCTGTAGATGTTAGCCAAGTTCGTTGTAATGTAAAAACTTGAAACTAGCATGGGTTTAAAATGAGCCATCTCAGAAGCAGGAGGGGAGGGGGAATCACTGCCATCAGAGAAGAGCAGGAGTGAAACGTGTCCCTTGGACCCTGATATCCCTGTGCATTGAACCTCCTTAACCCAGGGACAGAAAGCTGTGACACCGGAGGAGTGGCAAAGGAGCAGCAGCAACAGAACCAAGAACCAGAGCGCGAGACAGAGCAGTGGACTTCCCAGCCGATGGAGCAAGTAAGGCTGAGTGACTTTGTGTAGGAAGTTTATTTGTAGTGTGGGGTGTCTCCAGTCACTTAGTTGGGGAGCTAGGTTTGCTGACCCACAGAGCTAGAGCCAAGTGCCTTCAGGCTAAGGCTTATGGTGGAATGGTATGTTTTGTGGGCATTTATCAGCACCTGACTGGAAGGAACAACTGTGCCCCTCAGTATTTCTGACCCCAAATTGTAACCTATGAACTCCTCTACTAAACCCCATAACTTTGAGTATGGTGTCTGAATTCTCTGTGGCCATTGCAATAATTACTAAACCTAGTTGAACAAGAAGGTTGTGGGAGGATGGTTTGTTGTCATATATTTTTGCAAGGACTTAATGTGGCACTGTGGGATAATGCACCGAAAGGTTGGTTTGAACCACAGGGTGTTGGAGGTTCAAATTCACCAGTCGTTCCTTAGAAACCCTAGATAGGGTCGCTGAGTCAGAACCAACTTGACAGCACTTAACAACAACAACACTGGTGGAAGAAAAACCAAAAACAGAATGGTTTAAAATAAATCAATCACAAACAGGGTCACCAAAAGAAGGGAGTGATTGGGTGTCAGACCAAAGAAGAGGCAGAAAGCGGGACTTCACTTGTGTAGAGGCTGCAGTGCAACCATGAATCATTCATTTATTTGACAAGCACTGAATGACTGGTTGCGTTGTTCTTGGTACTGGTGTATGTAGGGGGAGGTATAAAGGTAATTTTATTATAGTTATTTGATTACAAGAAACAAACCAACTGAAGTTCTAGATTAAGCATTGATACTAAGCTGACTGGAATGGAGGGGGCCTATGAAGGTGCTGGAACAAGAAAGCACCTAATGAAACTAAGGCATTGTTTTGTTCATCATTCTACTTCCCAGTCCATGTGGCTGAGGATAGGTTTAAGTTCACACAGTGTTTTAAGTTCATAATGCTTCCAGATGTGCAGAGTCAGAGAAGCTCCCTGTCTCTGTTTCCATATTATAGAGGGATAGAGTTTGTTTGGGTTATATGAGTTGGACTCTTACCCGTCTGGTCAGCTGTGATTAAAGTGAGTGATGGATAGACAGGGTTTTGTATATAAATATAGTGCCAAGAGTCAGGGGGCTATCCCAGCACCGTGTTGTATGGGCAAAGAAGAATAGAGGTAGCTCTTAGAAAAGGTGATCTGTAAGTCAGACAAGACTCTTCCCTACAAAAATGTGGCCACAGCAATGATGGAGACAAACACAACCTGCTTATGATGTTGTAGGAAAGGAAAAGAGAAACCATTTGGAAGAACAGAGGGAAAGGTCTAATGGTGGCTCTGAGGAACACAATGAAGAGGGGTGGTTCTCAAGCTCTGTCTTTGAGATTGAGTGATATTGACTGGCTCTCATATAGTTTCCTAATGTTACAGTAGCAGAAATCCTGCAAGTGGGTGACTTTAGAGAACAGAACTTTATTTTCTTTCAGTTTTGTTGTTAAGAGGTCATTGAGTTGATTTCAACTCATAGTGACCCCATGGGACAGAGAACTGTCCCATGGGGTTTTCTAAGCTGCATTCTAAAGAAGCAGATCTCACCAGGTCTTTCTTCCATGAGTTTTTTTTAATTTTATTATTATTATTCCTTTCCCCTTAGATTATTAACTTCTACCACTACCCCCTGTCCCTTAACTTAAAGTTAGTGTGTTATTACTTCTAAGTGCAATCAAGTTGATTCCAACTCTTAGAGACCCTGTATAGGGTTTCTGAGGAGTGGCTGGTGGGTTTGAACCTCCAACTTTGCTATTAAAAAGTTATGAGTACTGTGTTCAAATTAAGGAGATACCATCAGACAACCTTTGAGGATGAAGTTTGTTGTTATTTTATATAGGTATTGCATCTTACTGGTAGTAAGTCCTAGTTTTTATTTCAGAGAAAGCAGTTTGGTTTGCCTATATTTTATTTTACTTTTATCATTGTATTGTTAAGAATATGATAAGAATTGCCATTAATTTCAATATTGTTATTTCATTTTCAACTTGTTTGGAGCATCTCTGTACTAGAGAATTATCCAGAAGTGGGAAGTAGTACTTGCTTTGTCTTCCTGGCCACGATTTTGGGTTTCAGTTTCATGTAATGGTGGACCTATATATTCTCCCTACTTGGGGCTATGCTGATAATAGAGGAAGTCATTCCTAACAAATGAACCTTTGCGTGATTTGAAATTCTGATGTAGTATGTAAGGAAACCCAGTCATATCTATCTGAATATGTAAATGATTCCATTTTCATATTTTGAAAACTACTGAAATTATAATACAAATACCAGTATTGGGTACTTAAAATCTCATGGTACACCAGAACATACTGTTTTTTTTCCCACCAGAACATACTTGTACAAAGAAGTTCCTCACAGTAATATTTAGTGTAGCTAACTGAGCAACTCTGCAGTCAGAACATAGGCTCAGCGGCAGATGGTTGATTTTTATTTTATTTATTTATGTATGTTTTTGTTTTTTTATCAAGAGCCTTTGAAAAAGTACCTAGCCTTTCACAAAGTAATTATGTTTTTGAAAGTCTATCCCAAGGAATTGTTGTTAAATGCTATCAAGTTGGTTCCGACTCAAAGCGACCCTGTATAGGGTTTCCAAGGAGCAGCTGGTGGGTTTCAACTGATGCCCTTATGGTTCTCAGTCCAGTGCTGATGCTACAGAGCCACACCAGGAGTCCATCCTAAGGAATTAAACCCAGCAAAAAACAGCAAATGAATTGCCTTTGGCTATGGGGCACTTTGGCTGAGTGAACTGTGGCCTCTGAGTGGCTCAGGGTTCCTTGCTGCATTTCCTTTGCTTAAGCAGCTATCTGGGCGCTCTGCACAGATTTCTCCTTCCTTTCCCCACGTAGTCCCCAAGAGAAGGTCTTATGACCCCCTCCCTGTCTTGCAGCTACACGGATCTGCTCCAGGTCTTCCTGTCCAGCCATTCCTTTGTGATGAGAGTAGTCCTGTGTCTGAATCACATTGTTGTTAGTTGCCATCTAGTTGATTCTGACTCATGTTGACCCTCAGTGTCAGAATAGAACTGCTCAGTAGAGTTTTCAAGGCTGTAGCCTTTCCAAAGCAGATAGCCAGGCCTGTTTTCCTAGGCCCCTTTGAGTGGATTCGAATAGCTAGCTTTTCAGCTAGCAGTTGAGTGCATTTAACCATTTGTGCCACTTAGAGATACCTGTCAGAATCACAGAGTTGACCCGGCCAGGCATGACCATGACCCCCCCACCCCACCCCCAAGTTCTCCATGAGATTAAAAATAATCATGTCTGTTTTGTGGCCATAGTGTCTTTAGCATACTCTGGTACATTCTTGTTCTTGTTATTGATAGCTGCCTTCTAGTTGATTCCAACTCACGGTGAATCCCATGTGTGAAAATTAGAAGTGCTCCACAGGGTTTTCAAGACTGTGACTTTTCAGAAGCAGATTGCTAAAGCTCTCTTTCAGGGTGCCACTAGGTAGATTTGAACTGCCAACTTTCCTTCTAGTAATCAAGTGCTTAATTGTTTATACTACCCAGGGACCCCATCTGGTACCTCATAAGCTAAAAAATAAAATGTTAGAAACTGGTTGCCATTGTGTCAGTTCTGCCACATAAGCGTTTCCAACACCAGTCTGTATGGAAGCAGACTGCTGCATCTTTCTCCTGAAGAGTTTGCTGGTGGGTTTGAACCACTGAACTTCCAACTAACAGCTAAGTGCTTAACTCCTGTGCCACCTGGGATTCTCTAGTACTCAGAAGTATTTGTTGAATGAATTGGGTGCTCTGGGGATTTGTACTCCGCATGACTATAAAGCCAAAGTATCAGGTAGACTAGAAAGACTAGTGTTTGAGGGGTGTGGCGGTCAGGTCCTGAGGGGTGCCTGCCTGGGTTTCTCTTGGCTTCTCTGCTTTTCATCTTTTGCTTGTGGCCCCTGTCTAAAGGCTGAGAGGCAGGGCTGTCTTTGCACGCCGTGTTAGGGCTTCATTACAGTAGTCATTTCCTTTATAAAAATTGTTGTGAATCATTTTTCTTTATGGTTTCCCTGAAATGATTCAGAGTTGTCCTGAATCCAGTGCTATTTTCATCCATGTTAGTGAATATTTCCATGATTGAGTTTTTATCTTTTGAACTATGCACTTGTTAAAAGCTGAAATTTGGTCATATGGACCCCATAAGCAGTAAACTATAAGGCAGTTTAGGTTATCGACTGCAGAGTAGATGTGCTCTGCCATGGTGGTGGAATGGAGGAGCTGACTGAGCACTCTAGAGGGAGATGTGTTCAAGTGAATGCTAATAGGCTTTAACACTTACCTGGAGTCCTGGTGTGGTGCAGTGGGCTAATGCGGCAGACTGCAAAGCTGTTTGAACTGCAAGGTCGGTAGTTCAAGCTCACCAGTCACTCCTTGGAAACCCTATACAGGGTCACTATGGGTCAGAATCTACTCGATGGCACTTCACAACAACACTAATCAGTAATATGAATGAACAGAGCAGGCATTTGTTGAGTGTTGTTGTTAAATGCCATGGAGTTGGTTCTGACTCATAGTAACAGGGTTTCCAAGGAGTGGATGGTGAATTTGAACTGCTGACTTTGCACTTCACACCAACCTTGTGGTCCACTGCTTATCCTGCAGCACTAGTTAAGAGTACGTATGGCAGTTTTTGAAGATTAAGTGTGTTAACATTATTCGGTACATTTGAAAATGCTTAAAATGATGCCTGGGGCAAAGGAAGTGCTCAAGAAATATTAACTTCTTTTCTAGCATAAGACTCATTCACCTAAGAGTTAATTTTGATCTTTGCTTTTCATTTTAAAGCACGTTAGCATCTCAGAATGGCATTATTATAAGGGCTCTGTGCTCAAGAACCTACAGATAAAACTGATTTAAACCAACTAGTTACATCTGGAAGTTTTGTGATGCACGTGTTTGCACAGGCAGACGAAACACAGAAGACAAGAAGGGTGCTGGCAGGACCTCTCTCGGACCCTGTGCTGCAGGGTCGCTATGGGTTGGAGTCAACTTGGCAGCATTTCACAACAGTCACTCTGGCAGCAGTGTGGGCAGGAGACCAGTGGGAGACTCCATTGTAATCAGCCGTGATTAGTTGCTGCCTAGACCACAGTGTATCAGACTTGTAGGTTAAAGCATGGAAAAGAACAGTCACTGCAGGAATTAGGCCACAGGGATGGATTTGAAATGTTCAGATGTGGACTTGCCAGGACTTAGGGACGATTTAGCTAAGTGAGATCATCTACATTGACAATGGGGAAAATCTGGGCTGAGACTGTCACGAGAAGTTTATTCTACTGCAGTGATTTTTATTGTTACTCTAATTTTTCTGTTAACAGAATTCTGAAACCTTCCCTCCCCCAATGATTTTCAATGTAAAGATTGAATTATTTTCTCTCAGACATTTCTAAGGATTTTTGAGATCTGCTTTCTTTAATATTTCCACACTGGAAAACAAATACATAGCAGTACTAGTTAGTAATATGGGGGTAGAAATGGAACTAGGGAAAAGGATTCAATTTGTATGCTCCTGAAAATAAAACTAGTAAAAAAGGAGTGTTATTTCTCAGTCTGAATGCGATGCAAATAGAGCCTTTTCTCTGTTACAGACAGTTTTACATGTATTGGAGACCAGACCAGAAGCACTTCTGAATTAAGGTAATTTTACTGTACTTGAGCCCCTCCAGCTGTTAGAAGTTCAACATTTAAATTTCTGTCGCTGTTTGTTGGTTGGTTTGTTTTCAGATGACATCGTTTTGCCCATCTCTTTAGTCTTCAGAACAAAGTGTTGCTCAGAAGATTTCTAAACTTCCATTTAGTGTTCATCTGGAAGTTTTAAGGTCCCAAGAAAGTTTATGTTTGAAATTCTGGAAAAGAGCAGTTTGTCTAAATTTTTTCTTTATTAAACAAGAGAGTGCCTGTTTTCAAATCAAACCTTAGTAGTAACACAAGTACAGCTAAGGAGCACATGATTCAGACTGCCCCCTCAACACACATGCCCCTTTTGTATGGAGTGTTTACATAGAGGGTGAGTGTATGTGAGGGTACACTGTTCTTTGTAGTGGTCTTGCAATTCTTGGTACACTTGAAATGATTAAAAAGCAAAACAAAACTGAATAAACTATTGGGTATTGGAACTGTTGGGTATCCTATGCAAAAGTTGAACTTCATACCAACCATCTCCAAAAAAATGGACTCCAAGTGAATCATAGACTTAACTATAAAACCCAAAATAAGAAAATGTAGGAAATTGTTTTAACTTTGAGTTAGGCCAAGATTTCTTAAATATGGCATCAAAGAAAATTAAATGAACAAACAAAACAACCTTTTTAGTTTGAACTTCATCAGAATGAAAACTTCTGTTCTTTGAAAGACTGTTAAAAGATTGAAAAGATAAGCCACTGGCTGGCAGAAATATTAGCAAATCATATATTTTAGATGACTTTCATATATAAAATACTCTCAGAACTCAATAAGAAAGCAAACAACCTAATTTAAAAATAATAATAAAAAAGGGCAAGTGATTTGAGCAGACACTGCACCGGAAAATAGTAGAGATAATAGATAAAGCAAGATATTCAACATTCTTCACCATCAGGGAATTGCAAATTAAAACTACAGTGAAATACCACTGCAAAAAATACCTACTAAGGTAAAGGAGTCTTGGTATGGTGCTGTAGAATAAGCACTGGACTGCTAGCCAACTGGTTAGTGATTCAAATCCACCAGCTACTCCTCAGAAACCCTACACAGGGTCACTATGAGTCAGAACCAACTCAACAGCACTTCACACTACGGTGAAACTCGGGGAGTGGGGGAGATAAAATGGCACAGCCAGTTTGCAGTATCTTAAAATGTAAAAAATAGTGTGATCCAGCTATTCTACTCGGTGATAATTACTCAAAGGAATGGAAGCATATGTTGTATGAATAGGTGTACATACAGCTACAACATGGATAAATCTCACAATAATTATGCTGAACATAAGCTAGGTCATAAAAAAGTACATATTGCATGGTTCAATGTATATAAAAAGGAGCTCTGGTAGCATAGTGGTTACGAGATGGGCTGCTAATCTTACAGCCAGCAGTTCGAAACTACCAGCCATTCCGCTGGAGAAAGATGGGGCTTTTTGCTCCCGTAAAGATTTATATCCTCGACTCCACAGCACATCACCACCACCACGATGTATATAAAGGTCGGTGGTTCAAACCCACAAGCAGCTCCAGGAAAACCCAATACAGGGTCACTGTGAGTTGGAACTGACTCCATGGCACTTAACACCCTATATATAATATTCTATGAAATAATTCTGTAATGCATAGTGATTAGATGAGTGGTTCTTGGGAATGTAGAGACAGGACTGGAGGAAGGGGTTTCAGAGAGTCATGAGGAAACTTTGGGAGTGTTGAATGTAGCACCACAGTGAATGAAAAAATTCATCTGTTCATTATCTTAATGAATATGTTCATTATCTTAGTCATTGTGATGGTTTCATGGATGTATGCATATGTTAAAAACTTACAATTTAATATGTACAGTTTATTATGTATCAATTATGTCTCAATAAAACTTTTAAAAAACCTTAGAAACACAACTAAATGCACAATTATAAAGCAGTATAATATAAGCAGTTCTCAAGTTCCTTCCTTCCTAATGAGCTCTCCTATTACATTGGTTGCTACTGTTACCGATGTTCTTGATTTCTTTAGGTGGTAAAGAAATGTGGTAGGTAAAAGAGGGGAGGTTGTTTTCTAGCTGTTATTTACATTATTTCAGATTCATTGTTTCAGTGCTTTTTCATTCACTGTGGTGCCATTCATGGCTTCCAAGTGCCTTCTGGGGGTTATTACCAGATCCTCATAGAATGCGAAGTGGGTGTTATCACAGTCTTCATGTTCAGACAAGAAAATGGAGGCAGAAAGAGGTCTGAAAACTTCAGAAGGCCACCTGGTGATTCGAGAAGTCAGAACTGGAACCCTGAGGTCAGGTTCTGGAACCACCACCTTCACGAAATGCCACATGGCCTCTCCCAGCAGGAGTGCCACAGCCAGCCATTCTGTTAGGGAGGGTGGGCATGCAGATGCCAATACAAACTTTCTTTCCATGGGAAACTAGAAAGTGCTCTTAGTCATGTGCAGGAAGTGCCTGTAAAAGCACATTCTTTCCTACACTTGAGGAATTTATAGCCCCTTTAAAGGTGTTTGGTGTGTCTTCTCCTTTGTTGTGTATGTTGTATGGTTTCTAGTTTTCCCACTGCCTTTTCCTGTTAACACCTGCCTTCTAGATGTGAGCCATTTGTTTTATATGACTGCATCAGTAATTTGTAACACTTAACTCTGAGATCATTACACAGAAACTCTCTTTGTGTTTGCAGGGGTTCTGATATTGAACACTCTTTGACACTCACCTCCACCCCTTCCCAAGTATATGTTCAGCTCTGTACTGGGTGGGCAAACCATAGGCTAGTGAGGTTAGATGTGGAGGAAGAACTGATGTTTTTCATGATGTTCAAGAGGTAAGAATTCAAAGAACAGCAGTCAGTTGCCATTTTCTGTGATTCTAAAGATTGCAAGATGGTCGAGGATGACTTTCCTTGCTCTTCTTAACTGGTTCAACCCTGGCTTTCCAGTCCATTCCTTGGGTTGCCAGTTTTTAAGTACATCATGCTCGCACACTGTGAAGGACGACTGTCACTTCCTAGTCGCCACCATTTAGAAGGTGAGGGAATGGATTTATTAGGAGATGTCAAAGAAGTGGTAGATCCTAGGGACCAGGGAGCACAGCATCATCTTTCTCAGTTACTGGACTGGGAAAACTGGAGGCAGTACCTGCTCCTGAGTAAGGTGTTAAAATGACTTGACCTTCAAGTGAGTATCAAGAGATTAGGAATGGGCTCAGTTTAGGGGAGAATTCTTTAGTTTTGAAATAGGGTACTGAGCAACACTGTTGATTTTGGTAGCTGGCATGCACTTAAAATGCAGCTGGTCTGAATTGAGGCGTGCCAACTCTAAAACACACAAATTTAAAACACTTGTGAAAAGTGAATGTGAAGTATCTGTTTATAATTGTTTTATTAACTACATGTTCAGATGATAATATTTTGGGTATATTCGATTAAATAATGTATATAATTAAAATTCATTTTACCTGTTTCTTTTTAATTTTTAATATGCCTTAGAGGCATATTAAGCATACCTGATGAAAAGAGCTAATCAGGAGCTAGTGGGTGGTGGCCCTGAGACCTAATTAGCTGGCTCACCTGCATGGATAGTGTTTAGGTAGGAAGTGATTTTGAGATGCTTTCTCTAGAAATGGAAACACTAAGATCGCTTGCCCTAGAAGGAGCTCTGCAATGTAACGATGAAAGGTATTGGTACTTGGCTCAGGGCAGAAGACTACTGAGGTGTTAGCCTCCACTATGTTGCTGTCAGGGGGCAAGTGACTGGGAAAGTATGCTTTCTTTTTGTAGTCCCTCATGTAGCAGTCTATTTCCATAAGATTTACAGCCTTGGAAATCCTATCAGGCTGTTCTGCTCTGTCCTAGAGAATCTCTATGAGTCAGAATCAACTCATGATATAGTGGGTTTGGTTTAACTGTTATTGAGCAGCGATAGGACATGGCATGGTTAACTCTGGAATTAGCCTGGGTTAGAATTCCAACTTTGTCACTTGTGCCTCTGAACCTTGGCAAGTTCTGTAACCAACCTGCGTCTCCATTTCTTCTTATTTAGGATATGGATAGGTGATTAGGCCCCCTCACAGAATGGGAAGGATACATATGACGTACCTGTCACCCAACAGTGCTCAGTACATCACTGCTAAAACCTAGGAGTAAATCATGAACTTCCCTTTATTTCAGAAGCAGTCAGGATCTAGGCAGTGAAATCATAGAGCTTCTATAAGCTGTTTCTGCAATAGACATTTGTTGGTCATTCTTGTAGATTCGTTGGTCTAGTAAAAATAAGAGCGTTGGTGATTTTTTAAAATGAGGTGTGTTTTTTTTTTTTGGTTACTGGGGCTCACGCTGGACTGGACTTGGTTAGAAAGCAGCCAGACTGTACTCTACCATTGCAGAACTATGCTCACTGAATCGATTAGGTCTTGAAGCATCATAAGGCAGTTTGGTGAGAATCAAGACATATTCAGAGGAAATGAGTATATATTGCTTAGTATGAATTATGTTTCTAGTTTCTCTACTTGCTTTTGGGAGGTGGAAGCTCTCAGTTACTTGCATTTTTTTTTTTTTTTTAAGTTTTTATTGCAAACTGAGTGATAGTTTACATGGGAGAGTATAAGCTTTATACCATTGTTTCGTTGCAATGATTACACTCTCCTCTATGCATCATCATTCAACAGTATTTGCTTCCATTCCCTCTGTTTTTGTGGGGTGGAGTGGGGGAGATGTACATAGAAACACTCAGGAATATATAATAATTTACACCACCAAAGGGCACATTCTGCAAGCCTGCCTCCTGGCCGCCAGCACCCAGTCCCTCTCTTTCCATGAATCCAGAGTCCTCATCAGCTGTTTGAATGTATAATCAGTTTTAAGAAGAACAAGCTTCGGGTGAATTAATGCTCACCATGAGGAAGCTATTTGTGTCCCTGGGATCTTGGAGATAAGTAGAAGGACCTTAAGAGTTGTCCTAAATTTTCTGGCTATTGTTTCCTCTGCCCTACTTCTTTGAAAGTACACTTTCTTGAAGCCATTGAAATTGAAACATTAGTTCCCAAAAAGTCAGGCCACTGTTCACCTTTGTTGACGTACTTATATTCATACATCTTGTATACATGGATACAGCCCACTTTTCAAAATGGGCAAACCTTGGCCTTGGCCTTCAGGTGAGAAGGAAGAATAATCTGTAGTGTTAGATAAAGTGGAAAGAGACCTGGGCTGCAAAGTCAAGTGTTCGACCAAATTTTTCACCTACAGAGCTCATCGGCTTTGGGTAAAAGAGTTAGCTGCATTTTGAGGAGAAAAGATTGAGAAGAAAATTTCGAAAAGCTCATAGGCAGATACACTTTAGTCACATTGTGACAATCTTTCATAAGCAAGTCTGGCCTTTTGGGGCTAATAGGCTGGGGTGCTTATGAAAGGCTCCCTGTGTCTAGTGAGTTGGCAGTCACTTATTTTTATCAAAGCTGCCCATAGATATTGATTTTGGGAGCAGCAACTTAAGATAGACAACAAGTACCAAGTACTTCCCGGCCCCGTCTTCTGTGGGTCAAATGGAGCAGCAGAGTTAAAAATAGTTCTACTGCACAAGTCCTCTGCACCTGTCTTCCTGGAGCAGCCTCTCTTCCCCGCTCTCCTGTTCTAGCACTCCACCTATATCAGTGTGGCCACAGAGGGGCTAGGCCCTGTGTTCTCATCTCCTCTCACTGGGAAGTGTAGAAAGGTTCCCAGGACTATGCCACAAGTGTTGGATTAGAATACAGGATCAGTTAGGCACTCTGGTAGCTGGAAACAAAGGTCTTAAGGTTTTCTAGTTCAAGGATTTTCCTAACTTGAACAAAATACTATTTGTATTGCAGATTAAGTAAGTCTGAATTTTAAATTATTTAGTACAGTAACAGTATATTTTGAAAAATTTTAAGCTTTTACTAACATTTTGTATATCCCCAGTTCCATGAAGTTGACTTCAATGCATATTGACCATTTGTAGGGTTTCCAAGGCTGTAAATGTTTATGGCAACAGAAAGCATTATACTTCTTTTGTAGAACATGTGATGGGTTTGAACTGTCAATTTTGTTAGTTCAGTGCTTATAGCACCACATGAGGGTCCAAATAAGTTGCATTGTTGTTGTTGTTAAGTGCTGTCGAGTTGGATGCCACACCAGGACTCCAAACTTGTTGCTAAGTACTGTCAAGTCAGTTCCTACTTATAGCGACCCTGTTAGGGTCTCAAAGGAGTTGCTGGTAAGTTTGAACTGCCAACTTTGCAAACCTTTGAGCCACACTTGTTGTTGTTGTTAAGTGCCGTCGAGTCGGTTTCGATCCATAGCGACCCTGTACAGGATTTCCGAGGGTGTAAATCTTTACGGGAGTAGAAAGCCTTATTATCTTTCTCCCACGGAGCAGCTGGTAGTTTCGAACCGCCGACCTTAAGGTTCGCAGCCCGATTCGTAACCACTACGCTACCAGAGCCACACTAGGAATCCAATAACTTGAATAGGAAAATGAATGGACCTTGGCCATGGCCTTTTAGGTGGGAGGGAAGACTCAAACTAACTTCTGGATTATGGGTTTAAGGATAGAAAGTTTTAAGATTTGTATTTTTGATACTGCTTCCTCCTCAACCAGGCATGCACACATATGTGGAGAGGATGAGATGTCTTAAACAAAAACTAATTTTGTTTGCCTTGTATAATAAGACAAGCTACATAGCTGGACACTGTACCCACAAGACTTGACTTTTTTTGTTAATGTTTTGAGGTAGTTGGTGGGATTTTTCAGATAATAAATCACTTGGTAATATATTGTTACAACTGTGTTTGCCACACAAGGACTGGCAGTCTTTGAAAATCAGGGGATGCCAATGTTGGCGATGTCAAGACCATCCAGCAGCTGATTGGAATGTTATTGCTTTGTGGGTTTCTCCACTGTAGTGTGCTTTCTAGGTTTTGCAGACTTCCTAGGACAATACCTTTCAGTTCCCTCACGTTCAGTTTGAGTGTAAATAACATCAGGCCATCGGTAACTTTATGAACTATATAAGCATGTCGTTTGTTGTGATTTTAAAAGTATAAAGACCTTTCTCTTTAAAATGTGATAACCTGAGTTGTGAGGCTCCTCTCTCCTACAGTATGCAACTAGGCCTTAGGGAGGTCCTGTAGACCACAAGCAGATGTAGTCATTCATGTATAGACTGTTTCTTATATCTTATATTTCTATTTATAAAACTAATACATGATTGTATAAATGTTAAATGTACGTGGTCATAAATGCACAATGTGAAAGATAAAAGTTCCTGTGTACACATTTTCTGGCAGTTAAAAACAGTAAGTTGAGGCTATAAGTTATTTCTTTAAATTTGCACCTGAAAATTGAGAAATAGGGGAATCTCATGAAAGGTATCTTAGACATAGAGGGCAGGCTATTTACACTGAGTGTTAATAAAAAATGTTACATAAGCTTATCAGTTTTCAAATAGCATATAGAAATTTTCTGGGTACTTTAAAGCCAAATAGAATTTAAAATATAATTAGCTATCCTAGTGTGGCACTGTGAGGTAATGCTCTGGACTGCAAGGTAATGCTGTTCCTTGGAAACCCTATACAGGGTCGCTATGAGTCGGAATAGATATGACAGCGTTTAACAACACCAACAATCTTGTCTAGTTTTTTATAACCATTGGTTATCATTTCATTTCCAGTTATGGTTTACTTTTTATTTCAGTAAATATTCTGATATGTATTACCTGATAGAAGCTGGTCTAGTGGTAATTTATTATTGTTGTTGTTACATGCTCTTGAGTCAGTTGCAACTCATAGTGACACCCCATATAGGATTTCCCAGACTGTAAATCTTGAGAGGAGTCCTGGTATGTGGTGCTGTAAGATAAGCAATGAACTGCTAATCATGACAGTGGTTCAAACCCACCAGCTGCTTCTTGAAAATCCTATGCAGGGTCACTATGAGTCAGAACTGATTCAACAGCACTTAACAAAAGTCTCCTCTTTCTTCTGTGGAGCGGCTGGTGGGATTGAACTGCCAAACATGTGGTTAGCAGTCCAGTACTTACATTACACTGCCATCAGAGTTCATGATTTATTATTAGAACTTAATAATAATTTTTATCACGTGAAACACATTTGACCATTCACATTTAAGAAATAGTAGGGTTGAATCTTTCTCTCAAAAAAAAAAAAACAACCCAGTAACAACCTACCAAGTAAAGTGGAAGTGCAATTCGTTATCACTGCAGAAAAAACGTCAGAACATTTGTTCTGAGATTTGTTCGTGGCGTGCCCTGGTATCATCATATATAAAACCTTAGAGTCTCATGATTTGCTAAGGACATGTTAAACAGATGAGATCAAAATATTATGCTAAACCCTCATGTACTAATCACCCTGAATTTGGCCAATTTTGTTTAATCTGCTCTTTCCATCCTTATTTTTTTTCACCCTCCCATGTAGTGTAGTGGTTACAAATCGGGCTGCGAACCTTGAGGTCAGCAGTTCAAAACTACCAGCTGTTCTGTGGGAGAAAGATGAGGCTTTATGCTCCTGTAAAGATTTACAGCCTCAGAAACCCTGTACTGGGTCGCTATGAGTTGAAACCGATGCTATGGCACATCACCACCACCCTTTTGTCCAGTGTTTTAAAACAAATCCATAATTTCTTATAGTAATAGCATTTTTAAAGTAACCACAATCCTGTCATCACACGTAACAGAAGAGCAGCAGTTCCTTCATGTCATCACATACCCAGACCGAACATAGACTTTCCTTACTTTTTCCCCAAAGTCTCTAGAATTAGGGTTGAATCAGGAGTCAGAGTCCCTGGCTTTTTTTTTTTTTTTAACTGCTTCTAATGGAATTTTTTTAACATATACAAAAGTCAGCAAAATAGTTGAAGGAACTCCATCCAGTTTCAGCAGTTACCAGCTCTTGACCAGTCTTGTTTTACAAGTGCCCCACCTACTTCCTTCCTTCCTTCCTTCCTTATTGTGAAGCAAGCTCCAGACATATTTTATTTGTAAATGTTCTGTAGTGTGCTTTACAAGGTAAAGGCACAGTAAACAAATACAGTGCCATTACCACACACTCAGAAGTTAGCAGTGACTCCTTCACCACCCCCAGCATCCCTTCCGGCACACGTTTCCTGCTAAAGCTCTTCTAGCTATGCTTCCTGGGTTCTTTTGTTTGGATTTGGCTTCATAGTTTATTTGAATAGTATCAAGTGAGGTCTGAATTCAGTTGGTTGGTATAGCTCTTAAATGCTTTAATCTGTCAGCACCTCTTTTCCCCCCTATGGCACTCCAACCCCCATCTCAAACCTCCATAGCTCCTGCTGGCTTATTTGTTTGTTTTTCCCTTGAAGCTTATGTATTATAAAAGCAGCTAGGTGGTTTATCCTGTAAAAGTCATCCTAGGCGTTCAAGAGATTCCATGTTTTAAAAAAAATGACTTAATAGGTGTCATCAAGATCAGAAAGGTGTGAGTTATTATGGATAACATTGGGAAGTATGGGAATTCCAAAATATGTAATTTTGTTCCTGTGGAACCTGTACTTGGATAAGAGGCAGTTATTCAAAAAGAACAGGGGGATATACTGCATGGTGCCAGAGTTGCATTTTTTCACCATGCCTATCAATTTGTATGATGACCAAATAATCCAGAACCTGGATTATATGAAGAAGAACATGCATCAGGATTGGAGGAAGACTCATTAACAATCTGCAATATGCAGATGATAGCAATTTTGCATGCAGAAAGTGAAGAAGACTTAAAATACTTACCAATGGAGATCAAAAACTACAATCTTCAGTATGGATTTACACCTCAACATAATACAAAAATCTTCACAACTGGACCAATAAACAGCATCATAGTAAAATAGAAAATATTTAAGCTGTCAAGGATTTCATTTTACTTGGCTCCATAATCAACTCCCAAAGAAGCAGCAGTCAATAATCAGTTGACATATTGTGCTGGATAAATCTGTTGCAAAGTGTTAAAAAGCAAAGATGTCATGTTGAAGACTAAGATACATCTTACCCAAGCCATGGTATTTTCAATCATCTCATATGCTTGCAAAAGCTGGGCAGTGAATGGGGAAGCCCTAAGAAGAATTATGGTGTTGGCATGCAAAAGTTGGATAATGAATAACGAAGACAGGTGAAGAATTAATACATTTAAATCAAAGTGCTGACAAAAAGTACCATGGACTACCAGAAAAACAAACAAATCTGTGTTGGAAGAAAGACAGTTGTCAGAATGCTCTTTAAAGTGATGATGATGAGACTTCATCTCATGTACTTTGGACATAATGATCAGGAGGGACTAGTCCCTGAAGAAAGCATTGTGCTTATTAGTAAAGTTAGTAGAGGGTCAGCGGAAAAGAGGAAGACTCTGAAGGAGAGCTAGATTGACACGATGGCCACAGCAGTATGCTCAAATATAGCCACGATTGTGAGGATGGCACAGAAGTGGACAGTGTTTCATTTTGTTGTACATAGATAGGGTTGCTATAAGTTGGAACCACCTCGATGGCACCTAACAACTTCATAGATGCCATCAAGATCTTAAAAGGTGTTTCTTTGAAGGCTGTTACCGTTGCTGAAAATAGCATCTTAAACATGAACAGCAGTGTTCTTTTTACTCATCTGACTTCAGCTCAATTGTTAGCCCTTCATGAGGTAGTCTCACCTGCCTGTAAACAGTAGCATCATCTCTGCCTTCTTGGCATGTTCACCCTCGGAAATGACCCCTCTAGTTGACTTGTTGATCATCTCTTTTTCATTTCAACCACAGCTCAGCCTTATCTTGCTTTGCATCATTCCCAGAGGCTCAGATAGGCCCAACACAGAGAAGGCTCTGGTGACTCACAGTGAATGGAGCATCTGCTACTCTTGTTGCTCTACACAGAGTTTAGCAATTACAGACTCTGTATTGATCATGGAAGTTTTGTCAGATTACCTGAGTTCAGAGTATTGTTGAGAGTAATGTACTAAGGAAGACAGACTAAGTTGAGTACTCTCAAATGCACTTCAGATTTGCACCGTCTTAAATGTTGTGATCGCACAGTGGTTAAGTGCCCAGCTGCTAGTCCAAAGGTTTGTGGTTTATATCCACCAGCCACTCTGTAGGAGAAAGAAGTGGCAATCTGCTTCCGTAAAGATTGCATCCCTGGAAACCCAGTGGGGCAGTGCTACTCTGTCCTGTAAAGTCCATATGGGTCCAGTTCAACTCAGTAGTTTTAAATCTTACTGGTGATGACACAGTTTTAAAGTTAACATGTAAGACTTATAAATGAAAGAAAAATAGGAAAGCTGCTGAAGTTAATTTAAATTCCTCATGCAAACTCATCTCTCTGGAAACGTTCCCTAGTCTCAGATATTGGCAGTGCTCTTCTAATGTGGAATTCTCAGTGCCCCCAGCCACAAGGAATAGAATTTTCTGAGGCGTCTCAGAATGGCTGAGCACATTTTCCAGTGTGAGCATGGTCACTCTCTGGGGCTGACTTTGACCTAGGTATGTATGGTAAGAGGTCTGAGTCTTGAAGACACTAGGAGACCCAAAGTGGAGCCAACTGGCCAGCTGGTAACCAGGTGACATGAAATGGCTCTCCTTCTGTGTGGTGAGATCACACACGTACGTCTTGATGGCCTGCTGTGCCCAATGTCCTATGGCTGTTCTGTTGAAAGAACTGTTAAATGAATTAACCTTGTAAAACGTTTATAGAGCATATTCAGATGACTTTTCTCTTTAACCATGGGATGTTGGTAAGACCATTCTCATTTTACCATGACAGGTCAGGCAGAAAGTGATTTAGAGAAAGTCATGTTCCTTGTATGTGATGAATCTAGAGCTTGGAATTAGCTTTTGGTACATGAGCCCAAATTTGTCATCAACAAGCCTGCAGCCTGAGTGTCACTGCTTGGACTGTCTTGGCACCATTGAAGGTCCCCCTAGACTTCATAGCGGCCATGATTGTTTTGACCATGAAATGATGGGGAAGCCTCCCAGAGCACATGGTATTGCAAATAAAAAACAGTCTAATGAGAAACAATTTTATTCACACAGGTTATTTTAAAGTAGGGGCAGATTGCATCACATAGCTTGCTTTTTTAAGTTACTTAAATTTTTATTAAAAGTATTTTCAGACCAGGTACTAAATAAAAGATAATGCACCTGTGGATCATAAAGGAGGTAACTCTCAGTAGGTCTCATCTTATCGAATTAGGTCGGGTAAGGAAGCTGACTCAGCTCAGCAGAGCTTAGCAGTGACATTGGGCTGGAGAAGAGAGGCAGCCCAGACCACAGAGACCGATGGGGGACTTTTCCAGAAGGTTCTGAGGAAAAAGGCTAGTGAAGAAAAAAGCAAAAGCGATTAAATGTGAGTAAGACAGTTAAAATGTACATTCATTTTTTTATGACCAAAGTCATAAATTTAGGAAATGGTGAAAAACAAGTGACTAGTACTTCTAACAAACACTTTTAGTCTTAGTTGTTTTTTATAATCGGCATAGTTCTGATGTAGATAAAACTATTAACTACAAAACAATATTTTGATTTTCATTTAATAACTGCTGAACATTTTTCTGGAGTCCTGGTGTGGCATTGTGGGTTAATGCACCAGACTGCAAAGTCAGTTGAACTACATGGTTGGCAGTTCAAGCTCAACAGCAGCTCCTTGGGAACCCTATATAGGGTCGCTATGGATTGGAACCGACTCAACGGCACTTAAACATTTTTTTTCCGCATTATTACAATATCTTCATTATTGTTTTTAATGATATATAATTGTTCATCAACTGGCGTGGCCAGTGTCTGTTTGAGCCACAATGTCGGCAGTTCAAGCTCACCAGCACCTCCTGGAAACCCTATACAGGGTTGCTTTGAGTTGCAACTGGCTTGACAGCATTTAACAACAACAATAAACTTTCCACATTACAGTGTCTTCATAATTGTGTTGAGTGATATGTAACTATTCATCTACTAATATTGAAAAGTTGGTATCAGTTAGCTTTTCTTAAACTGAAAAGTATAAGGAAGAATTGTCCCTTGACTGTGGTGCCAGATGTTGTTATTAGATGCCACTGAGTTGGTTCTAACTCCTAGAAAACCCAATGAAGGAACTACTGCCTGGTCCTACGCCATCCTCATAGTCATTGCTGTGTTTGAGCTCATTGTTGCAGCCACTTCATCTTACTGAGGGTCTTCCTCTTTTTCTCTGACCCTTTCCTTTACTATCATGATGTCCTTCTTTAGAGATTGGTCTGTCCAGAGTTCATGAGAAAAAGTTGTGCTGTCCTCACTTATAAGGAGCTTTCTGAATGTACTTTTTTGGGAGAAAACAATCTAGCAAATCATATTTAAATGGATGATGTAAGAAGTAAAAGCCCCACTACCCTGCACCTTTTCCCCCAAGTAGCCACTAACCACATTTCCTTAGCATAGTGGTTACGAATCGGGCTGTGAACCGCAAGGTCAGCAGTTGGACACTACCAGCTGTTCTTTGGGAGAAAGATGAGGCTTTCTGCTCCTGTAAACATTTATAGCCTCAGAAACCCTGTTCAGGGTCGCTATGAGTTGGAACCAACTCCACAGCACATAACCACCACCACTACCAGTGTCCATGGGCTATTGCCAGGCTTCTGTTTTCCTCATTCTCTGTGTTCACAGATGACTTTGACTGCTGAGCGGCTGGGGTGAACGGTTGGTTTAGAGAAATTGGGTTTTTTTTTCTTTTGTTTTTTTGCTTCCTTCAAGCTTAGCTACTTCTCTGAGTGAACATATGTACTCTACCTCTGCTGCAGCGGTCCTTCACTTAGGGCAGGTGTCCACTGTGCTGCCGACTGTGTGATATGCATACTTCCGTCAGGACGGTTCTGTGTCTGGTTGGGCCCCTGCAGCATGAGCATTCAGCCCTAAGCGTAGACTACTCCTGCAGGACTGGTTACCATTCAGTCATTCAAGAACCGACTTGACGTCACTTAGCAATAACAACAGTGTGTGTGTAGTCCTGGCGTGGCTGTGTAAGATAAACACTGGACTGCTAACTGAAAGATGGGTGCTTCAAATCCACCAACTGAGTTGTAACGAACTCAGCGGCACTTAACAACAGTGTGTGTGTATAGGGTGTGAGGTGCTAGACAGGATTTTGTACTGGCCTTAGAATTTGTACATGAAAACCAGAGGAGGAATCTTTCTTAAGAATGAAATGTCTCGGGGAAGGAGTGTTGCCTTTCCTGCACTCACGTTCAGCCAGGCTTCAGTTGTCCAAGGAGGCCTGGTGCTCTTCCATAGGAAGGGCCCATGTGACTGAAATATCCACTTGAGTTAGATTTAAGGAGCAAGTGTTTTGATCCGAAATGTTTCTAAAAATGTGTCGGCGAACTAATCTGCCTTCCCAAAGAGTAGGAGCAGTGGGTATTCCTTTTTACTCATTCAAGATGCCTGAGTGACACTCACAGGCAGTTCTTCCACCTCAGCTTTCAGCCTTTAATGCCCAAGGGAAGGCTGGCTTGTTAGTTCCTTGAACTCCCATTTTTGGGTCCGTGTTCTCACTTAGAGGAGACTCTTTGCCTCTCTGGGAGTGTGGCAATCCATTAATACTGCTGCTTGAGGTCCCCAGCACATCAGTCACTGGCACCCTCAGCTCCCAGCCCAGCTTGTTGTTGTTGTCAGGTGCCATCGAGTCAGAACCGACTCATAGCGACCCCATGCACAGCAGAACGAAACAATGTCCGATCCTG
>NW_006408691.1:1537552-1539470 GCF_000296735.1 Chrysochloris asiatica | reverse complement strand
TTTCTCCATTGATAAGAATGTTGTTTATTGGTCCAGTGGTGAGGACCAAGCCCAGCTTACTCTAACAATAATTGTGAGGTCAGGAATGGTTACAGAGTAATTTCTCTCCTCTATCCATCCGGAACACACACACACACACACTGCCAGTTTTTAAAAGAGATACTGTATTGCCATCAAAAAGTACATGCCATGTTTTCACATACAACACACAGACTGTGTATAGGAAAGACTGATACATGAGTTTGCAAAAACTGTATAAAACGTGTTATTTTTGTAATGCATCACGTGTTTATAATGTGAGGAACCTGCTGGGCCAGTGGTTAAGTACTCACCTGTTAGTCAAAAGGTTGGTGGTTAGAACCCATCAGCTGCTCTGAGGAAGGAAAGATATGGCAGTCCGCTTTCAGAAAGATTGACAGCCCCAACAAGCAGTTCTACTCTGTTCTTACAGGGTCTCCCCGAGTCGGAATCTCTGTGATGATAGCTATGGGCCGGGGGTGTTGGGTTTTGTTTCTCTTTGTAATATAGATCATGTATTAATGGTTTTAGAATGTTTTTGTGCAATATAGAAACATATACTAGGAAATCTTAACAACTCTGCTTCTTGAACCTATTTGCTAATTTCCCCAAGGATGTGTTTCAAATCTCAAAAAAGTAAACAATTACTGTTAAACATCCAGTGAATGAGGATAAATCAAAATGTACAGCTACAAAATCATAGTAACTTTTTATTATGACTTGAGTTTACAGACCAGATAATCAGTCCCACATTTCAAGAAATTATACACTTTGTGTCGTTACAAAATTTAAAATCCACAGCAATCATAGAAAATTTTATTAAACAAAACTATATACAAATTGTGCTGTGAGCCGCAAGGTCAGCAGTTCGAAACTACCAGCAGTTCCGCGGGAGAAAGATGAGGCAGTCTGCTCCTGTAAAGATTTACAGCCTTGGAAACCCTGTATAGGGTTGCTATGAGTCGGAACTGACTCCACAACACACAACAACAACAACAATCACAGTGTGAAGTTACCATGCCCTCTCCTCTCACCATGCTCTCCACCTAGGTCTGTACACTTCTGAGAGGGGTGCTTCCATCTCTCTAACCTTTCCATGAGGAATTCTCTGCACTTCCATTTATACCACAGCAAACTAGCAGCTTTTGCATCCTCGAGATTCAAATCCTGTTCCTTTTCAATGTTCTTTGAATTTGGGGAACAAAGAGAAGTCTAAAGGGGTAAGATCAGAACTGTATGGTAGTGGTGTGAGGTTTCCCAGTGAAATTCTCATAGAACAGCCCTTGCTACCCTGGAAGAATAAGGTGCATTGTTGTGATGGAAAAACATTCTTTGGCACAACTTTCCTAGTCTTTTTCTCACCAGTGCAGTTTTACATTTTCTTAAAACTTTCTTCCTAATCAGCTTCCATGATTGCCCTTTGTCCTTGAGAAAATCTATCAACATTATCACTTTGGATTCCCATAAAATAGTCTCTCCATAATGTTTTATTATTATTGTGAATTATGTGATAGTTTACATGGGAGAACATTAGCTTTAAATTCATCCTATCATGTTTTGTTTTGTTGCCATGATTACAGTACCCTCCATGCATCATCAAACAACCAAGGGTACATCCCACAAGCCTGCCCCCTGATCGTCAGCACACAGCCCCTCTCCCTTCCTGGGTCTAGAGTCCCCAACCGCTCCATCTCTCCACGTCATCATTTCTGCCTCCGTCTCTGGTGTCACTGCTTCTCTGGGTAGGGTCCCACACTCTGTTCTTCGCCCAGGATGGTCCCAGGGACCTCCACTCCTGGACTGCTAAGTCAACCACTCCCTTCCTTTTGTTACAAAACATCTACCTTTACATTTTTAACCCTCACAGTCAGTCCTGATAGCAATTATTCACTATTGTATC
>NW_006408691.1:1513434-1537137 GCF_000296735.1 Chrysochloris asiatica | reverse complement strand
ATTGCCCATCTGTGTCTACCCTGTGTGTTCCGTAACCTTTTGAGCTCTCTCTGCTTTGAAGTTAACTGGCCTGGTAGGTCCCCTCAAATGCGACTAAGACATGTATTACTGAGAGAATTTTTGTACAACCACCCATTGGTCACAGAGACGTGTTTTGCTTGGAATAAACCCAGGTATGAACTGAAACTCTGGTAGCAATACTTAGTGATTTACCCTCATATATCAGTCAGGTTTTTTTTGCAAATTTTGTGGTAGCTTTTTCCCCCCACTGTGTCTTTATACAGAAAAGTGAAGTGCTTGCATGAGCTATATTTGCATGGAACCAACTGTATTCTTAAGGGATTAAAATACTGATAATTACATCTTTGGACCCATGGTGTGGCACTATAGGATCAGCACTGGACTGCGAACCACAAGGTCAACAGTTCAAATCCACCAGCCACTCCTTGGAAGAGTTGCTATGAGTTGGAGCTCTGGTAGTGTAGTGGTTATGAATCGGGCTGTGAACCACAAGGTCAGCAGTTGGAAACTACCAGCTGCTCTGTGGGAGAAAGATGAGTCGTTCTGCGCCCGTAAAGATTTACAGCCTCGGAAACCCTGTACAGGGTTGCTATGGGTCGGAACTGACTTGATGGCACTTAACAACAACAACCTGAGTTGGAAGTGACCCGGCGGCACTTAACAACAACAATTATACCAACTCTGTGGTACATTTAGACATATTTATGACTGACTCAACACTTAATTTTTTTGGCCAAAAATACTTCCCCAGTTATGTGACCTTCCCCTAGGAAAATCAGTCTAGCTTAACAGGATGCTTTCACTTGACTCTGATCTCAGAAGTACTGTCTGACATGATTGAGCAACAAGGGCGGGTAGGTGGGTGGACAGGCTGCTCACAGTGATCCTAATTTAACCTGCACCTGCAAGGATTGAAGTGCTGCCGCTGAATGTACTGGGACCATGGACTGTTTCTGTGGAGTCTGATTTGTCTCTGTACCCAAGAACTGCTGGGTATCACCCCTTGTCCTTTTAGACTTGCCATGTAAACATTTGTTTGGCTTGTCTAAGTTCAAGGTCATTTGGTGGCTTTGAGGTACCAGAGTGCCAGTTTGTCACTATCTTGTGTCCTAAAGTAACTACTGACTAGGTTTTTGTATGAGAACCATTATCAGTGTTTTACCTACATTTTCAGTTTTATGTTCTTGTGTTTACAATGAGATCTTATCCTTTCAGGAAAGAGCTTCTTAACGGATTTTCCTTTTTTTCAGTCCTCTAAGGAACTCTGGTAGCGTAGTGGTTACGAATCGGGCTGCGAACCTCAAGGTCAGCAGTTTGAAACTACCAGCTGCTCCGCGGGAAGAAAGATGAGGCTTTCTGCTCCCGTAAAGATTCACAGCCTCAGAAACCCTGTTCAGGGTCGCTATGGGTCGGAACCGACTCGATGGCACTTCACAACACCAACAACTAGGGTGTAGAAGCTCTGGTAGTGTGGTGGATTATGTGTGGGGCTGCTAACTGCAAAGTCAGCAATTCGAATCCACCAGTGGCTTCTCAGGAGAAAGTTGATGTTTTCTGCTCCTGTAAAGATTTGCAGCCTCCAAAACCTTATACAGGGTCAGTGTGAGTCAGAACTGACTCAGTGACACACACCCATCAACCATACAGTGTTCAGGAGTCCTGGTAGCGTAGTGGGTTATGAATTGGGTTTGATAACTGCAAGATCAGTAGTTTGAATCCACCAGGCATTCTGTGAGAGGAAGATGAGGCTTTCTGCTCCCGTAAGATTTTCAGCCTCCGAAACCCTATGCAGGGTCGCTATGAGCCAAAACCGACTTGGTCGTAGCACTTAACACTAACAATAAGATAGACCCAGTTACCACAAATTACATAACAGTTTATGGGACCACTCTTTAGGATAAGCACTGGACTGCTAACTGTCAGATTGGTGACTCAAACCCACCAGCTGATACTTGGAAGTCCTATCCAGGGTCTCTCTGAATCGGTACTGACTTGATGGCACTACAGCAACGACCAGATTTTTGGTAGCAAGTTAGACACTGTCATATTTTACAAAGCCAGATGAATACTTGCAATTATATTTTATTAATCTAACCCTGTTGTTGCTAAGTGACATAGACTTGGTTCTGACTCATAGCCACAGTCTTGGAGCCAGTCCTTTGGGGTCAGGGAGGGAAGAAAGAATCCACAGTGCAAGCTGACCAGCCTCTGTCCACCCTCTGCAGGAAGAGAATCAAGGAGGCAGGAAAGATGGACACAGCAAATGGCTGACAGCCAGGGAAGTGAGGTATGGCGTCTGGGGTACCCAGTTGCTCCTGCTCTCCTTCCCCCTGGGATCCAGAGCTAGTTGGATCCCTTGCATAGTGACCACAGATAGTCTCTCAATGTCTTCTCTACAGTGAGCACAGCATATGCCTGGGCTGCATAGAGACCAGTGCAAGTGCCCACAGCAAAGCCCAATACCTCTCATTCCCTTAATTTGGGTACCACATAGCCTGCCAGGAAGGCCTTGAAGAACAGAGAGGATAGAGTGAGCCATCCTGGGCCAGCCACTGTTCATGTCGTCTTCTACACACCACTGCAAGTACTCCAGCTGGTTCTTGAGAAATGCCAAAGTCCTAAGCTTGGGGAGAGAATCCTTGTCATCTAATCTCTGGCACCACCTCTCCACATACCAAGGGTTAGTTAGTACTGCTGATGATGGTGGCAGAGGGGGCTGCTTATGCAGCTGGTGGCCTCCAAGACCTCCAGAACACCTTTTCTGGACCCCTTCTAGCGGCTGCTGCCAGCCCCATGTCCCTGCTGCTCCTTGTCCTGTACAGCCTCATTTCAGGCTTACTGTCTTTATACACAGAGTTACCCCGACACTTCAGAACCTCTTCTTCTATACTTCTTGTGTGTTCCTGAACATAGGTCTATATGTGGGCAGTGGTTCTGGCCCAGGACTTCTGGAGAGCATCTCAGCATGGGCGGCACTTGTGGTGCTGAGTCAGGCCCTAAGTGGACTGCTCATGTCAGTTGTCGTGAAGCATAGCAGCAGCAGTCCACATCTCTTTGTTGTGTCCTGCTCACTGGTGGTCAGCACTGTGCTCTCAGCAGCCCTGCAGTGGCAGCAACTCTCAGCTATCTTCTTCCTGGTCACACTACCCATTGGCCTGGCCGTGCTCCTCTAGCCACTATCCCTGACCACCTCCACTCTGACTCCTAACCCTGTAGATTGGGTGCCACCATCAGAGCCACTTCCTAGTCCTCTCCTCCCCTCAGCAACCCTATAACAAATGCCTTGTGAGAAAAACTGGGAGAAGTGGGTGAATGAAGGGGTAACTAACTCCTGGGAGACGTGAAAAGTGGGTTTAGATAGAAAACTCCTTACCCTCCCTTGAAGTTGTTCCTGACTAAGTAAGAGAGCGTCAATATTTAGGTCCCTGATAGGGGAGCTTTCCTGACTCATCCTGCTGTGGAAGACAGGTAATTTCTTTGCCTACTGTGGTCACCCTCGCAGAACCCAGGTTCCCATGTCTGATGCTGGCTGCTATGGTGCATGACTTCCCCTAAAGCATACTACCTCCAACTGTCATGCAGAAAGACCCAGTTACCAGATTACATAACAGTTTCCAGGGCCACTCGGTCAGCTCTTCTTCCAACAATACCTGGGTGACAGACCTTCTGCTCCCTCCACAGTGCTGCTCCCCATTCCCAGCTTTTTTTTCCTGGAAACCCCATCTTGGAGCTTATCTCATCTGAGGAAATGTTGCCCCTGGGTCCTGACTTAAACCTACCCTCTTGACCTCTCTGCTCACCTCCAAGTAGTGAATCCCACTACTCCCTCTCAGGCCCCTAAGAGGTACCATTCTTCCCATTCTGGGTCCTGCCTCTGCCTAGTAGTGTTCCAGCTGCTTCCTAGTCAGGAAGTGCTGCCGAGTGAACTATGGCCAGGCACACAAACACTTCTATGGCTCAATCAGTGTGTCTTTAACTGCATAAACAATTGTTAAGTGTCTTTGAGTCGGTTCCGACCCACAGTGGCCTTGTATAGGGTTTCTGAGGAGCATCTGGTGAGCTTGAAACACCAACCTTGTGGTTCAAACTGACCTTGCAGTCTGGCGCATTATGCCACAGCGCTACACCAGTCTTAAAAGTATTCTGGGATGTAGGGTGGTTCCTACAGTCGGCAAAAAAAAGTTCATGAGCAGTCATCTCAAGTACAACTATTGGTCTCTCCATGTACAAAAGAAAGAAGAGTGATGAAAATTGAGGATGTTTGGAATCAGCTAATCCATTGGAACACATGAACATCAGTCTCCATGACTCTGAGACCATAAGAACTAGATGATGACCGGCTACCACTATAACTACTCTAAAAGGGATCTCATTAGAAGGTCCCGGTTAGAGTGGGAGAAAATCCAGAACAAAACTCAAAAATTATAAAAAAGACTGGGCTTACTGGTTAGAATGAGACTGAGGAACCCAAGACTATGGTCCTCGACCTCCCTTCAAAGGAATGGAATGGAACTCACCCTGATGACCCAATTTGCAACCAAGCAGTAGATAGGTATATAGTGGGGACAACAACACTAGTATCAGCAACTCAAGATCAGAAGGACTGCATTTACCTGAGGACAAAGTTGGGAAGGAGGATGGTGGAGTGGAAATAAGCGCAGGTAGGAAGTGAGATAGCCATTGCTACATGGAGGGGATTGCAGTCATTGAGATGAAACGGAAGTCTTTGGTTTTCCATGTAAAACTGATGATCTTTTAGTAAACCTTCACTCAATTCACAATTAAAAGTTCCAAAAAAAAATTCAATTTGTTTTTATAATCTGCTTTGTCTAATTACTCAACAGCTTATTATATTTTGTGTTTCAGATCCCAGATTCTTTGCATTGACATTGAAGAGCACTAAGATCAGAAGATGAGTGAACTTGACCAGCTACGGCAGGAGGCTGAACAGCTTAAAAACCAAATTAGAGTACGTAGCTACATATGTGTTGTGTTTCATTCATTATATGTCAGGTGCCATCTGTTTTAGAAATGACTTAGTGCATGGTTTTGAGGCTTTTATTTTCTAGTTTATTCCACCTTATTGAATGAATGTACATTAAAACTTACTGTACAAGTTACACAATATCTATTTGTACCTTCAATTCTTAACCATGGGAATTCATTTTTGACGTTGTTTTGGTCACTGTACTTTGGGTGTGATGTTGTGAATATTAAGTTGAGGGAAAGAAACTTGTTAAAGAGGAGTTTTTGCAACAATAATAAAATATCTAAGGTATACCAGATTTTGAAAGGCGGTGTTCCTTAGGAGTGGTTTTTGGACTCTAAAACTTTCAATAACTTTCATTGAAGATACAATGTTAGACTGCAGTGTACAAAGGATAACATTCGCAGAATTCTCAAAAATTAAATTCCAACCTGCGACTGATGTACAGTGTTGCAATATAAGGCCCCTGAACTTCAAAAGATTTACTTCTAAAAGATATTAATTCTGTTCTTTCAGTTTTGTTAGGCAGTGTTTTTAATGACAATTTTATAGAAGCCCTTTAATATAAGTATTCAGACTGTTGGTAGGAAGAGGAAGAGCCAAAAGGTGGATGTAACCAGGAGAAGTCAGCTCCTCCGTATAGCCAGAGAGATTTTTGTCCATTCAACAAAGGAGCATACTCTCCCTGCTTTCTTACTTTCATCTCTTGTTACCTGATGCTGTCCTTCAGAGCGTCACTTGGTGGGAAGTTGAGAGCACCTGCTACATGCCCAAACAACAGATTGGTTTTTGAATCGACTGTAAAGATGAAGCCTAATTATTTCACCTTCAAAGGCCAGTTATGTTCAAAAAGCCTAATGGTAGTTGGCGACAGAAACACCATGTTCATTGTAGCCAAGATTTTTGTGAACTTCGAGAAAAGATAATAGAATTAAACTGAAAATCAAAGAGGAAAGAGAAAATAACCTTTAATTGTAAGAATTTCTAATCTTAACATTTAAAACATTAGCTATACCTTAATTAAAATAAAGAACACTTTTAACTTTAAAAAAAAATTTTTTTTTTTTTTAAGATTTGCTCAGATCAGACTTGCTTAATATGACTGGTTATATGTATACACACTCACAGAATTAGTAAAATACATGGTATTATATAAAACAATTTCTTGAAGTGTAATTTAAATGAAACCAAAAAGTATTCTCTTTAAGATTTTGCATGATATAAGTTAGACCAGGGTTGGGGAACCTTTTTTCTGCCAAAATTTATAATATCATTCACAGGCCATACAAAATTATCAACTTAAAAAATTAGCCTGCTAAAGTTGGTCAAACATGTAATTAACTCACCCTTAATATGATGACTGGAACTGTGGTTGCCTTGGCAGGGCCGGGCCAAAAGATTTCACGAGTTTTACACGGCCCGTGAGCCAGATGTTCGTTCTCCACCCATTTTAGACAGTCCATTTTGAAGCAGTAGTGGTTTTGGTAAATAAATCGAAACTGGTATGTCAATCCTTAGTAGTAGTGTGTTTTGGGGTGGGTTTTTTGTTTTTAATTCAAAATACTCTCAGCTGTTTACCACCTACTTTTTAAAATTATTATTTAATTGTGAATTGGTTGAATGGTTTACAGAGTACATAATGTTTTCCATTCAACAATTCATAAATATTTTGTTTCATCTCATTGATTGCAAAGTCCTCAGTGTAACATCACTTATCCCATTTCATCCCTGTGCTTCCTGTTTCCATTCCTCCGCCTTTTCTAACCCTTCTTAACTTTGTCCTTGGGTAAATGCTGTCCTTTTGATCTCAGGTGGTTGATTATTTGCGATGTGTTTACCTTACTAGTGTTTACCTCTGTTGCCTTTAATTCTTGCACTCCTCCCTGTGTCTTCCCCTGCCTCCCATCTTTTTTTTGCCAAACTTCTTATTGCCTTATCTTGCCTTCACCTTCACCCAAGTTAATACATTTTGTCGAATGCCAGTGGCTAGAGGGTAGATAGGTGCGTACCATCTGCTTTGGAGATTTTATTTTTTCATCTCTTTTCTAAGCAAGTTTTAAAAGTACAGAAGTTAGGATTTAGAAAGGCTAGGAAACTGTATTAAACATGTACTTGTAGTTACTAATTTTTAAGTTTACCCTAAATTATTAGCTTAGCTGGTACATATTTTAAGAAATTCTGTTGTTCTGACAACTATAAATTATTGTTCATAAAGAGTGGATTCAGGTATATTCATAACAAGTAAATAAAGTTTGTGTGGCATGTGTGAAAGAAATAATAGATTTTAAATGAAAATAATGGTTGGCATTGAACATTTTACAACATCAGGTTTTCTCGAAGAGAGAACTGTGGTGGAACCACCACACTGGAAAGTCCTGTCCCACCATCTGGCCACATATCCCACCTCACACATCCATCCATGTGACTACATTGAAGTGTGAAAAGCAATTGATTAAATGAATTTTAATAAATTTTGTCTTAAATAGCATATCTACAGTATTACCACTTTAACATGATTAATACATTTTCACTGGGAAAATTGGTGTTCATTTTTTTCATTCTAAGTTTATAAAATTCAGTGTATATTTCATGTTTGAGGACTCCTGGTGACACTGAAAGCTAGGCATTGAACTGCTAACTTCTACGTTGGGGGCTCAAACCCACTAGCCACTCAACAGGATGCATATGAGGCTGTATGCTCCCATGAAACCATGTATTAGCATTGCTATGAGTCTTCATTGACTCTGTGGCAGAGTTTTTAGAGTTTTTTTTTGTTTTGTTTTGTTTTGTTTTCGTGGTTTATTTAGGCTTACTGGTACAGTTGTTTTTACGAGATGCATCTCCAGTGCTCAGTGTGGCCCCTTGTGGCTGCCATTTGGGGCAGTGCCGTTCTAGACCATTCGCTAGGAAAGCAGTTGAGCTTCACACAGAAGTGAGGAGCACTCTCCTCTGCACACATTTTTATAGCCTTTGTGTCTGCAAAGTGCTGTGCGAGGTACCACTCTTTTGCACAATACAGGCACTCCATTACACCAGATGAAGAGGGCAAACAATCAACAATTACTTTTAAAAGAAGAAAAAACAGCTTTTTTTTTTTTTCTGGTTACCAAAGGGGAATACATGCCTGTTAAAGAAAGCAGAAAGTGCAGAAACAAACAAGAGGTGTTAGGTAATTCTAATAGAAGTTATTTCTTTCTTACAATTGTTTTAAAGCTGAAAAGTCTCTTAAGGACCATCTCCTCTTGCTTCTATTTGTGAGGAAACAAAGGTGCGCAAAGAAAAACAGGCTGAACATGGGAAAATCAAATACCTTAAAATGTATCATTGTACACACTTAATAATAGTTTTTAAGACAAAGTGTTATGTCCCATCTCCCCCAGCCCTACCCCATGTGTTTGCAAAGCTATCTCACCAGTGTGGCAGGCTGGCTACATTGTGATGTTTGATCCAAATGTTGTCACTAGGGACTATGAGCAGAGCCAGGAGTTCTCTGTGCGTTGTTCTGTGTGTGAAACATACCCAGACAGAGTAAGGAATTGACCAAATCTGACTGATGACTTGTATGTATGTCCTCTGGTTTAAGTAGACAGAAAAGGCAAACTTCTGCATATGGTGACATTTCTCATCACAAACAGTATAGATGCTTTTGCACTAAATAACATATCTTTTGTACATTACCTTCCTGGGTTGAAATAGGAATTAATCTAAAAATTTATAAAAGATTTCAGTCTTCCTCCTTAGCTGCTGGCATAGAAATACTTGATTAAATCATTTCTTTGTTTTTCATTTGTAAGCAGAATGACTTCTAATAATAGTACAATTAAGATGTGGTCTAGATCTTTGTTCTACTTACAATAGTCATCTCTGAGTATATTTATACCTTCTCCACTGATAAGTATTCCCACTGACTTCATCAAATAAATCATTGTTACAGTGAGGCTGTTTGCTCCTAAAGCTTGTCTCTTAGGAATGCCTCCCTTACTTGCATTCCAGCATGGATGCCTGATACACATAGGTGCCAGTTGGACTTTTGGAAGTAGGGGCTCAAAAAGTGGAAATGCTTTTTTTTTGTTTTCCATTGGAAATTGTCATCATTTTTCAAAGATTTCCTTTGAAAATTTTATGAATTTGTTACCTGTCCACACCCAAATTTTGAACCTTTTTTCCCAATGTCTGATTTTTTATTTATGAAGTATATATGCATATCGTAGCTCTAATAGTGTAGTGGATATCAGTTGGGCTGCTAACCTCAAGGTCACAGTTCGAAAGTACCAGCTATTCCATAGGAGAAATGAGATTTCAAAATTCATGGTTTAGTAACTTTGTTTACTTAGTAGCATTTGAAAAACTTGATTAGTATATCTCCATAGTTGATGAAGCATAGTCTGCAAAGTCTTATCTGAATTTGATTATCTGACTCCAAATCCCTTGACCTTTTCCATAGAATTCAGAAAAAAAAAGATTATGTGCTTGAAAATGAAGTCTAGAGGGCAAACTCTTTGGACTGGACATTGATGGGGTTTTTTTGGCCTTTTTTCTTGGACCCTGCCCCTTTTGACTTCACATGGACAACTCTAAAGACTAAGTGGGAGGCATGGGCAGGGTCTGTGTACAAGCAAGGCTGCTAGACAGGAAGAGGAGGTGGCAGCACCGGGTTCTACTTGTTGTGCCAGCCTTCCAGAATCATCCTCTCGGTTCTCAGGAGTGTCCTAGTGCTAGGGAAGGCAATTTGCTAATCTCAAGTATATGTAGAGATGGTCACACAGTTCTCTATATTTGATGTGGTCCAGAACCTAGATGAAGTATTATCTCAGTAGTCCAATGACTGCAGTGGACAATATGATACTAGGGGAGAGAGAAGGAAAACACACCCCATCCTTTTGCATTCCATTTTTGCTCTATGGAGGCTCTGCCTGTAACCTTGGTGTAAAGGCTTAGAGTCAGATGTGTCTGAAGTATCACTGATTGCTCTTTGTGGTTGTCACTTCCTAGGATGCAAGAAAAGCATGTGCAGATGCGACTCTTTCTCAGGTAAGAGCCCCTTTAATCAACTAGAGCCATCTGTATGGCGCTCAGGTCAGTGCCTAGCAGCTCTCACACCAAGGACCTCTAGAATGAACTCTGTACCAGCTCTGATTCTGTGTAGTGAGGTGGGACAGCCCGAGCCCACTACTTAAAGATTCCCTGTCTGATACTTGTTGTTGTTGTTGTTAAGTGCCGTCGAGTCGGTTCCGACCCATAGCGACCCTGTACAGGGTTTCCGAGGGTGTAAATCTTTACAGGAGTAGAAAGCCTCATCTTTCTCCCGCGGAGCAGCTGGTAGTTTCCAACCGCTGACCTTAAGGTTTGCAGCCCGATTCGTAACCACTACGCTACCAGACAAGAAATACCTGAAAAAAAAGCACCTCTCCAACACTTCAATTCATATTTTTTCTATAGTGGCGATAAGAATTTAAAAATAATGTTATTGTCTTAAAATAAGATTTAGAAGCTGTAACTTCCACAAAGCCTATTCCAGAATTTTGATTTCTAAAGCCAAACAATTGAATAGAAATATGTGGGTAGAGTAAGTTCTACTGCAAATGATTCATTTTTTTTTACATTGCCCTGGCGTGGCACTATAGGGTAAGCACTGGACTGTAAACCACATGGTTGGCAGTTCAAACCCACCAGCTGCTCCTTGAAAACCCGATACAGGATCACTGTGACTTAGAACTGATTTGATGGCACTTAATAACAGTGCTTTAAAGGGATGTGTTTTAATTGGGGCTAAACAGTGACTCCGTGCTGTAACCACTGGTCTTGTATTAGCAACAACAAACAGTAAACTAAAGAACATTATATTGTATTTGTTGTTGTTAAGTGCCGTCGAATCGGTCCCAACTCATAGTGATCCTGTATAGGGTTTCTGAGGCATTCCTGGTGAGCTTCAACCGCCATCCTTGCAGTTCAAACCAACCTTGTAGCCTAGCACATTAACCCGCAGCGCAACACCAGGAGTACTTATATTGCATAGAAATACCTGAATTCTCAGATAAACTTTAAAACCCTGGTGGCACTGTAGGATAAGTACTAACTAGATTGCTAACCAGAAGGTTGGAAACTCGAACTCACCAGCTGCTCTTCAGGAGAAACATGGAACTTTCTGCTACCATAAAGATTTACAGTCTCAGGAAATCCTGTACAGGGTCTCGAATTGACTTTGATGGCCATAGGTTTAGTTTTGCTATTGTGACACATGTATTCCATTTGTGAAACTAAAATAATTAATGTCTGGTTTTCTGATACGTCATGGTAAATCCACAACTATCTGCATCCAGTTTGATGCCTTGAGTGGTAGTATTGCAGTTGCAGAAGCTGTCAAGAGGAGGATGCCTGGGGGTGGGGGGTGGGGGAGCACAGGCTGTGCAAAGGGAACAGGGGTCGTGATACTAGAGCACAGCAGAGGTCAGGTTCAGAGTAGCAGGTAACATGTTGGTGTTGGACAGCAGTTAAGCATGGTGGGTCAGATGAAGAGTTGGAATCCTCAAGTCGCCCCAGATCCTGGAGCAAGGGATGTGTGGGGCCTGTGGCTGAGGGGCATGGCCTGAATCATAGGGATGAGGGGAGGAAGACAGGAGCCCTGGGGTGTTGATTCACTTCACTACAGACTGAGTATGCAGAACCTTCCTTTTTAAGATCACAAACAACATCGACCCTGTGGGACGAATCCAGATGCGAACCAGGAGAACGCTGAGGGGGCACCTGGCCAAGATTTATGCCATGCACTGGGGCACAGATTCCAGGTACCTGGGGACTGGATCGGGCATGATGCATGTGGGAAAAACAGAATGATTGTTGTCATCATAAAAGAAAATTTATAAAGTTGAGTCAGATAATTCAATAAAACACTATGTGACTGTAGCTAACTCTTTTCAAACACTTAGCATACACTATTCTTAATATGCCTTTCTTTCCTTCAGTAGTATTTTTTCGTGTTTACCAGAGTGGAATTTTTGCTTGGCTTTGTCTTTGTTCATGAAATTGTCTGCATTGGAGTGTAAACAACTAGAGAACAAAAGATTCTATCTTTAGCTTGTTCTATACAGTATCCCATACAATTCCATATGCAAATGAGGGCTAGCTTAGATCATTTTAATGATGGCAGTAGTCAGAAAAGAAACAAAATGTCCTCAGTACTCAATCTACTTTGAAATATATTATCAGAAGTAGAAGATAACCAAATTGTGTGTTGGACTTTGGATTTGGACTCCCATGTGTGGTGTCATCAATATCTTAATTAGACACAGTTCCATTCAGGCAAGATCTGAGCCCAGGCACGTCCTTGGCTACCCAAGCAAATTGCTCTCATTTGGCAGGCCAGACTCCAGCTCAGTTGGTAGGGATGGCCTTATACCCAGCTGACTTAAAGAGGGTGGTCAGTGCTCTCAGCTAAGAAGAGCTGGGTTGTTTCAGGAACTAAGTAAAGTGTATGTGGCCAGAGCATCAGAACTATGGCATGCTTCAGGCGAGGCAGGAGGATTAGTGGGTTTTGTGTGTGTGGCTATTTTGTGTATGGTTTTATGTTCAATCTGAGTCTTAAATGTTCTGAAAGGCCAGGAAGCAGGCAAGCAGGTCAGAGTTCAGGGTAGTGGTTACCTTGGCAGGAAGGGGCTGCTCAGGAGGCTGGTAAGTATCATGTTAGTTGTGTTCTTGGCTAGGGTGGTGTAGATGCTTTATGTCTTCACTCTGGACAGTTAACCTTTCATAGTGTCCGTGTATATACAGAAGTCCTCTTTTAGCATCACAAGCAAAAGAAAACAAAAACATGAATGGTATTAAGAGACCCTCTGCTGCCATCTAAATCACTGCTATTGGTCGGTACTGTTCTGAACTAAAGAGAATGAAGGAAACCAAAGGCTCAGAGAAGAAACTAGTGGTTCAGTTGGATCCTGGCAGCAGCTGAGTAGTGGCTCTTTCTGCATATGCTTTTCGCTTCCCGAAGCATGACCTCTGGTGTGGCTGTCTGTAATGGTGTAATCAAGGTGTTCACTGACATGAAGGTGCACCAGTCATCGTTGTCAGAGGAGAAGTACAGCAGGAAAGCTGTGCTCTTGTGTCTGAGTGAGGACAAGAACATCGTCCTAGAGAAGGGCTGATGATGTGGGGCTAAATCTATTTAGCTCCAAGGATGCCATCAAGAAGAAGCTGACAGGACTCAAGCATGAATTACAAGCAGACTGCTGGGAGTAGGCTAAGGACTTCTGATCCTGGCAGAGAAGCTGAGGGGCAGTGCTATCATCTCCCTGAAACACAAGCCCTTGTGAGACTTCTGAAGCCAGCCCCCTCCCTTCCTGGAGCATCTAGCAGCCCCAGACCTGCCTGCTAGGAGCTCCTTCCACCTTCCTGCTAGACCTGGACCCTTCTCCCTCCACCCCTGACAGTTTAAACTGCTTTTGGTCTTCTGATTCCTCTTGGTTTGAAGTAGACCTAGTCCCCCAGCACTCACATTTGACCGGGCCTATATATTTAAGGAGGTCTGGTTGCATAGTGGTTACGAATCGGGTTGCTAACCTCAGGGTCAAACTACCAGCTGTTTTGTGGGAGAAAGATGCTTTCTGCTCACGTAACGGCTTACAGCCTCAGAAACTCTGTACTGGATTGCTTTGAGTCAGAACCAACTTCACAGCACATCACCACCACCACCACATAAATTTTTTTAATAGTATCCCCACTGCCCATCTGTCCGTCCTCTTTCTAGGATGCTTGTATGCTTGTTGTTATTGTTGTTGTTAGGTGCCATCAAGTTGGTACTGACTCATAGTGACCCTATGCACAACAGAATGAAATACTGCCTTGTCCTGGGCCAACCTCACAATTGTTGCCATGCTTGAGCCCATTGATGCTTCCACTTTGCCAATCCATCTTGCTGGGGGTCTTCCTCTTTTTCTGACCCTCCACCTTACCAAACATGATATCCTTCTCCAGCGACTAGTCCCTCCTGACACAATATATCTAAAATATGAGAGATGAAATTTGGCCATCCTATCCTCCAAGGAGCATTCTGGCTGCACTTCTTCCAAAACAGATCTGTTGGTTCATTTGGTAGCCCATGGAACTTTCAATATTCTCCTTGAACACCATAACTCAAATGCATCAGTTCTTCTGCAGTCTTCCTTATGCATTGGCTTGTGTGCTTAGTTTTGTATATAAACGAAATGTTGTAGAAATGACTTCACTGCTTAATGAGTCCCCTCCCCTTTTCTCCTTGTTTCCACTTGTTTGAAGGCAAAGTCAGTAAGAAACTTTTGATTTTTTTTTTTTTAAAAAGGAAACTAGTGTACGGTACAAATAGTCTACACAACCAGCCTCATCTATGCTGACCGAGAACTAGATGATTCCCAACTCCCACAACCGGCCATTCTAATAAGGGCCACAATAGATGAACCCTTATACAATGTGAAAACATGTGGAACAGAACCTCAAATTAGAACACAACAAAAACAGGCCTTCTGGACTGACTGAGATTGAAGGGCTCCCTGAGACTTGTCCTTACATAACTCTCCAGACCTTGAATTTTGAAACTAACCCCTGAGGTTACCGTGGTAACTAAATAATAACATTGTGCCACCTATGAGTACTGTGCTCCTTTTAAAAATCACCTGTATGAGACAAAGATGAGAAGTGTAAAGAGACGGGGAAAGTAGATGAAAGTAAAGGGAACAACCAGAGTGGAACTAATGAGCACTGTGAAGAATATAGCAATCTCGGTGAAAAACCTGTGTAGGAATTATTGAATGGTAACCTAAACTGCTGTGTGATCCTTCATCAAAAACACAGTAAGACGCTGTTTTTAAAAGACAGAGAGACCTTCTGATACCCAGTCATTAGCCTCTTTGAGTACAAAGCAGATATGTTTTGTTTTTTAATTTGCTTTAATTTCATAAACAAAGGATGATGTGTAAAAAAAAATTTTTTTAATAACTCAAATTATACATCCATAAATATATAATATATGGGTGCTTTCAAATAGTTGGGTGATTATCAGTTTTTCGTTCAAAACTACATATTAGATTTATATATACATGTATGTGCAAATGTATACGAAGGGGCTTCAAAAAGTTCATGGAAAAATTCCGTTATCTTTTCATTCCATTTTTCATAACTTTTTAGAATCCACCTTTGTAATATGCTCACCAGTATATTGGGAAGCACGGTGACTCCGTGCTTCAACAAGTCGGTGGTTTGAGCCTACCAGCCGCTCCACAGAAGAAAGATAGGGCTTTTTGCTCCACAAAGATGTATAGCCTCCTACACCCTACGCAATGTTTCTATGAATCGGAACCGATTCAGTGTCACTTAACAACTCCAGTATATTTATAGTACGTTCATTTCTGCATAGTTGGATTATATTTTTTTTAGCATTTGAGGTCCTCTTGTCAGTCACATGAACTAAAGCTAAAGTTTCTTTCCCCTTTCTGAAGGTCTTCTCTCATCTGATTAAGTCTGGTGGTATAAAAGGGGTGAAATACATCTAAACCAAACTAGCCTTGGAGGTAAAATGCAAAGGCACTTCAATGTTCTTGAGCCTTTCGGACTTACTCTTAACTCGTCTCTGTTCTGATCACGGATGAGCATGTCAGTAAAAGCTCTAGGAGGCAAAGCAGACCCAGTTCTTAGAGTTACCTGACCTGGGATTAAGAGGCAAGTTTTCTCTCATCTTCCAGAAGGCTAAATAGGCAGCTTAGCACTTTCTTTAACCCCCTCACGAGTCAGCAAGTATAAAGGCTGTTTAGCCAGAGGGTATGTCTGAAAGTGACCTTCCCGACCCTCTCAGCCTAGGAGGATGAGCTTATGAGTCTGAGACTCAACTCACAGTCAGAAGTGACACAGGTAGAACCCAGAAAAAATGCATGGAAACACAGGTATCCTTGAACCTAGATGCAGAAACTTGTTTTCAGAAGTTGCAGCTGCACACTGAGTTGTGTAATTAGTGTTGACAAGATTTTTATTCCATGCCAGTCTCATTGTTGATATCTCTTAAAGGAAGCTTGTGCTTGGTGCATCAGAATGTCAAGTTTGACCGAAAGCATCAAAGTTATGAAAGTGACTAGAATGAGTTTTACTTCCAGTTCATGATCAGAGCCTTAATTCTGCACATAAAGACAGCTCTTTGCAGCTCAGATTCCAAACTTAGCATGGCTGCCCAGTCATTGGGATGCAAAATGATGGTGTGGTGCTAGTCTTCTGGTGGCCCAGCCTGTTCTGCTCTAGTTTATCGTGTCTTGACAAGGCAGCAGGAGACCTCCTTATGTCTTTAGGGGTCCTAGATTCCTCTTATAGCTCCATCTCTGAAATGTACATTTTGGGGGGAGTGTGGAGAAAGGACTGTCTTTTGAATTTGGAATATTTCGAATCATACTATTCCTTCATATCCATCTATGTCTGGTTTTTTTTCAGGTCACATTATATTTATTAGAGACTGTAATTCAATATATTTCATGAAACAAGTTAATTTTTCCCCTCACGAATGGGATTTAGAAGAATAGAGATACTCCAACACAGAGATCATAAAATAATCTTTGAATGAAATCATCTTTGAATTGACATAAAAATCATTTTAAATTGAGTATTAATATAACATGTCAATATGTTTAAATACACATGGGGAAGTATTTTCATCTATGGCAGCTATACTTTATATATTTAATTCATAAAATTACTTACAGTATTGTATTGCTTTACTGTGAAATTTTATAGTCAACTTTTTGAGTCTATTTATTACAGTGCTTTAGTTTTTCTAAAGAGTAGGGAAAAAAATAACATGAAAAAAGACCTCACTTTGATCCATGTTTAATACTCTTCTTTGCATTTACTGATTTCTAAAGCACTTTATACATGCAAAGGGTAAAGATAAATGAAAGTCTACATCAGCTAGATGTATATAGCAGTTATATTCATTTTCAGTTTTTTAGTTTGAGAAATAGAACAAAGGATGGCAACATAACTTAAAATCAAATGGAAAATGACTTTAAATGTTTGAAATCTATTTGTTTAACTGAGGTAGAGATTTTAAGATCTGCCTACTGATTTAAAATGTTAAATGCATTTAGAATATACTTCAAAGTCAATGATTTTTTTTTTTTTTTTTTATGTTCCATGACTTTTTATTTTGAACTGAGTGATAATTTGCATGAAAGAACATTGGCTTTACACCATCGTTTCATTGCAGTGATTACAATCTCCTCCGTGCATCATCATTCAACAGTATTTGCTTCCATTTCCACTGTTTGTTTTTTTAAATTTGGGGGGTGGGGCTGTGTACGCAAAAACACTTAGGAATATATAGTAATGTAAACAACCAAAGGGCATATTCTGCAAGCCTGCCTCCTGGCCACCAGCTTTCAGTGCCTCTCTTTCCATGAGTCCAGAGTCCTCAGCTGCCCTCTCTCTCCATGTCCTCATCTCTGCCTCCATCTCTGGTGTTGCTGCTTCTCTGGATAGGGTCCCGCATTCCACTTGTGCTCTTCTCCCTTGATGGTCCTAGGGTCCTCTCTTTCCAGACTAAGATTATCAACTCCTCCGTTTTTGTTACATTACAATTGAGACAGTTTTAATTAGTTATAGTAACAATTACTATTGAATCATAAGAATCTTAGCTCCATCTCTTTTAACCAGACCCATCTAGACAAGATGAAAACTATTCAGTGGGGAATCTACCTTCCCCTGCACGATTCTTTTTTTTTTTTTAAGGTTTTTAATTGTGGATTGAGTGGAATTTTACAGGGCAGGTCATCTGTGTCTTGAAAGATTGATGTGTCTCAAATTTTACTTGTAAAGAAAAGAAGCAGTTATGGGAAGAAGTCACCCATCTTGACTGACAACAGGGAGTGACCCTGGGTATTGAAGTTGCCTTTGGAGCCGAGTACTCTTTAAGTGTGTACTGTTATCTATGAGAATATTTTCTGTCAGCTTACAAGTTGATTTAACATATTAAACAGAGTTATTTTTGCTTAAAAATAAGTGTGCTTTATCTTAAGCAGATGAAACACTGAAGCATACATTAGGAGTCTCTGGAATTCTAGCTTTCGTTTGTTGCCTTTGTAGCATTTTGTGTTGCTATCCTGCTGAGGTGTTTCTTTTTCTCTTTCTCTCCAGGCTGCTAGTTAGTGCCTCGCAAGATGGCAAACTTATCATCTGGGATAGTTACACCACCAACAAGGTAAGAGACTGCACCGTCCCATCTTTAGGGATCCGGACATGGTGGAATTTCTGAACTCTTTGTTCATACTTCTTCCAGCATATGCTTGGGGTTGTTGTTGTTGTTATTAGGTGCCATCGAGTTGGTACTGACTCATAGCGACCTTATGCACAGCAGAATGAAACACTGCTCGATCCTGGGCCAACCACACTACTGTTGCCACGCTTGAGTCTATTGATGCTGCCACTTGGCCAGTCCATCTCGTTGGGGGTCTTCCTCTTTTTCTTTGACCCTCCACTTTATCAAACATGATATCCTTCTCCAGCGACTGGTCCCTCCTGACAATATGCATGGAGTAGGGAGGGGAAAATCAGAGTAAACTCGAGTTTTTAGTAATAAAGTCATGGGGGTGAGGTGGAAGCCAGATCATGTGACTAGCAGACATTACTGTCTCATCTGGTGGGCTTGGTACAGTTCTGCCGTGGTGTGTCATCTCTTGACAAAGCAAATAGGTGAGTACCTCCTCATGTCCCTGGGAGACTTGGATTCCAGTTCTAAGCTCAATCTAGGAAATTTCATATTTTATTCTTTAGTTATTAATGTTACAAAAGATAATCTGAGAGGCATTATAATTTGAAGTATCATTGTCAGATTATTTTAATTGTAATCCAAAATTAATTGTATTAAATGAAAAAGTTCCAAGATCGAATTCAGTTTTATTTTACTAGAGAAGACTGAATGCATGTGAAAGGTTGCGGGACTTACACAGACGTGTGATGTCCAGTTTGGTTGCTTCAGTAAAAATACTTTGTGTTTTTAATTAATGTGTAGCCATCGTGATTGCCCACTGAAGTGTCTTTTATTCAGTTTTGATAAGGAGACAGGGCTGCCTTTGTGTCTATGTCTACCTAACCTCAAGGTATAGCTTGAAGAAAACTTAAATGCTCTTTCCATTTGCTGCGCTGGATTTTAATTCAATTTTCCTGTCACCTGACTGGTCATATGTATAAGCGTTTCTCAGAACCATGTCCTACTTTTTTTTGCTCCCTTAATCTCCTATGGAAAACAAGTTTTAACTCAAGATAAAAATGATAGCATTAGAGTTTAATAATCTGAGGCCTGACCAATTTGCACCACCTGTGCACCTGTTCCCTAGGTCCACGCCATTCCTCTGCGCTCCTCTTGGGTCATGACCTGTGCATATGCCCCTTCTGGGAATTACGTGGCTTGTGGTGGCCTTGATAACATCTGCTCCATTTACAATCTTAAAACTCGTGAAGGAAATGTACGCGTTAGCCGTGAGCTGGCCGGACACACAGGTAAATACCTCTAATAACCTTGAAGCCATACTACACGCGGTTGACCTAGGGTACACTTACCACTTTCCAATAATTACTTAATGAGATTGATTCAGATAGAAGGAACAGTTGGCAATAATGACCAAAGTGTTCTGAAAACCAGAGACAGTCCAGAAACGCCTCTGCCAATGAGAAGCCTTTAGGTAATAGTGATGCAGTGGTTCTGACTTACATGTCTAAGGACCCAGCACTTGGGTCACTTCTATAGGACCTGCTGGGAGCCACCTTCCTTTACACCTGAGTATATAACACCATTTTATCCATTGTCTTCGCAGTCAGCTTCCATCGATTGCCTTTCTATGGGGAATTCCTCATTGAGATGTTGTATGCACATGCCCATAAACACCTACCCTGACTTCGTATCAGCTACATACTTGGAAGCCGAGTTGAGTTCTGTAGGCTTAGTTCTTTTGAACATGACTAACTTTGCATGATGAATGGTATTTCATTTTGACAGGATTTAGTTTACCTATAATAACACAGTTATAAGAAAAGTTGCAGTTTTTCTGAAAAAGATCTTAACACTAATATTTTTGCTTTTGTAACTGTTCTCAGTTCACAAAAATATCCCTCAATATTTTTTTTGTCATGACCCCATTAGACTCACCTATTTCACATGCAAAAAAGAAACTTTCATAATTAATGAAGTAAATAATGCTGCTTTTGATACCAGTGAAGTAATCTGTTAAATAAATTGATTTGGTCCAGATACATGCAAATATAGAGTCCTGGTGTGGTGCTGTGGCTTAACACGCCAGGCTGCAAAGCTGTTGACTGCAAGGTTGGCGGTTCAAACTCAACAGCTGCTCCTTGGAAACCCTATACAGGGTCGTTATGGGTCGGAATTGACTCGACGGCACTCAGCAACTCCATATTTGCACTCAACCATATGCACATATGGAGTCCTGGTGTGGTGCCATGAGTTAAGGCGCTGGACTGCAAGGTCAGTGGTTCAAACATGCCAGCTGCTCTTTGGAAACCTCATACAGGAACCGACTCAACGGCACTTAACACATGCAAATATAGGGGTCCTGGTGTGGTGCTCTAGGAAAAGCACAGGGTTGCTAATCGCAAGGTAGGCTGTTCAAACCTACCAGCTGCTCCTCGGAAACTCTGTAGAAGGTCACTAAGAGTCAGAACTTAACATGTGTAAATATATGCGCCTATATAGTGCCTGCATACCATTGATTTCTGCTCTTTTTTGCTTCCTTCCGTCCTTCTTTCTACTTACTCTATGGTTAGTTTATTCCAAATGTTCTAGTTTCTAAGGGTGAAACTTTATGAATTTTAGACCTTTTTTATTTTCAAATATAAGCACTTGTTGTTATGTGCCCTGGAGTCAGTTCCGACTCATAGCGACCCTGTACAGAGTTTCTGAGGCTGTAAATCTTTACGGGAGCAGAAGGCCTCATCTTTTCTCCCTTGGAACAGCTGGTAGTTTCTAACCGCTGACCTTGAGGATCGCAGCCCGATTCGTAACCACTACACTACCAGAGCTCTTAATGGCTATAAACTTCCCTCTGAGCATGGCTCTAACTACATCTCACAAACTTTGATATCTTTTATTTTAATGATCATTGCTTATGTATTTTTTATTTCCCTTGAAATTTCTGGTTTGGTTCACAACTATTTAGAAGTATTTTGTTTCATTGCCAAATATTTGAGGTTTTCATCAATAACTTAAACTGTTACTGATTTTTAGTTAAATGCCATTGTGTTCAGGGGACATTCACTGTATCATTTCATTTCTTTAGCATTTTTTGAGACCTATCTGGTAGCATAGTGGTTACGAATTGGGCTATGAACCACAAGGTCAGCAGTTCGAAACTACCAGCTGTTCCATGAGAGAAAGATGAGGCTTTCTGCTCCTGTAAAGATTTACAGCCTCACAAACCCTGTACAGGGTCACTACGAGTCAGAACCGATTTCTCGGTACTTAACCACCAACTACCAGGTGGTAAATACCTATTTTATTTCTGTAAATTGCTGAGAGAAAGATGTTAAAATCTCTCTAGTTGTAGGTTTGTCAATTTCTCCCTTTAATTCTGTCAGTTTTGCTTTGTATATTTGGAACTTTTTAAGTAGGTACACATACTTTGATGATTTTTGTGTTTTCCTGATGGAGTCACCTTCTTATCATTAAACTGCTCGTCTTTTTCTCTGGATATGCTCTGTCGCTTGTTGTTGTTTAAGTACTGTTGAATGCCTTCTGACTCAGCAACTCCCTGTGTAGGATTTCTGAGGAGCAGCTGGTGGGTTTGAGTAACTGACCTTGCAGTCCAGTGCTTATCCGACAGTGCCACACCAGCACTCCAGATTTCTCTTAGAGTCGAGTTAATCTGATACTTGTATAGCCATCGAGCCTTCTCATGCTGTTTGCTTGTTAAGCTTTTTTTCTCTATCTTTATGCTTTCAACTTAACTGTGTCTTCATATTTTGTTGGAAAGGTGAAGCTATTGGTAGTGGAAGTAGTCATGTGATTAATCGAGTTGGTAAACGACACATAGGAGGTGGTGTTTGTTATGTGCCATTGAGTCACTTCTGACTCATAGCAACCCTGTAGGGTTTCCAAGGAGTAGCTGGTGGGTTTGAACCACCAACCTTGTGATTAGCAGTCCAGTGCTTATCCTACAGTAGCACACCAGTACTCCGTATAGGAGGTGAGCCTTCCTTGTTATCAACTCTTAAACGTTTCTGACTTTTAAATAGTGTTTAGTTCGTCTCTGTTTCATGTAAAATTGGATTGTTGAGTTAGGTCTGTGCCACTTGTTTAGTCCTTTCTGGGTTTTTTTGCTTTGCAGGTTCCTCTTTTCTTGTCTTTTGGATTCCTTGAATGATTTTGTAGAATTTTCTGGAAAGGTCATAGTTTAGAAACCCTAGGAGGCAGTTCACATGGGGCCGCTTTGGATTGAAATGGATTCGACAGGACCTAATAAATAACCTTGTTTTTCAGGAAAACATCTTTGATTATTTTTAGTGGTTGATCTCAGAATTTCAATGTACGTCATAATTTTTAATGTTCACTTAGAGTTCATATTGTACCATCTTATATATAATGTTAGAGCTTCTTGTCATAAAGGCCCATTTCCCACCACCCTCCTCACTCTTCATGTGTGTTTTCTCCATGTGTGTGTGTTAGAAGCCCCACAATACAGAGTAGCTCAACATTACTTATGTCATTTCTCGTGTTTTTACTTCTTTCTGAGTTTTCTTTCTGGCACCCCTTTAGCTGGTAGAACTTTTTAGCATTTCCCAGAGTAATGCATGTTGGTTGACATTGAATTAGTTTTCACTTATCTGAAAATATTAATTTTGTCTTTTTTTTTTTTTTTTTTAATTTGAGATTTTTATTGTGGATTGAGGGAAAGTTTACAGGGCAAATCATCAGTTTAACATTCAACAAATCATCTACCTTGTTTCATTACATTGATTATAATCCCCTCCATATACCATCAGTTAACAATATTTCTCTCTATCCACTTTAAAAAAACCACTCAAGCATATATAATAATTTACATCTCCAAAGGGCACATTCTGCAAGTTGACTCCTGTCCACCAGCTCTCAGTCCTTCTCTTCTTAGTCCATGAATCTAGAGTCCTCAGCCGCACCCCCTCTCCAGGCCCCCATCTCTCCCTCCATCACTGGTGCTGCTGCCTCCCCGGATAAAGTCCCGTATTCTGTTTGTGCGCTCCTCTCTTGATAGTCGCAGGGTCGTCCGCTTCTGGACTGCAAGATTAACCACTCCCCTTTTTTTGTTACAAAACTTCCACCTTTACAATTGTGACAGTCGTGATTAGTCATGATAACATTTATTCACTATTGAAGCTTATGAATCCTATCCCCATCTCCTTTCACCAGACCCATCTCCAGGCAAGATGACAGCTATTCAGTGGGACTCTTTCTTTTCCCCCATACTCCTAAACTAAACTCCCTCTTGAAACCTTGTAAGTCAGTCACTTCATGCCTTTATTACCCCCTCATTTTTAGGTAGCCAATGTCTAAGTTGCCCGTCCCTATGTACCCTGTGTACAGAGCGGATAGCATTGATACTTGATTTGAAGACTCTTTCCCTCTCTGTTGGTATTTAGAGTAACTCCCGCTCTGAGTATAGGTCAGGTTCATCATGAAGATGTATCTTCTGTCACTGTAGCTGTTC
>NW_006408691.1:1509486-1511179 GCF_000296735.1 Chrysochloris asiatica | reverse complement strand
GTATTCTGTGTTGTTGTTGGTGGAGCTCCTTTACTGCACATCCACCCGATCCGCCATCTTGTTTGTTCTTCTTATATCTCTGCCTTCATTTTTAAAGAGTATTTTTGCTAGTTATAGAACAGTAAATTGATTTTTTTTATTTTTCTTTCTTTTCTGTTCTTTCTGACACTTTAAATATTTTTCACGGCTACTTAGCAGTTTGACTATGATGTGCCTAGGTGTGATTTTCTTTGTTTATGTTGTACCCAAAATTTATGACTTTCACAGAAACTCACAGGACATTTTCAAATACGGTTTTTGGTCTGTAGTTTCCTCTTTTTGGTACTACAATTAGACTTGGTGGTGGTGTTCCCTTGGTCTCTTTGGCTCGGATTTTTTTCCTCAGTCTTGTTCATCCTCAGATTTGTTTCTGTTGACCATTTGACTTCAGTCATTTCTAATTGTCAACGTCAGCAAGTGAATTTCCTTTGTAAGACATTGCATTTTTCAGTTCTGTATTTTCCAGTGATTTTTAAATTGTCTTTGTGTCCTTGAACATAATTGTAAAAAAGTAAGTCCAAACACATTTCTCTCAAGTCATTTCCAACTCATAGGAACACTGTAGGACAAGGTGGAAGTGCCACATAGTGTTTGCAAGGCTGTAGATCTTCACAGAAGCACACTGTCACAGTTTTCTCCCCCAGCAACTGGGGAGTATGAACCACTGACCTTTCAGTTAGTTAGCAGCTAAGCACTTAACCACTGCATTAATGACCCATTAGTTACAGTTTCTAGACCTCTTGGCATTGGTCTTTGGGGGTTATCTTTTTTCTTGGTTATGAGTAACCTTTCCGTTTTCTTAGTGTATCTAGTAATTTCTAATGGTGTCCTGGATGTTACGAACTTTGTGTTGTTGTGTAGGCTCTGGATTCTATTCTGTTATGTTCTCAATTGTCGATGTTTATGGAGTTTTCTTAGGCAATAAAATGCTGTATCACTATGCGGACAGTAGCTGGGCTGTTGGTACCTTCCTGCCATCTGCCTGTGTAGTTTGGGTGTAGTTAGTGGTCTATTTGTTGGGTTTTCTCCTCTCACTTGTCAGTTCTTGTGGTTGCCCAGAACTCTGATTTTCATGACAGCCAGACTACAGGGCTCCTGTCTGAGCTGTGACCACAGCTCACTGAAACAGGCTATGCATAGGGACCTTTATCCAGTGCCTTTTTGCTTTCATGTGTAAATTTTCCTTAAGTTAGTCTGCTTTTGACAGTTTCTAATGTGGGCTAATGTGTCAGACAGCAAAGCTGTTTGAACTTCAGCAAAGTCGGTGGTTCAAGCTCACCAGCTACTCCTTGGAAACCTTATACAGGGTCGCTGTGGGTCTGAATTGACTCGACGGCACTTCACAACAACAACAACAATGCCTTTAAGTTTGTGTGTTTTACATTCTGGCCACCACTCGTCTGTCTGTCGTTCTCTGGTGACTTGAGTTGCTGTGATTCTGAAAGGTATGCCACCGGTCTTTTATATAACCAGCAGAGTCACCCATGGTGGACAGGTTTCAGATGAGCTTCCAGACAAAGACAGACTAGGAAGAAAGAGTGACAAACTACTTCCGAATCGCTAGTCACTGAAAACCTCATGAGTAGCAGAGAAACACTGTCAGATACAGTTCTGGAAGGTGAGCTTCTCAGTTTGGAAGGCACTCAAGATGCAA
>NW_006408691.1:1479420-1507316 GCF_000296735.1 Chrysochloris asiatica | reverse complement strand
AAGACTCATTAACAGCCTGTGATGTGCAGATGATACAACCTTGCTTGCTGAAAGTGAAGAGGACTTAAAACATTTACTGATGAAGATCAAAGAGCACAGCCTTCTGTATGGATTACTTATCAATGTCAAGAAGACAAAAATCCTCACTGGATCAACAGAGAAAAGATTGAAGTTGTCAAGAACTTCATTCTTCTTGGGTGAACTATTAACACTCGCAGAAGCAGCAGTCAAAAGATCAGACGATGTATTGCATTAGGCATATCTGCTGCACAGGAACTTTTTAAAGTGTTGAAGAGCAGAGATGTCAGCTTAAGGACTAAAGTGTGCCTGACCCAAGCCATGGTATTTTCGATAACTTCATATGGATGCGAAAGCTGGACAGTGAATAAGGAAGATCGTAGAAGAATTGATACCTTTGAATTGTGGTGTTGGAGGAGAATACTAAAAGTGCCATGGACTGCCAAAAGAACCAATAGGTCTGTTTTGGAAGAAGTGCAGCCAGAGTGCTCCTTAGAGGCCAAGCTGGCTAGGCTTCGTCTCTCATACTTTGGACATATTGTCAGGAGGGAACAGTCGCTGGAGAAGGATATCATGCTTGGTAAGATGGCAGGTTGGAGGAGAAAAGGAAGACCCCCAACGAGATGGATTTGCCAGGTGGCAGCATTGATGGACTCAAGTGTGGCAGCGGTAGTGAGTGAGGTTGGCCCTGGAGCAGCGGATATTGTTTCGTTGTGCTGTGCATGGGATCGCTATGAGTCGGTTCAGACACAATGGCACCTTACAACAACAACAACAAAGCTTCTAGTCAGTTCCTGTGGGACTATTATTCTGTCACCAGAGCCACCATGTGAGCCTCAGTTGACAGTGCCCACTGCTTAAGCCCCCTTGGTTATAGCATTGATGAATTGACAGTTCTTAAAATAATACCATCTCAAAGTTTAACTATCTGTGGTATTTTAATCAGCTTTAGAGTGTGTCCTTTGGTTTTTTTATTTTTTGAAGTCTCAATGTTTCCTTAGATTTTTTAATAAAATGCTGCACTACATTAGATTTACTAAAACATTATAGAGTATTTGTTGAAACAAAAGTTGTGCTGGGAAGAATGTTTGAAGAATTTTGTTTCCTTCATATTTCATGAAATTTTACTTCACAGGAGTGGCTTTTTTCTCCCAAGATATATGGCCTTGTGAGAATTTTTGTGGTCTTCTTCAGACATGATACATACTTTTCTAACTTCAACTTTATAAAGGTTCAGATTTCATTTGTTTTTTATTAAGTTTTATTTGTGAATTGAGTGACGATTTATAGAACAGATCATCAGTTAAGATTTATATAATCTTAAATAATATCTATCTTTAGCACGGGGATAGGTGTGAGAGGCTCTTGGTTTAGACAGATTCGTTGATTGGCTGCCTTTGTCTTGTTCCAGCCATTTCTGAATACAGTTTTGATTAGTTTCGTTTCTTAAACCATCTTTTCTCTGGTTCAAATTCAAATTAATATTTTGGAAAAATAATAATATTAACTAAAGAAACATACTTCGCTAGTGAGAAGAACATTGACTATGTAGAGCACAATCATTTATAAGTGATGAAAAGGTAAAGAGTTCTGAGTATTTGTCTTCTTTCAAGTGTGGGATTCATTGTTAAGCATGGTTGAATAAAGTTTTCTTGAAGAATCTTAGAAACTCAGTTAGTTTAAAAACAAATATCAGTTGTTTCCCCAAAGACAGATCTCTAATGAGTTTCTCTGAAGGTGTGCAGTGGTGTTGTCAGGCGATGCTGCTGGTACTGCTGTAGATCAGTCCTGGGCAGCTTACTGCAAGGTTGGCAGTTCAAACCTACCTGCTGCTCTTCCAGAACCCTATACAGGGATGTTCTGACACAGAGTCAGTTAGAAGGCACTTAACAACAAGAACGAAAGGCACATATGGAACAAACAGAAGCTTCTTTCTTGAGAGTCTGCTGCACAGGTTTTGGAAACTCTTCAGCAATATTTCAGAGAAAACATCAGATGGACTTTCTGTCTTGTTTTGTGTTTTGCCTTTTTATTTCTGCCTTAAAAAATAGAGGATCCCTCTGAAGGTGGCTAATTGAATGACTTTACAGTGATCAGGATGAAACATTTGTATAATTACAAACTTATTACATATAGAATAAAACTTACCAGGCTCTGTATTGGTGAAAGTAATAATTACAAAGGCATTAGATTATAATTAAGAAAGTATTAGCCCCCTATTGCTGTTAGGTGCCATCAAGTCATTTCCAACTAATATCAATCCCATGAGTCAGAGTAGAACTTGCCCCATCAGGTTTTCTAGGCTGTAATCTTTCGGATTCATAAGTGACTGAAAAAGTTCTAAAAGTTCTTTTTACAGCTTTATAACTGATGTACAATTGATTGAACATATTTAAAGTGAGTTTGACAAGCACATCTGTGAAAACATCGCTACAATCAAGATAATGACCATATTTATCCCACCCAAATGTGTCCTCATCCCCAAGGAACCACTGATCTACTTTTGTCACATAAGAGTCTTTTGCGTTCTCTAAAATTTTATATAGAGACTTTTTTGTAAAGTTTATGGAGTCCAGGTGTGGTTCTGTATGATAAGGACTAGACTACTAATCGCAAGGTTGGCAGTTCAAACCCACCAGCCACTCCTTGGAAACCATATTCAGGGACAGAATTGATTCAACATCACTTAACAATAACAGTGTTTCTGAAAGAATAGAAATATCTCCAGGTCTTTGTTCTTTGGAGCTTCTGAATAGGTTCAAGCCAACAGTCCTTCAGTTCATACTCGAGTGCTTAACTGTTACCCAGTCTCCTTATTAAGTCCTTGGGCACTGTAGGACTGGACTGTGAACCACTGAGTCAGCTGTTTGAACCCACCAGCTGCTCAGCAGGAGAAAAATGAAACGCTCTCACAAAGATTTACAACCTCATAAACCCTACACAGGATAGCAGTGAGTTGGAACTGATTCAGTGGTACTTATCAACAAGTAGCCCTTATTTTGATAACAAGAGCTTTTTTAAGTGTTTATTGTGAATTGAGTGATAGTTTGCATGGGATAACATCAGTTTTACATCATCGTTTCATTGCAGTGATTAAAATCTCTGTGTATCATCAGGCAACAGTATTTGCTTCTATTACCTCTGTTTTTTAACTTTTGGGTGGTGGGGGAGATGTACACAGAAACACTCAGGATTATATAATCATTTAAACAACCAAAGGGCACATTCTTCAAGCCTGCCTCCTGGCCGCCAGCAGTCAGTCTTTCTCTTTCCATGAGTCTACAGTTCTCAGCTGCTCTCTCTATTCATGTCCTCATCTCTGCCTCCCTCTCTGGTGTCGCTGCTTCTCTGGATAAGGTCCTTGCCGGGGACCAGCCTCTACAAATTATTGGGAGACTCTTGAAAGAGGATGTTGAGTCCGCGATTGAAAAAATTAAAAAACACTCAAAAGAGTCAGTGGGTCATTTTGAGTCTCAGGCTGATGGTGGTGACGATGACTCTCTGACGACTCTCCGACTGACTGCTTCTTTATTTTCAAATTGTTGCTTCTTATATCCCATTTAGAATATACTATGATCTCATAACAGTCACGTACAAGCAGTTACAAATCAAATATTATATTGTTACATCAAAGGTACAAGAGGAACACAAGGTCACCAAACATTCCTGCGTCTCTATACTCCTTAGTTACTCCTTAGTTACTTTGATAACGTCTGCCTTCTGTGAGTGACTCTGTTTCTCTCTAATCCTCCCTAAAATGTCAGGTTAATTTTAAATAAAGTTCTACATCTGAATTTCTAACTTTACCAACATCTATTACTTTCTATAGATTCGTTAGTTACAGCTCACAATCAAAAGCATAATTTTTACTATAACTGGTCATACATATAATTGATCAAACAATAAAAACAAGAGCATAAAAGTACCCTAAAGTGTCATAAGTTAAGAACAAAGCAGTAATTCTCTCATGCTAACAATTTCTCAAAACTTCTAATCATACTCCTACTCTTGTTCCCAAGCTCTCACTGCCCTTGACTGTCTGCTAAGCTGCTTTCTAAAAGCCTTAATGTCCTTGACTAAAACCACCTGGAATGTTTCTTACAATTTTAAGCTTGAAATGCTAAAACTTTAGCTAGTGTGGTTATCTCTAATGTTAAAACTTATTGTTAATGTAAAAAACAGTTTTTATAACTACATAAGATTGAATGTGGTGTGAAAGTTAATGTTTATGTGAAAGGCAACTATTGTAACGTGAGGTTTGTTTTATTAAAGTGTCTAATGATTATGCAAGATTTTCTAAAACTTCTTATAAGGAAATCAGAAATAAACTGTTTTTCCAAGGGAAAGTTAGAAATACCCCCCCCACCCCCCCGCATGAATCATCCCTTGTAGCTTTCCTAACCAAGGGGACATTCATTGTCGCTTTGCTAAACAATGAACTTTTCATGCATAAGGCTTCTCGCTGTTCTGCTCCTTGGCAGGATAGCGTCCGCCAGGTCCCAACATTCTGCTCATGCTCTTCTCCTTTGATGGTCCTAGGGTCCTCTGTTTCTGGACTATAAGATTAGCTCCTCCCCTATTTTTGTTACAAAACTTCTACCTTTACTGTTGTGATAGTTGCAGTTAGTCATGATAACAATTACTATTGAATCTTACCCCCATCTCTTTTTACCAGACCTGTCTAGACAAGATGAAAACTGTTTAGTGGAGATTCTATCTTCCCCCGCACACTCTGAAACTAAACTTCCTTTTGAAAACTTTATGCCTCTGAAGCCCTCTCGTTTTGGGTAGTCAATGTCTAAGTTGCCCGTCCCTGTCTACCTTGTATACAGAGGGGAAAGGATTGATATTGATGTGAAGATTGCCTCCCTCTCAGTTGGTAGCTTGAGCTACTACTACTCCATCCATAAGTATAGGTGGAGTTCATCAAAGGTAGCAAATTACACTCGTTTCCTTTATCAAAAATTGTTTCTTTCTCTAGTTGAGTTCTGATCATCAAGCCACTGAGGCTAGGTCAGATGGGTACTATCTGCAAGTTTGGGCGCTCTTGTGTGTCTCAACTGTAGATCTCTGTGGCTTTGTCCTTATCGATGGACTCAGGAGTCCCCAGGTGTCACCACACTTCGGACCAACCAGCCCTTCCTCTTCTCTCATCTCCAGGTCAGTGGGAGTCTATGGAATGTGGTTGAACTCAGCCCATTTCTTCATCACTGCCTTTCCCCCTCTTCCACTCACCAGTAAACCATTGTGGTTGCCAGCAAGCTAACATGCTTGCTTGTGTGTTCCTTTGAGTTTCTGTCTTGGAGGGGGTTTTGTCCTGAAGGGACTTGATTGCTTACCTTGATGGCTCCCCGGTGAACAGCTTGCTTGTTCTGCCAATCAGACCACCATTTTTGTTTTGGATTTTTCCTGCTGATCCTTCTTTGAAGATGTATCATCTGTTGCCCTCGTTGTTCCAGGATGGTCTGCTTGTCCTTTCTAGTGTCCCAGAAGGTTCTGGATAGGGCTCAGGATTCCACTTAAGGTACTATATATTGCAAAGGCTCAAAGGCAAGAAGTCTGTTTCACTGGGCAAGTTCTAGAACCCCTTTTTAGTATTCCAATCAGCTATAGCTTGAAGATGGGCTTACAAGCTTTCTTCACTTTCAACATTACCTAGGAATAATGGAGACATAACTGACACTTGTATTGGGGTTTCTTGTCATGGTGGCCACAGATCCACAAATAACACAGGTTTTCAGTACTCTTTACGTGGCATTCAGCTCTTATTGGGGAGAGTTTGTCTCTCCTACAATCAGAAGTTGATCATTTCGTTTTTGTGTGTGTGTTTATGTATGCGCTCTTGAGTTTGAGAGCGAATGTATAGATCCTCTGGTAATACAAATACAGATAGTTAAAGCACTTGACTACTAGCTGAAAGAAGTTTGAGCCCACCTAGATAGAGGTGGTTCAAGGTCACCAGCTGCTCCTTGGAAACCCTCTACAGGGTCTCTATGGGTCAGAATCGACTCTATGGCACTTCACAACCACAACAGAGGTGGTTTGGAAGAGAGGACTGACAGTCTGCTCCAGAAAGGTCACAGTCTGAGAAACGCTGTGGAGCAGTTGGAGTCTGTTTACATGGGATCGCCATGGGTCGGAATGGATTCCCCAGTACTTCCCAACTTCCCAGCAACTCACAATTGTGCTTTAGTCTCTAGACCCCAGGCCAGGTGTGTCCTTTGTTCTACCTGATCTCTGGGGTGTCTGACAGTCACCACCACATCCCAGAGGTATTTGCTTTTACCCAAGGGAAGTATTGTAGCTCTGTAAGATAAACCATTGAATTGTGAACCATAAGGTTGGTGGTTCAAACCCATTACCCGCTTCAAGGGAAAAAGTTGAGGCTTTCTGCTCCCACAAAGATTTGTAGCCTCAGAAACCCTATACAGTGTTGCTGTGAGTCAGAACCTTCTGAACCTTAACACTTAGTGGCAACTCCAAAAACAGCCCTTATCCTGCATACCTGCTCTTCTTCCTCTTTGCCCCACCTTCCTCTGCTCTCAAAAACTCAGAATTGACCAAAGAAGTGGCTCATGTAATTTTGGAGACTGGCAAGTCCCAAGTCTTAGTTTGGTGGATTAGTCTGGAGGAATTTTCTCACCTACATAGTCTTAGGAGATGAGGAACCCAAATTGGCTATGGAGCTGGTGAACCAGGCCAAGTAATGGGCTGAAAGTTCCACAAACTGGAGGTCAGCCCTCATGCGCCAGATGCATGAGCCAGGGCAAGAGGACGTGCTTTTCCAAAGCAGTCATAAATTGAAGTCAGACCATGACCCCAAGAGAAACTAAGGGTGGTGACTTGAGTCGCACCCTCTACTAACATGGGGGCATTCTTAATACTTGTTGTTATTAAAGGCCATCAAGTCGGTTTGGACTCATAGTGACCGTGTATAGGGTTTCTGAGGAGCGACTGGTGAGCTTGAACCACCTATGTTATGGTTCAAACCGATCTTGCAGTCCAGCGCATTAACTCACAGCACCACACATTTACTCCTTGTTGTTGTTAAGTGCTGTGTAGTCAATTCTTAATCATAGCAACCCTATGTAGGGTTTCCAAGAACACCTCATGGGTTTGAACTGCCAACCTTCTGGTTTGCAGTTCAGTGCTTACTTTACAAGTGCTACATTAGTCCTGTGGTGAAAATGGACACACCAAAACATTTGCCCACACAGCCTCCACCCTGAAAATTCTGTGACGTTGATTCCATTTTCATACTGTGTCCTCATTCTCACTCTCCTTTTCAAATTATTCCACCACCATGAATAAAACTGCTCCCGCCCACTCCAGGTAACCGTGAATAATCTTTGGTTTCTGTTAGTTTAGTTCTTATACGTGAGATGATACAGTATTTGTCTTGTTGGCGACTGACTTCTGATCTCGCTCAGGATTGTCCGTGTGTCTGTGTTGTGGCATGCATCGCAACTTCATTTTCCTTCCTACTGAGTATATTCCATTGTGTCCGTTTGTCTATACGTTTTTTCTGTTGCTGGACATTTCCAGTGTATCTGTTTGGGGCTCTTATGAAACTGCTGCAGTGAATGAACACTGATGATCAGGTTTCTGTTTGCACCCTGCCTTTCTTTCCTTCTGAACAAATTCCTAGGATTGGGACTCATGGTTATGCATTCAGTTTTTGAGGAACGCCCAAACTCTTTTCCACAGCAGCTTCACTAGTTTACCTTCTCTCTCATCAGTGGATTGAGGGTTCCAGCAGCTCCCCAATTTCATTGACACCTGTTGGTTTTCTTTCTTTTCCATTCTAGTGGGGATGAGGTGATAATCACATGTGGTTTTGATTGTTACCTCCCTCATGACATCTTTTCCAGTGTGTGTCCACTGTTTGAATGTCCTTAGCGTGCCCAGTCGCTCATAGGCTGTCACTGGTAGGTAGAGTGCATGGGAAGGCGCCACAGCATTTGGGTGTTTATCATTACTTGAGAATCATTGATTTAGGGTTCATCTGTTTCTTGAGGTGAGAAGCTGATGGATTCCCTGTGCTGGGGTGAAGGGGTACGCAGCCCATGGGGTTGTCGATGGAGCCCGTGGGATAGTTTCTGGAAGAAAGCAATTAAACTGACTTGGAGAAAGAGGTGGAGTTAGCCAGGAAGTAGAATGTCATGTTGAGGAGAGGAATTGGATGGAGGCTCACAAGTAAGAGGACGGGGTCCTTGAGGAATTCAGTGGACCCCCAGAAAGCCCATGTAGGATGAGAAGGTATCTTGGACTCATGATGTGATGCTGTATAGAGTGAAGTGAGCCCTTACTCATCCACATCACCCCCCACCTTCTTGTGAAGCTTGTCTCTTGTCTTATAGGCCAGGTTGGTTCGTTGGTGTGACCGAAGATGTCTCTTTTCCCTGGTGGACCTCCAGGGGATGTTTGATCACCCACACAGTCCCCCTCTGGGCATGGAGCTTTGGCATCTGTGTTCTCTAACTACATCTGTTTTCGCTCTGGCACTTCAGTCTTCTGTCTACTCCATTCTTACTCTCCCTCAGGAGGCTCACTTCTGTGCACGTTGACTTCCTTTAACCGTCACCAGACCTTCGGGCACAGGCTTGGACTCCCTGTGCTTGAAACAGGCACATTGTTGAGGGTGTGCCTTTTCGATTTAAGAACCACAGTGTACTTACTGTTAGAGCCCTTCATGAGCAGTATGTGCAGGTTAGGGCAGCCTGTTTTCAGGTCTGGGCAATCCTGCACCTGACCCCATCCTCAAAAGAAACCTGACAGTAGTGTAGTCCCTTCAACCAGAACAAAAGCACAGTCATGGCCGACAGGGTGATTGATTTGAGATTTGTGACGTGCACCTACTACAGAGTTGGAGTTTTTTGGTTTTGCCTTTCCTCATTCCCAAAACTATTCTAAGGTTAGACGTCGGAATGTGTGCCCGCCAGTCTCAAAAGAAGTTCTCCACAAGGGGGTTGAGGGCAGACACTTAGACCCTGTTCACAGCCTATCTTTCCCACATTGTCTGCACACAGAACTCTGTCCACCAGGCTGTCATGTGACAATTGTCCTTACAGAGCCTCAGTTAGTTCCTCCCACATGCCACTTGAGACTTTCTCCCATTTGGCATCTCCTGGTTTAATATTGTCTTTTCTGTTTCCATTTTCTCTCCTTCTCTGGCCTGCAAACCCTGCCCACCTGACCCCATCCTCTCCTCATCCACTGTCATCTGCCCAGTGCAGCCTTCCCGTGCCCACCCCACCCCCTCTCTCCTCGTGTTCTACTAAGCCTCTGCTTCACTTCAGCCCCCCTTCCTCCACAGCCTTACTTGTTGCTCCACTGCTCTGTGGTCATCCCATTGGAATGTCAGCCTCTTGGTTCACACCTATGTTCGTAGTGCCTAGGATGTCCCCCACCCCCATACCCTTGCTGGGATAGTCAAAGGAATGGGAGGAAGAGGAGGAGGAGGGCAGTCCAATGCCTTGATTGTTGAGTAGAAAATGGACTTGTAGGTCTCGAGATCCACTATTGATTGTTCTGTGTCTGAGTCTTTGTGTGGGAAGTTCTGCAGGGCCTGCCTCCTCATCCCCTAGTGCTCCCCACTCCCCCGTGCATTCCCTGCTGAACACAAAAACAGGGCAGAGGGGGCAGACTAAGTACTGGGATTGGTCTTCACCTAGATTATGTCCCAGTATGTGCCTTTTGCCAACACGGTTTTTGTATTTACAAGAGTGTAGCACTAGGCCTACTGGACATGGTCCTCATTTGGCTCTCTTGTTTGCCAGGTTACCTGTCCTGCTGCCGCTTCCTGGATGACAATCAGATCGTCACCAGCTCTGGAGACACCACCTGGTAAGTAGCTGACCAGTGCAGGCAGCTCACGTTCCTCTGCCCAGCAGTCGGTGTGTGTGACCTCTGTTCACACTTACCTGCACACTTTTTTGAAGCTCAAAAGTTTAGCTCTGAACCACACAGATCTTTTAAACTGCAGCAGTGTGCAGTCTGTGCTAGTCTCTTTTCCCTGTGTGTTGGTTCTTTTTCGCGCTTTGCTTGTCACTCCTCTGGTCACACTATTTGTCAATACCAAGCATGGCTAAAAATATAATCACCAGTATCACAATTTCAGGTGAATTCTGTGAAGTTTCTCAGCGATGAGTGTTCTCACCTCTCTAATAGACGTGGAAGCCCACTGAAACAAGCTCTAGTGTTTTCATTTGGTGCACAGGACACATCATTGGGAGGAACAGAACCTCACTTTAGATCCCTGCTGTCCTGGTGGAGGTTTGGTCTTTTGATGGTGAGGAGTGGTAGGTGACTCGGCTCTGATTAGCACCAGGGTTCCTGATGGCTCAGCTTCTGTCCCTGCGCTCGCTTGTCAACAAGGGGGCTCATTGTGCTAGAGTACCCTGTGCGTATACATTTCATGGTTTCACAAAAGGTTGACAATAAGAAAAGATTTCCTTATTTGAAGATAGTTTTAAAGCTGTTTGTTTATGACTAACTTTTTCAGCCTTTGGGAATAACTTGCTTCCTTTCTGTGGTCCCCTCAGCCTTAGATGGGCCCTGGGCTCGGTAGCACTGGACTTGGGCAAGGGCAGGCCAAGTTGGATTCTAGAGTTGTGTTTGTCCCATGAGCAGTTGTTTTGCAGCTGAATCTGATGCCCTATTCTCTGTTCCTGCTCAGTGCACTATGGGACATAGAGACTGGCCAACAGACAACCACGTTCACAGGACACACTGGAGACGTCATGAGCCTGTCCCTTGCTCCAGACACCAGATTGTTTGTTTCTGGTGCTTGTGATGCTTCGGCCAAGCTCTGGGATGTGCGAGAAGGGATGTGTCGACAAACTTTCACTGGCCACGAGTCTGACATCAACGCTATCTGCGTAAGTGCTGGTGCTACGGGCTGGAGGTAGGGATGCCCCTTTTTCTGCCCCACTTCCTGGAACTGCACCGTCCATTTGTCCTTAAGTTTAAGAGACTGTGGTACAAGTGCTCCTCTTCTCTTCTCTGCAGACAGTGTGCAATCATCCGCTGTCCCTGCCACGGCACTCCTGTTGAGCAACACGCTGCCACTACTTCTTCCTGAGCCTTGATACAATGTCTCCATTTTCTTTCTTTTTCCAGTTCTTTCCAAATGGCAATGCATTTGCCACTGGCTCAGACGATGCTACCTGCAGGCTGTTTGACCTCCGTGCTGACCAGGAACTTATGACATACTCCCATGACAACATCATCTGTGGAATCACCTCTGTCTCTTTCTCCAAGAGCGGGCGCCTCCTTCTCGCTGGCTACGACGATTTCAACTGCAACGTCTGGGACGCGCTCAAGGCCGACAGGGCTGGTAGGTGACCCCTGGACTTGCCATGTCTGCCGGCACTTCTGGCAATATCTGTCAGTGTGGACACAACTCACATAACCGAGTGTTTGACTCAGTACGCCTGTAGGCCCATGGCCTGGTCTGGCAGTTAAGATGATCCCAGCCTCCCAACACGACACTCAAAAGTAAGGTACACGTGCCTGAGTCCCAGTGGCCCTCTGTTCCCATGCCCCCTTTGGAGCTGAACACCATCCGAAGAGGGAGTGAGGAATGGGGTAGTCTCTGTCCTGCGCATACTGTGAGTGTGATTGTTGGTTTTCACTTGTGTTATAACCTTATTGTCTCCTAGGATCTGTATTTTGGTCCATTTCTTGATAATAAATGGCAAATCCATAAGATGGTTAGGGAAGTATGCAAGCTGCCCCTTCACCTCACGACTAAGCCCACGGACTTGATGGTTTCTCAGTTCGACCTTGAGTTCTGGCTTTCGTCACAGCTCTCACCCTCACCCGAGTTTCTACAGTTACTGGTCCTAGCTCTGCGCTCCTCTACTTTAACATGCACCCCCCACCCCCAGAAACAAGCTGAGGTTTCAGGGTTGCAGGATTGGTAGTTAGGAGGTGGTTGGGACCAAGCTTAAATCTGACATCTGGCTGTGGCATGGATGTTGTTCTGGTCCACCATTTGGTCCATCAGTTCTCTGCTGTCAGCGTGACCCCAGGAAGGACTGCAGGTACAGGGAGCCCTTGGGTGACAGCTAAGGAGCAGGTTGGAATGCTGTTGTCACTGTGTTAGTGTATATTATAAAGCACAGGTAGCACACAACTTGAGACTACTCTATGTGTGAAAGATGGCATTTGGACACTTAAAGTGGAAACACAGGCCCCCATCAAGTCAGGCACATGGTTCTTGGGAGCAAAAGGGGAGAGCCGCTCCAGGCCTTGGGGTTGCCTCATGGGGGCGCCCAGCTTTCCAGCAGGAACTCCTTCCCTGCTTGATGAGCATCCTGCCTTTCCTCATCTTTTCTCAAAGTGTTGGTGCTGGGAGAGTACAAGTGCCCAGGCCTCCTCCAGACTATGAGCTCTGAGTCACCCCCGGCTCCAGTGACCCTAATGAGCATCGGGTAAAGGCAGACAGTGTCTGTGATATTAATCCTCAGGTTCCATAAAGCAGAGGTAGTGAAGGTTCTGACTGATGATGATCCAAGAGACTATTGGAAGTTTCAGTGGTGGGGCCCTTTCAGTTATCACCTGCTCCTCGATTCCAGCTCCAGGCCTCACTAGGAGGCACACCCGGCCCATACCATGTGCTGAATTATAAACAGCTATAAGATGATATGACTGATTTGTTTTTTTTATGGCTTTTGTTCTATTTTTAGTTAACACCTCTTATACCAACTTGAATGCTCAGAAGTCAGTATAAGAGACCCTAGGTTATTTACAGTTTGTGTGTGTGTGTGCACTTTAGAATTCTTGATCACCTACTGTCATAATAGCACATTTATTACTAGGATCCTCCTTTGTTATGTCCCTGTGGCTGTGGATACACCTGAGTTATTTTTACTAGAAAGAGCATATTAACCCTGCTCACCTCACCTGGGCAGTTGCAGTGTCCTGGTTTTATTGCTGCTTGGAAACCATCCCTTCCTGGACTCCTTTCATTGGTGATTTGAGGCATTGTGAGACTTTACCTCTGGGGACCTGGCTTGCCTTCCTCTAGGCATCCCTGCAGATTGAGACCTGTCTGGGCCCTTGGAGTGACTGCTGTGACTTGCTCCTCAGGTGTCCTGGCTGGGCATGACAACCGTGTCAGCTGCCTGGGGGTGACTGATGATGGCATGGCCGTGGCAACAGGTTCCTGGGACAGCTTCCTCAAGATTTGGAACTAACGCTGACAGGTAAGGAGTGACCCATGTGACTTCCCAAAAGTGATTGTATGTACTTGCTCACCCCTGAATAGTTATTCCCAACATATGATTGTGAGCTGTGCTTCTAAATTAGTTGATTGGTTTTGATAGTTGGTAGAAATTGAAGCAGGTGCCCTTGCCTGCAGACACAGAATGAACGGTGAAACAAGTTTGCGTGCTAGTCCCGCTGTCAGCAACGCTCGTTAACAGTTTGTTTCTTCTTAAACTTTATTGAGAACTCTGTTCACAATGGCAGGTGGACTCGTGGTGACTGGAAGACCATTCCAAACCCTGATGAGTTACAGTGATAGCATATCCGCCCAACCGTACTAACCTGGACCCCAACACCCCCTCAGAACTTCAAAAGGGCAAGATCTTCTTTTCCTTCACTTATTGCTGAAACAAAGAGCACAACTCCCATTAAGAGAAGACTCTGGCTGTAAACTAAAACAAATTGTGCATTCCTCTCGGGACCATTGTCTTTGTTTTCTTTTTTTGTCTTGAATGAATTTTAAAAGGAAATACTATAATAAAAATGTTAACCAGAAGGTAAGCTTGAGTGTAATTGTGAAACAGACAACAACTTTTCACTAGTTTATTTGAACTTTAGACCAGTGACCCTGTTTTGTGATGTTCATGCAAAACAAGTTGAGGACTTTGTTTTATCTTGTAATAGTTTCTAAATTTCAAGTCGTGTTTGTAGCAGGATTTTGAAAACATTCACATTTCCTTTTTTAATATATTCCTTTATGTTCAGTAGTCAACCAGACAAGGGAGTCTCCCTGAAATGGTCCATGATGTAAATTCAGTCCCTGGGTTTATTTTCTGTTTCGTGTCATGGTGCCTGTCGCACACAGACACAGCGTGGGGAGGTGGCATTCGGGTAAGGCCACGCTTCCGCTGTGGGGACGCTGTCAGTGTGCAGCTCAGACCAGGCACCCTCCCGCCTGTACTCTTCCCACCCCCTGCAGCCTTGTTTTGACTCCCTTTGGGTTTTTTGTGGTGTTGGAGGGATGTTTCTGTGACCTGACACTACTCCCCTCCCCCACCATCAGGAGAGGCCCACTCTGCACTTGGGTCATCAGTCGATTGTTTGTGTATGAAACAATGTACAAATCAATGTTTTGAAAATAATGATCTCAAACTTTCTAAGTTAAATTTTAAAAAATTTGGTCATTTGCCATATTGGGTGGGTTTACTCTTAGAATCGCATGCTGTAGAAATGCTCAAAGTGCATATAGGACTCCGTCCTTAGATGTTTTTTCTTTAAGAAGTAACCCTTCACCGTTGTCGCCACGGCGGCTTGTCCACCCTGTCACTGCTCTGTGCACATGTAGGCAGTACACCAAGCGGCTCTGCAGGCTCCAGCAGCAGGCACGTCACCTTTTCCGGTTTCTTTTAAGAGAAATGTCCTGTTTCAAACAGTTGCTGCTGGATTCTGAGGGTGTGGCAGGAATAGGGGGGAAACAGGGGATGAAGCTCTGTCTAGCTTTCCTCTTGAGGAGCCCCCACGCCTGCCTCTGTGGGAAGAGCCTTTTCATCGGAGGCAGGCCACTTTTATAACATGCCGATTTCCCAGGTTTTCCTGTCCCCTCAGGTATCCAGCAGCAGCGTTTAGGCCGCAGGGTGTTCTGTTGGCTCTCCTGACTCCCCTGTCCCCAGGAGTGCTCCTCCGTAGCAGCGATAGTGGCTTCTCCATTCTGTTCTCTGCAGCGCCCTGTCCCCCCACTGTGCTGTGACTGTGCGGTAGGCCTGGGTCGGCAAAAGAATAAAACGAAACCCTTCTTTCTCTTTCCATAAACCACTCTGTAGAGCTCTCTGCACCTGTAGCCCTTCTCACCTTTTGTATTTAATTTTAAAGTCAGTGTACTGCAAGGAAGCTGGATGCAAGATAGATACTCTATTAAACTGTACTGTTATTTAAGATGTAATAAAGCAGTTTGACATGAGGGACCTGGGTGTGGCTGCTTATTTGAGGATCCGTTCAGATCTGGAGGCAGTGGGTCTCTGGGTCACAGGTTCTAATATGGGGTCCAGCCCACTGCTACACCCTTCGGTCTGCATCACAAGGGCCTGGCAGCCCCTCCCCACCCCACACAGTTTATTGGGATGCCTTGGAAGTCTTCTGTTTTGCCCTTCTTGCCTCTTCCTGCTTTCCATCCCTAAAATATCCTGGGGCCTTTTACTTCAAAGATACACTTTGCACTTAACTCCAAATAGAAAGAGTTGTGTCGTATCAAGAAAATGGCCATCTGCTGGGAAAGAGGTGATAGCGGATTGGTTCCCACCCCATTCCCACCCATCCACTTCCCTTGCTTCCTGGCTGAAGGACACACATTTTTTAAAAAATTTTACTCTGTAGGGCTATATTCTGCAAGCGTTGTAACTGAAGATTCCAATGCTGGGCTTTTTTGTGAATAAGTGAAAACATCTCTTGGGAAGGATTCAGCTGAAATGAGTTGCTCCTTGGGGGTTCTCCGCCTTTCTGGTCATCCCCAGGGCCCCGTGAGGAATTACACACCTCTGTCCCCCACAGAGCCCCTAGCTACTAGCTTGACCAGCAGTGCCCATAAGCCCTTCTTCAGAAGCATTGTTTGGGGGTAGTCCTGCAGGTCCAGGCTGCTACGGTGGCAGCTGAGCGGCGGATCTGCCTTGCCTGGCTGCCTTCTCCCCCTCTTCTGCCTGAAATAACCCACACTCCATCGACACATGGGTTCTTTGCACATTTCAACACTGCCAGCTGCCTTACAAAAGCTTGCTTTTAAAATGCTGGCGAGTGTCCAAAAGTTTCTTCCTGGGCTGGCAGGCCTGAGGCCCTGGAGGGGGGGTGGGGTGGGGGGGTGGGGGTTTAACCTGCTCACAGTGTGAAAGCATGCCCTCAGCAAGGGTCCTCCCCATGGGAATGTCTGAGCTTGGCACCTGGCTCTTAACGCCTGTGTCCATGTCCTCCAGGGTCCATGTCCCCAGGCCTTGACTTACAGACTGGGAGGAGCCTTTGTGCCCCCATCAGGGCAGCTTGCTGGTGCCCATGTGTCTAAGGAGTAGCAATGGGTGGCCCACAGTGCCTGCTCAGCAGGCTTAGATGCTTCTTGTTAGGTGCCATCAAGTTGGTACCAATTCATAGTGACCCTGTGTACCACAGAACGAAACCACTGCCAAGTCCTGGGCCACCTCACACTTCAACCCACTGATGCTGCCACTTGGCCAATCCATCTCACTGGGTCTTCCTCTTTTTCTCTGACCCTTCACCTTCCCAAACATGGTATCTTTCTCCAGTGACTGGTCCCTGCTGACAATACATCTGAAGTATGAGAGACAAAGTTTGGCCATCTTGGCCTCCAAGGAGCATTCTGACTGCACTTTTCCAACACAGATCTGTTGGTTCTTTTGGCAGCCCATGGCTGCCTCATTTTCTCAGCCAATTTGATCTAGAAATGTACTACATGGGTTTGACCATGAACCGCAGTGGTTTTCAAACTTGTTAGGCACTCAGTTCTGAAGTTAACACAGACTGAATATTACCGTGAACGAGAAGGCAAGCTCCTTCAGCCACAGACCCAAAGTTGAGTGAGGAAATAGGTCTGCTCACTGCTTGTCCCTTCAGCCCTGTCCCCTCTGGGCATCTGGATTGATCCACATACCTTTTCCTTTGATCCCACCACTTGTCACAGATAGGAGAGGCATAAGCATCAGATGGCCCCAGGGTCCCTATGGTCAAACCCTAGTTCTGCAGAGAGCCTTCCTGTGACTCCCCAGGAAAGAAGCCAAGGCCCCGTGGCCTGTCTGTACCTGCTTGCTATCCCCCTGAAAGTAGCCCATCACCTACCCTGACAACAGTTTCTGAGCTGTCCACTACCTCCCTTGCTGCTCTTTATCAGCTAAGCTGATTCTGGTCCATGTTTTGGGACTCCTGGTTAGGCACTATAGGATCAGCACTGGACACGGTTGACAGTTCAAACTGTAAACCTTATATAGAGTCACTATAAGTCAGAACCGACTCGACAGCAATAATTTGTTCCCTAGAAATGATGATTCCATAGGATAAGCACTAGACTGCAAACCATAAGGTCCATGATTCTAGCCCATGGGATAAAGATGAGGCTTTCTGCTCCTTCAAAGATTTAATGCCTCAGAATCCCTATCCTGGTTTGCTATGAGTCCAAACCGACTCAGTGATACTGAACAACTAATTCCATGGGAAACAGTGGTTCTATAGGATAAGCACTGGACTGCTAACCACCAAGTTCAAACCCACCAGCTTCTCTGGGAGAACTAGAAGGCTGTGTACTCAGAAGGATGTATTCTCATCTCGGAAACCCTATACAGAGTCACTGTGACTTGGAGCCGACTCAGTGGCAATGGGTTTGGGTCTGGAACACTCTTAAAGTGGGGTGTCCTTTAGTGCCTCAGCATAGCAAACCTTTACCCTCCACCTGTCACTATCACTTTTCCCAAGACTTCACCCTCCCCAGCAGCGGCCCTCTATGCTGAGGTGCACCCGCTAAGGTGATAAGGTAGCACCTATGATATTCTGCCTGAGTGCTGATTTGAGCACCCCATGATGCCTGGAGGAAACAACATTGCTCGATTGAAGAGCCTGGTGACTCCTGGCCACTTGACCTCCAGGCCAGCTTTTCCAGGGAAGGGCCTTTTGGAACAGGCTGCCCCTGCCCAGTGCCCTGAGTACACACACATAACCTAAGCGGCTACTGAACACAACCTGAGCTGGGAGGTGGGTGGCCGGAATGGTCTGCACCAGGAGAGCAGGGCCAGCAGACACTCAGAGCTCACCCTCTGCCCCAGCACGGATGTTGACTTTGGGACACAGATACACAACCAACTGCTCAGGGGCATAGTCCAAAGATTCATTTCAGCCTCCCTGGGTTAGGAGCCTTGAGGGTCGGTGGGGTGGAGAGCAGAGAGGAGACCCTCAGAAACAGTTCTGCACCTCAAAGTAACATTGGGCCTATCCTCTGGGAAACCTGTCTCCCACAGTGAATTCAGCCCCCACCAGGACCAATGAGAACACCTGGGTTCCAGCAGCCACCAGGCCTCTGTCCCATGCCGTATGCAGCGTCCACCCTGCCCCTGTGGGCCTCTCCATTCTGATTTAGAACAAAGGGGAGATGTGAATGTTGGTGGTCCATCTTCTGTAGTTCATGGAGCTGGCTGGTGACAGAAGAGCAGAACCATCACCAGGACAATCACCCTGCTTGTCTCGGAGAGGGGAACTGGTTGGTAAGGGGCATGGGGAAGACCCACACAGCAGAAAGTAGTACCCTCTGGTGGTTCCAGCCCAGATGCTTATCAGTAAGCACTCTGCCTCCCACCCTCGTCTCACACACACACACACACACACACACACAAATGAAGAGGTCATGTCCAGGTTTTAGCGTTGCAAGGGCTGCTCAAGGTAACCCGAGAGACACTACCCCCTGGCTCTGCTGCCCTGCTACCTCCCAGGTGAGCCAAGCTTGGGAGCTAGCTGTGGCCCTTCACATCAGAGCAACTTCCCCCGAGGAACATTCGGACCATGAGAGCACCTGTGGGACCTTTGAGATTCATGGAGTTCCCCACCTTCTCATGAAGGACCCCGCTGGCCTCAGGGAAGACCAAGAATTCTGCCCACTTTGACTGGACATGCCAACCCCTGTGTCTTGGGCCTCCAATTTGCTTTTGTCCCCTCCCGATGGCCTTCCTGCAGCAAGCAAGGCTACTGGCCTCCCTGGTCAGACCGCATTCCTACCCTGCTTGATCCTCTCTCTCCCACCTAGGAGTGGGCACCCAATCCCCTCAAACTAGCCCGAACAAAATTCTGCCAAGTGGGCAGTCTGGACACTGGCCCAAGGAAAGTTTGGGGAAGGTTGAGCTGCAGCCCTGGACACACGGGAGGAGGACAGAGGCTGCGTGAGAAGCTAGCCTAGAACAGCCGATGGAAATAGCCTCTTCCCAAGGAAGCCTTAGTTTCTCCCAGGCACCATCCTGCTAACCCAAGCTTCTGTCCGCTTCCTTGTTAGGGTCCTTGGCAGCTTCATTCACCCCAGCCAGGCTGAAGCCAGCTTTCTACAGGAGCTAAAGCAGGAACCTGAAGAGGTATAGCCAGCACTCTGTGCACCCCTCTACTCGCCACTCGCACCCTAAAGCATGGCAACCTAAGATGTCTCCCAGGAACCAGCCCACACCCCCCAGTTGTTCAGTTCTAGATGGCAGCCTACCCATCATGGCTCACCTTTCTCCCTCTGCCCCACCCACCCCATTGTCCCCTATCATTCAGCCCTCAGTTGAAGATGGACGCAGGTTCGGGGGCATCTGAAGTATAAACAATTTAAGAGCCATCTTTAGATAAATGACTGGTTGGTAGCAGTTGTGTCATGAAGTTGGTTCTGACTCCTATCCACCCTGTAGATGATTTCCAAAGCTGTAAATCTTTAGGGGAGCAAAAAGCCACATCTTTCTCCTTCAAAATTGCTGGTAGTTTCTAACTGCTGACCTTGGGGTTAGCAGCCCAACTTGTAACAACTATGTTTTGTTGTTGTTAACTGTCAACTAGTGAGTTCTGACTCATGGTGACCTTGTAGAGGGTTTCCAAGGAGCAGCTGGTGGGTTTGAACTACCGACCTTGTAGTTAGCAGTCCAGTACTGATCCACAACACCATACCAAAAGTCCACTATGCTACCTACCAGAGGACAACGGGGGGAGGGGGGGAAAATATACTAAAAGCAAATTATGCTGGGAAAGTCCCCTGCTGCCTGGGACAACTGCAACCAAACATGTCAGGAGCTGAGAAAGGTCACAGCACAGAATGTGACCCTTGGGCCACCTCTGATGGCTTTGCCAGCCCCTGCCCAAGCCTTATTAATTCAGGAATCCTTTCCAGACCCCTATCCCCTCTGAGTCAGTCTCCCTTCCTTTAAGGAATCCAAGCTCACCTGGTCCTGATGTCAGTCCCCCATCCCACCCCCATGCTGGCCTTTGTCCCTGATGTTCCTGCTGCTGGGGCTTCCTTTCCTGCCATCACAACCTGGCTCTTCCTGGTGCAGCCTTTGCACACTACCCAGCCTAAATTGCCTCTAGGAAACCTAGCTGTCTCATGACTGGGTCCCATCATCAGCCCTTGGGGTCTGGGTGTGCATCCTCCACCCCAGTCCCTGGGTCAGGTCACCAGGGAAGTTGCACAATCCAGGGCAGCTGACAGTAGCCACAAACAACCCCGCTATATACTTGGCTCTGAAATGGGGAAGTGCTGAGACAAACGGTTCGGTTCCCATGGTTACAGACATGGTTCTGAAGAAGTTAGAGGTTCACACAGGAAGGGCACCTGCCATGTGACCTGCTCTCTACAGAGACAGGCCCATGCCACCAGTGGTCTCTAAAGAAGGTGGTAGCTGTGCCTGCTCTAGAAAGTTCTTGGCTTAGCGCAGTGCTTGCCACATCATAAGAATTTGAGCACCATTATTTAGTACATTCATAATCACATCCAAAAAATGCCCTCAACGCTTTGCCTTCTTGTGGCCTTCAGTGGGAAGTTGGTGGTCATTTGAGGGAAGCAGCTGTTAAAAAACATCCCATTGGAGAAGTTACAGAGCTTGAAAAATCCTCCCAAATCTCCACCGTTCTTGCTCCCAGTGGTCCTAGAGAACAGTGCCTTTCTCTCCAGAAGACACCGGTCCTTTGAGGTAGGGGTTACTCATTTTGTTTCCTATCTGCTTTTGTCCCAGGTCCTTGGTCTTGGGGGTTGGGCAAGTCTGCGGCTTGGGCCACACAGGGGTGCCAATAGAGAAGGTTTTGGAGGACAAGGCTGTTGCACAGATTGCCAGGGCTGGAAGCTCCATGCCTGAGAGACCAGAAAAGGAATAAATGTTCAAGACTGTGCTCTCTGCGCAGAGTCCTCTGAGATGTGTTCTGGAGAACAGAACCGGGAGCCGGGCTCAGGGGAGAGCTGTGTGATCCTGGGGCACTGACGAGGATCCAGCAATTCAGCAAGCCAGGTTGGGGGTGGTTGAAGCCCCATTACAAAGTGGGCACTTAATGACCTGGACCCATCCTGCCCTCCTCGGTGTCCCGAAGCAGATGGGGGTGGAGCAGAGTGTTGCTGGTGGGTACCCCTCCCACCTTCCTCCAGCAGTCCCACTGAACAGTCTTGTACTGTGTTGCTTGAGACCCCAGGCCCAGAGCTTCTGAGTTGGCAGGGTATTGTGATGGGAGGACCCAATCCTGGCAGCTTCGGGGTTTCGAGGACGCCGAGGGGCTGGGCCCCTTGACCTCAGCTGTGGGAGAAATGGCACAGACACGAAACTGCCCGGCTGAGCTCGGCGGCCCGACGGAGCGCAGTTCCGTCGCATCTGTTTTCCCCAAGTTTTGGTTCCTCAAACACGTTCCTTCCCAAGTCCCGTCACACCCGGTAATTATCGCATTACCAGCGGTTGTGTCACCTCTCGCGGTGCCGTCCACCTGGCTCGCTGCCTAGCGCACCGACCGGGGTTAAGGCAGACCGGCCCGCAGGGGAGGGAGAGGGCGGCGGGCGGGACGCGAGGTGGGACGGGCGGCTTCAGTCAGCCGACCGGGCGGGGCAGAGGCCTATAAAAATGCCGGGCGACTGCGAGGTGCGCGGAACGCAGCAGCTAGGGCCCAGATGAATGGGAGCAGGTGAGTGCGGCCCCTCGGCGTGCGGGGATGGGGCCGCCCCCAACCGGCTGCTGAGCCTGCGCCCTTTTCCCTTCTGGGACCCCCTCCTGCGGACCTCTCCCCTCCACCTCTAGGACCCGGGACCCCCTTTCTCCGTGCTGCACCCTTCTTTCAGGCTGCCCGTCTCCCTGTAGGGCCCCCCTCTCCTGGGCCGTTCCACTTCTTTCCTCTGCCAGTTCTCGTCCCTCACTACGCGAGCCACCTCCTCCCGTCCGGTTCCCTCCCTCCGGCCTGCTCCCTACAGCCCCCGCTGGGAGGCGTCAGTCTGTCACCGCTAGCGCTCTTCAGCCCGCCGTAGCCCCACGTGCGCGAGCAGGACAGCGCGCATGCGTGGGGCCGTGCTTACGCATGCGTGCTGCGAGAGCGGCCCAGCCGCTCGGGTCCCGGCGCCGTCCGGCGGCCATGGGGCGGGCGGCCATGGGGGGGTGGCTGGCCCTGGCGCCGGGAGCCGGCTAGCGACGGCGAGCGGCGGCGGTGGGGCTGTGGGGCCCGTGAGTTCGGCCGGGCATGTAGGCACCCCCGTGGGCGACCGCGGCAGCAGCGAACGGTGAGTTCATCGGCGACTGCTCGGACCCGACCGCCTGCTTTGGCCGCTGGACGCCAGGTCGGGTCTGGGTCTCGGCGGTGGACGACTTCCTGTCCACAGGTATTGGCGCCGCGTCCATGGCCGGACCTGGTTGTCCACCTGCCCGGGGTACGGAAACCCGTCGGGGGGCGCGGCCACTGGGGAGGGGCCGGGGTCGCCAGAGGCCGTCTGTCCGCCCTTTCGGTATCCCCATCCCTCCCTAGGACGGGCAGGTGGACCCTCCTCCCACCCAGTCACTGGCTGACTGTGGACGCCCTGGGAGACTGGACTGTGTAGGCCGTGTAAGCAAGGAGCAGGGGGCTTGATGCCCCCGGAGAGTGCGCACTGAGGACTTTAAAAAGCTTTCTCCGAAGGCACATTGCTAACCCCGATTCCCGGATAATCTAGATCCTCTCACAGGTCAGGGCGGGGATCAGGGGGAGACAACGGTGTTCCCACGGGTGGCTGGGCCGAAGCTGCCAGCTCTGGTCCGGTCTTCTTTCTTCATTGTCAACACAGGGCGTGCCCGGCGCCCTGTCTGAAGGCCAAGGACCCCGCTCCGCCCGCCGGGTGAGATTCCTCTTGGCTTTGACTCTGAATAACAAGTTATTCTTTTCTTTTCCCGGGACTTTTTTCTTTCTTGTTTTGGAACACTATTTTTAAACCTAAAACTTACTCATTCATCTTGGCGCTTGACGGCAATATATTTTGAAACTGTTCATTTGTTCCTTGTGCCCACCCGATCTTGGATCCCTCAGCTGCCTGAACCGTGACACATTTGACTTAAGAAGTAAACTAGTTTGATTTCTAACTATGATACCCTCCAAGGACTTACTCTCCTGAATGTTTTCCTTGCAAATTTCTGTAGAAACTATCTGCCCCTCCTAGGAGCGTCAACTCCTGCTACACTTGCTTGTCCCAGCCTCACCCTGGTCTTTTGCTCACTATGACTTTCAGATGGCCAAAGTTGGTCTCTCATACTTCAGGCATACTGTCAGGAGGGACTAACTGCTAGAGAAGGATATCATGTTTGGTAAGGTGGAGGGTCAGAGAAAAAGAGGAAGACCCCCAATGAGATGGATTGGCCAAATGGCAGCATCGATGGGCTCAAGCTTGGCAATAGTAGTGAGGTTGAACCACTTGACTAATAGTTGAAAGTTTGGCAGTTCAAACACACCCAGAGGCGCCTTGGTGATTTGCTGCTTTCCGAAAGGTCACAGCCTGAAAAGTTCTGTGGAGCAGTTCTACTCTGTAACATGGATATGGCCCTCAGTTGGCATCGACTTGATGGTAATCGATAATCAGTAACAGATTTTAAACTAAAGGTTGGTTCACCTGGGGGAGGGGGAGTGGTGAGGCTGTACTCTCCCGGGTTTGCATTTTTTTCTCCCTTGAATTCACAGCACTGGATTACCAGACATGGGGCCTTGTGTGTAGAAAATTCCCTAAGAGGGTCTCCCAGCAGCTGCGAGGGGCAGCAATTCTGGATTGGAAATGGCTGTTAACTCAGTACAACAGAAATGATTTTAATGAATTTAGCTCTTAAAGAAAGAAGGTTTAACTGGAGAGTGAAGAGGCAGGGGTTTTGGTGTGTGTTAGTGGCCCTGCATATTTATCACTTCTGCTGGTGTGGCACCATAGGATAAACACTTGGCCTCCAGGTCAGTTTGAACCTCAAGGTCGGTAGTTCAAACTCACCAGCCACTCCTTGGAAGCCCTATACAGGGTGCCTATGAGTTGGAACTGACTCAGCTGCACTTAACAACAACAAAGACTTTTTTATTATCTTTTTTTATTGTTTTGCCTAATTTCCTCTCATGTTGTAATGCCCTGGGCAGAGTACATCAGTCAGAAGGGATTGTAGATAAGCCCATTGTCTGGAGGAACCCACCACCTGGGGGAGGGGATTTGCCTTGTGGGGAGGGCAGCAGCTTCATCTGCTAGCCCTCCTTGCCCCAGTTGCTTGGACAGCTCTGCTTGGCCTTGGCACTTGGTAGCTTGGTGCTAGTGGTGGCCCAGTTTGTAACACCAGGATCCCATTACTCTTTCTGTGCGGGCATCTCAACAATTCTCTCCTGGACCCACAATTGCCAAGCTCCTAAGATTACTGCATTGTTATTAAGTGCCATTGAGTGGGTTCCAACTCATAGTGACCTTGTGTAGGGTTTCTGAGGAACAGCTGATGGGTTTGAACTACCAACCTTGTGGTTGGTTAGCAGTCCAGTGCTTATTCTGCAGCACTATACCAGGAGTCCAAGTTTACTGCTGCTTCTTCTTGTTAAGTACCATGGAGTTGGTTCTGATTCATTGTGACCCTGCACAGGGTTTCCAAGGCTGTAAATCTTTACGGGAGCAGAAAGCCTCATCTTTCTCCCACAAAATGACTCATAGTTTCGAACTGCTGACCTTGAGGTTAGCAGCCTGGTTCGTAACCACTATGCTACCAGAGCTCCTTGCTTGGAACAGGTTAATTCATAAAAACAAGTGCTTGGGACTTGTAGACAGTGACAGGTGTTCTGAGAGAGGGGGACTTGGGAGGTTGTGAGGGCAGCATATTCCGTGTATGGACCCTGACCCTGCTGTCCAGACCTCCTCCATCTCCAGTTTCCTTATTCCCCCTTAGGCCATGGAGCCAAGGCTTCAGAGAGCCGTAGCTCATCAGATTGAGCTGTGATCCTGTTGAGTGTAGATGCTCACCGGTCAGTGGAGGATCACCACATGGCCCTTGACTCATCAGTGCTACAGGACTTCCAAAAGGTCTTTGGGTTTACATGCCCAGTAGTGAGGGCTCGGCCTCATCACATCTTGTCAGCACTGGGCAGTACTGAAGGGGAAGGGGTACGGATAATTGAATGGGTAGGTGCTTTTTTCTTTCTCAACATTAACTGGTAAAGTTGAACATTTTCCCGTGCCTGTCACCAAATAAAAGGATCCTTGGTGGCACCGTAGTTAATGCACTCCACTGCTAACTGGAAGGTGGGCCATTCGAGTACACCAGTGAGTGGCTCCATGAGCGAAAGATGAGGCTGCCTGCTTTCTTGCAGATTGTAGCCTTGAAAAGGGTCTTCATTATCTAGTGCTGGTATGTTGGCACTAGCGCACGGGATGACTCTAAGGAGCAGACAGTTACTCTCTCACAGCTTGGAGGGCTGGAAGTCTGAATTTAGAGCACCTGTTGTAAGCACCTGTAGGCCCCACGTTCCTTGCAGGGCTCCATGTGCCTTGGTGTCACTCTTTCCTTGGATCTAGGAGCTTCACAGTGCAGGGACCCCAGGGCCAAAGGACATATCCAGCCCCAACTCTTCTTTCTTGCTGGTGGTAGGTCCCTCTTCTTTGCTCACTTTTCTCTCCTTTTTTCTTGTAAGATAAAAGGTGGTGCATACCACACCCCTGGGAATCTCCCTTACATCAGATGCAGTCCACCCTTAATCTTCTTACTGATGTAGCACATCAGATCATATCACGGGGGATCATCGCAGGCCCAGCTAAGGCGGTACATATTTTAGGGACAGAGTTCAATCCATGCAGTTCTGCTCTGTCCCATAAGAGTGCTGTGAGTCTGAACCACCGTGATAGCAGGGGTCCATGGGGTCTGGTCACCAAATAAACTGACCTTTTTTTTTCAATATTTCAAGTATTTACAGAGTGCCCCATTGGATATCATATGTATCATGTTTATATTTGTGTGACTGGTGTTTATGCCATTAGTACACTTATTTATTAGCATCTTAATGATTTTCTTCACCACTTCGTATGAATTCTTTGTGTATAAAGTATGTGCCAAATATTTTTTTCCTAATCAAAATTCCTAACACAGAAGTTTCTTAAAACTAGATTCATTGTAGCAGGGATTTGAATGCATTTGGATGGAATTTGTACTGCATCTTTAGAGAAGTAAGCACAACAAACTCACTGAATCTTGATTCATAGGAGTTAAAAAAATGTGGCTGTGGAGATTGTGTAAATTTCAAAACCAGATTTTAATATTTGACATGATAATTTTGTAATTTAATTTACTGGTTAGTCATAAAATGAGTCTTGTCAAACAAATATTAACAGCCCTTCTAGGTAAAGTGTCAATAATAGGATAGATGATTCTCAAACACATTTTCGTCTTTTCTCATTTTGATTGGTTTGTCATTTTTATTAACTGTTTTGAGATATTATGGACTCACAGGAAGTTCAAAACAAGTTTAGAGAGGTGTCGCTGTAGATAGAATCACAGTGTGAACTTCTGAGGTTAGGATTTTTCTTCCAGCAGACCAGATGGTATCAAGCTGAACACCCAACTCTTGGAGACCCCTTATGTGTTGGACTAGCACTGTGCTCCATAGGGCTTTCAGTGACTTATCTTTCAAAAATTGATCACCAGGCCTTTCTTCTGAGGTGCCTCTGGGAGGAAACTGCCAAACTGATTTCCAGAATGGCTGTGCCATTGTATACCCCACCAGTGTGAATGACCCAGTGTCTCCATAACCGCACCAGCTTTTGGTGGTATTACTGGTGTGTGTTAATTACTAATGGTAATGGAATATCTTTTTACGTGTGTTCTGACCATCTGTGTATGCGCTTTGATGAAACATCTTTCATGCTTTTTGCCCATTTTCTAATTGGATAGTTTGTTATTCCCTGGTGAATTCTGAGTTTTCGATATAGTCTAGATACAAGTCTTATGTCGAATGTGTGGTTTGCAAATATGTTTTCCCAGCTGTAGCTTTGTCTTATCATTCCCTTAACGAGATCTTCCACAGAGCAGCAGTTCTAATTTGAATGAAATCCAAGTTCATTTTTTTTCTCTTTGGATTGCACTTGTGGTACCATGCCTAAGAAGTTTCTCTTCAGCTCTAGTCCTGAAAACTTTCTCCTGTTTTTTTGTACACACTTTATAGTTAGTTTTACATTAAGTCCTTGATCCATTTTGAGTTAATTTTTGTGTGTGTTTAGGTGTGAAGTTTAGGTTATGGTTGTCTTGTGTCTGGGTAGCTGAGTACACCTGCACCATTAAATGAAAAGGCTAAGGCTGTCTTTTCACCATTGAATTCATTGCTTTTGTAACTCAGTTAAAAAAAAAAATCAGTCAGCCATACTTTGTTGCTATTAAGTGCCATTGAGTTGGTGCCGACTCATAGTGACCCTGTATAGGATTTCCCAGGAGCAACTGGTAGATTTGAACTACCGGCATTGTGGTTAGCAGTCCAGTGCTTAAAGCCCCAATGTAGTTGCCTGGTTCTATTTCTGGGTTCTCTCTTCTGTTCCATTGATACGTGTGTCTTTTTGTCCTCCACCAATGCCAAACTTTATTACTGTGGCTGAATGTTGTTGTTGTTGTTAAGTGCCATCGAGTCGGGTCCGACCCATAGCGACCCTGTACAGGGTTTCCGAGGGTGTAAATCCTTACGGGAGTAGA
>NW_006408691.1:1433483-1461090 GCF_000296735.1 Chrysochloris asiatica | reverse complement strand
TGATTCGTAACCACTACGCTACCAGAGCTCCTTACTATGCTACCTAGTGAGTGTAAAATGCTGTGTCATTGTGGTTTTGATCAGCACTTCCCTGATGACTAATGATATTGAGCTTCTTTATGTACTACTGGCCGTGTGTGTGTCTTCTTTGGAGATGTTTCTAGTCAATGTTTAAATTGGATTGTTAGTTATTTTATTGTTGAATTTTAAGACTTTATATAGCGTAGATCTTAAACCATTATCTGATAGATGGTTTCAGAATATTTTGTCCCATTCTTTAAGTTGTCTTTTTACTTTGTTTGATGATCTCCCTTGATATACAAAAGTTACATTTTGCTGAAGCCCAGTTTATTGACAGTGTCCTTTCTTAAGTGCAGGCTGTTCTTGGCTTCTCTCAGCTTGTCTCCATTGGCTCTGCCCACTGAGCCCCTTCCCAGCCTCTTGCTGTTTCCAGTGTTAGAGCCCTTGACAAACTGTTACAGCTTTTGGGAAATTCCCTGCCTCCTTTCTCTTTCCTTCTATTTCATCCTGTTGCTTGTCTTAGTTCTTTTTTCTGTCTGGAAAACCTTTGTGGGGTTGGCTTCATATATGCACAACTCCTTGTCAATTTCAAGGCATGCCCCTCCTAAGTGGAGAGGAGTTACAAACTGACCAATCCTCTCAGTATACCACAGACACTGCATTTGCATAGGAGACTATAGTAACTTTATTTGAATAACATATTGGCCGATGCCTGTAAGGTGCATACCAATCGCAGAGTCATACTGCAGCTCAGCAGCAGACAAAACATATAAAAGTACAAGTTGTTTATAGTTTGCCCAGGAAATGTCAATCATTCTAGACAAAAGTAACAAACCCTCTGTGGTAGAAAACTAGGACAGAGGTCATTCCCTGGAGTTCAGGGGAAAATTCTCTCAAACTATTTTTCCAAACAACTGAAGGAGAAGACCAACTCATTTTACCACAATGCTGTTACAAAAAGAATGGTTATTTTAGTCTTTTCAGATTAGTCATTGCTGGTGTATAGAAACACAACTGATTTCTGTGCTCTTTGCCATGTGCTGTGCAGCCATGCTAAACTCTAGCAACTTTTTACAGATTTTGGATTTTCTATACAGGCGGTCCTTGAGTCAGATTTGCACATAAGTTGGAACAGGTATGGTTTGTATATAATATACTCTTCTGTGCTTAAAAAGGAGTCCTGGTGTGGCACTAAGTGTTAATGTGCTGTACTACAAAGTTGGTTTGAACCTCAAGATCAGTGGTTCAAGCTCCTCAGCTGCTCCTTGGAAACCCTATACAGGGTCACAGTGGGTTGAAATCGAGTCAGTGGCACTTAACAACAACAACAACATGCTTAAACACTTCCAGATACAGAAACACATGCTGTGGCACTAGAAAATAAGCACTCAACCATAGGTTGGTTTGAAGCGCAGTGTTAGGGGTTCAAATCCACAAGCTGCTCCTTGGAAACCCTGTACAGTGTCACTGTGAGTCAGAACCGACGCAACAGTACTTAACAACAACAGTAATAATGTTTTGATGTGTGGCAACATAGCATCCATTATTCCATACCGTGTATGTACCTCAAAATTTTAATGTACGTACAGGGGTTACTTCCTAAATATGGTTTTGTATTAGTCAGACATTGAACTAGGGACAGCCTATATGTGGTATCATATGCCTGTGAATAGAGATAGTTTTACCTCTTCCTGACTGATTTGGGTACCTTTTCTCTCTTTTTCTTGACTGCTTGCTCTAGCTAGGACTACCCGTGTACTGTTGAACATCATTTGTGACAACAGGCCTCTTAGTTTCATTCCTGGTTGTGTGGGGAAACTCACCATTGAGTATGATGTTTTTCACTGTGGGTTTTTCATAAATGCTGTTCATCATGTTGAGAAATTTCTCTTCTCAAACTAGAAATGTTATCATGAAAGAGTGCTGGATTTTGTCAAAAACCCTTTCTATAGTGATTGAGATGACTGTGTGGGAGTTTTTACCCCCCTTCGTTCTGTTAGTATGGTATATTACATAATTGGTTTTCTATGTTGAATCACCCTTGCAGACCTGTGGTAAATCGCACTTATTCATGGTATATAAATCTTTTTATTATTTTAACTTTCTATTGTGATTTTTGAAGATCTACAGAGCAGTTCATGAGTTTAATATTCAACAAATCATATACTTCGTTTCATTACAATGATTGCAATCCCCTCCATGTACCATCAGTTAACAGTATTTTCCACTATTCAGTGTAACTCTTGATTCCTCCCTATGTCTACTGCTACTTTTCATCTTTCCTCTGGGTATAAATCTTTGAATATGCTGTTGAATCTGGCTTAATAGTATTTTGCTGAGGGATTTTCGTTTAAGAAATTTCAGATTTCAACAATCCGCTCTCCTGAATAGTGAATGATGTTGACGAGGAAGTAAGCATGCACAGACCTCATTTTAGTAACTGAAGCCCACGAAACTCCCTTGATCATCATGTTCTGCTCATGACTACAGTAGTTCCTTTCTACTTTACCATCATTTACCAAAACGAGTCCTTTCTTTTTCTTTTAAGTAAACTGAATTTTACATTAATTTAATTGAAGTCCCTCCACAAGATTCCTCTGTAGCCCTTCACAGTATCTCTGTGTCCCTTCAGAGAGATGCTGACATTTTTGGGATGTTGCCGAAATTGGTTGTCTATAAATGCTGCAAAGAATCTCTTCATCTGTTTCATGGAAGAGCTTAGAAAAATCGGTGTCAGTTCTTTAAATGTTTGGTAGAATTTATCAGAAGTCTTCTGCTGCTGGACGTTTCTTTGTTAAGAGGTTTTTTATTTTGTTGTTCTAAATCAGTATTTTCCCTTATTATAGGTGTGTTGAGATTTTCTATTTCTTCATGTTTATGTAGTTTATGTGTTTCTAGGAAATTCATTCATTTCATTTAGGTTATCTAGTTTGTTGGTGTCTTAGTTTCTTGCTGCTATAATAGAAATAAGGAGCTCTGGTAGCGTAGTGGTTGTGAGTCTGGCTGCTAACCTCAAAGTCAGCAGTTCAAAACTACCAGCTGTTATGTTAGAGAAAGATGAAGCTTTCTGCTCCTGTAAAGATTTGCAGCCAATGCAGGGTCACTATGAGTCGGAACCGACTCCGCAGCACACCAATGCCACCACCAGTATCATATAATAGAAATACCACAATTGAATGGATAGAAATTTAATTTTCTCACGATTTAGGAGATTAGATTTATATGTTGAATTCAGGGCACTGGTCTTAAGGGCAGGCCTTCTCTGTCTGCTCTGGGGGAAATCTTGTCTCAGTTCTCTAGCATTCTTCTGGCATCTATTTTCCCCCATTCTGGCTTGCTTGCTTGCTTCCATGTCTAATCTGTTCTTTTTATATCTCAAGAGTGATTGGGTTAATGACACCTCACACTGAAATGACCTTGTTAAAATAACAAAAAAAAACTTCTCAAATGGGATTATATTCCAACACATATTTCAGGAGAAGGGGCACAATTCTAATCCATGATAATTGGCATACAGTTGTCTATGTTATTGTTAAATTTCTTCATTCTGACTCATAGCGACCCTGTGTAGCGTTTCCAAAGAGCAGCTGGTGGGTTTAAACCACCAACCTTGCAGTTAGCAGTCCAGTGCGTATCCTACAGTGCCACAACAGGATTCCCAATTGTCTAGTATTCTTTTAAAATCCTTTTAATCTCTATAAGGTTAGTGGTAGGTAAAGCTACTACTGTAATTTCTACTGCCAGTTTCTAATGTCTTTGTTCTTTTTTTCTTTGTCATTGTTCTAGGAATTTGTCAATTTTGTTAATCTTTTCCAAAGAGCCTACTTTTTTCATTTTGTTGATTCCTTGTTGTATACTTTGTTTATCTTTGCTCTGTTGTTGTTGTTATGTGCCGTGGAGTCAGTTCCGACTCATAGTGACCCTGTACAGGGTTTCCGAGGCTGTAAATCTTTACGGGAGCAGAAAGTCTCATCTTTCTCCCGTGGAACAGCTGGTAGTTTCGAACTGCTGACCTTGTGGTTCACAGTCCGATTCGTAACCACTACGCTATCAGAGCTCTAGTCTTTATTACTTTCTTCTGGTTGATTTGGGCTTTCTTTGCTCTTTTGTAATTTCTCATGGTATGAAGTTAGGTTATTGGTTTGGGTTCGCTCTTCTTTTGAATATAAGTATTTACAGCTGTGAATTTCCCTCAGAGCACAGCCTTTTCTGTATATCATAGGTTTGGTATGTTGGTGCTTTCATTTTCATTCATCTCTCAGTGTTTTCTGATTTCCCATTGATCATTGTTTTTTATAACAATGTAATTTTTATTCATGTTGAATGTCTGATATTAGTATAACATCTTTAAAAGCAATGGCTTAACATTCTTTTAAGTAAACCACCTTGATTATTTACATTTTAGGTTTTATTTCATTTAGTACTCTTTCATGAAGTGAGCATTGTTCATTCCCATTGATTATTAAATAATGTGTTGTAGGATTTCCACATTTCTGTGAAATTTTCTGTTTTCCCTCTATTGTTGATTTTTTGTTTTATTCCATTATAATTGGAGAAGATACTTTGTATGGTTTTAATCTTTTTATGTTTGAGACTTATTTTATGACCTAGCATGTAGTTTGTGGCACATAAGATATGTACTGGATTGCTAACCACAAGGTCAGCAGTTCAAACCCACCAACCATTCCACAGGAGAAAAATGAAGCTTTTTGCTCCTGTAAAAATTCACAGTCTCAGAAACCCTATATATAGAGGGTTGCTGTGAGTTGGAATCGACTCAGCAACACCTAACAACAACCTATAGTTTATCTTGGAGCACAGTCTGTATGTGCTTTAGTTAGGTGAAGGTTCCTGTACTTTTCAATAAAAAGATTATCCTTTTCCTGTAGAATTGCCCCCTGGATCTTTGTCAAGAACTTATTGAGTGTGTTTCAACATTGTTCTGGAAGCCCTAACAGGAAGTAGGAAGAAAAACTAACTTTATTTGCAGATAATATGATCCTGTACATAGAAAACATCAAAGATTCTACAAGGAAACTATAGAACTAATAAGTGAATTCAGCAGAGTGTCAGGGTATAAATTCAACATGCAAAAATCAGTAGGGTTTCTATATGCCAGCAATGAGTAACTTGAAAAGGAAGTTAAGGAAGCATTACTGTTTACAATAGCATCCCAAAGAAATACTTATCTAGAAATAAATTTAACCAGGAAGGTGAAAGACTTCTATACAGAAACTTATAAAGCATTATGAAAAGAAATTAAAGAATACCTAGATAAATAGAAGGACATTTATTGTTCATATATGGAAGGTTCCTTTATTTAAGATGCCAATACTACCCAAAGAAATCTATTAAATTTTAGACAGTAACCATCTAAATTCCAAAACTTTGCAAACTGAAGACACTAATCTTCAAATTTGTATGAAAGAGACAAATGGCCCTGAATAGCCTAATGCGATCTTGAAGAAGAATAGTAAGGGAGGATCCATACTTCCTGATTTCAACATATGCTACAAAGCTACAGTACTTCAAACAACCTGGCACTGTGGTACTGAGACACATAGACAATGGAATATAATTTGAAAGTCCAGAAATCCATATTTCTCTGCTCAGCTGATTGTTGGCAAGAGAGCTACTTTCATCCAGTAGGGAAGGAAGAATCCCTTAAAATCCGGTGCTGATAAAACTGGATGTCTACATGTAGAAGAGTGAATCAGGGTGCATTCCTCAGATCATACACAAAAACTACTTCAAAATGGATCAAGAACCTAAATGTGAAAACTAAAACTATAAATATCTTAGAAGAAAATGTAGGAACAAAGGTGTAGAACCTAGTATGTAGTGGTAGATTATAAGGTATGGCAACAAATGCCTAAGCAGCAAAGATCGAATGATAGATGGGACCTCATAATAATTAAATACTTTTGATCATCAAAGAACTTTATCAACAAAGTAAAAAGACAACAGGTAAACTTTCAGAAACCATATATTAGATAAGGCCTGATTTATAAAATATACATAAAACTTTTATAACTTTACAACAGAAAAGACATACAATCCAATAAAAAAAACTAGGCAAAGGACTTGGAAGACTTCACTAAAAAGGATATTCAAATGGCCAGCAAGTATATAAAGAGATGCTCAACATCATTAACCATTGTTGTGGTTGTTAGGTGCCATTGAGTTCATTCTTGCTCATGGTGTGGCTGCCGGATCTCACACCATCCTCACAGATATTGTTAGGTTTGAACCATTGAACTGCCACTGTGTCCTTCTATCTTGTTGAGGGTCTTCCACTTAGTTTCCTTGACCCTCCACTGTACCAAGTTTGATATCCTTCTCCAGAGATTAGTCTTTCCTGAAAATATATCCAAAGTACAAGAAATGGCGTCTCAGCATCCTCACTTCTAAGGAGCATTCTTGCGGTACTTACTCAAAGACAGATTGGCAGACCGAGGTACTTAACAATATTCCTTGACAGTACCATAATTTAAAAGCATCTACACCCTCGGAAACCCTGTACTGGGTCGCTATGGGTCGGAACCGACTCGATGGCACTTAACAACAACAACAACAATGGTCTTCCTTATTCACTGTCCAACTTTCACATGCGTATGAGGCACTTGAAAATGTCATGACTTGGGTCAGGCATACCTTCATCCTCAAAGTGAGTTCTTTATTCTTGAACACTTTGAAGGCGTCATTAGCCTTTTGTTGTTGTTAGCTTCTGTCAGTCAGTTCCGACTCACAGCAACCCTGTGTACAACAGAACAAAACACTGCCTGATCCTGGGCCATCCTCATAATTGTTGTTATGCTTAAGCCCTTTGCTACTGCCATTGTGTCAGAGCATCTCCTTGGAGGTCTTCCTTTTTTTAGCTGACTCCCCAGGGACTTGTCCCTCCTGATAACATGTCTGAAATATGAGAGACAAAGTCTCACTCACCGTCCTGGCTTCTAAGGAGCATTCTGGCTGTACTTCTTCCAACACATTGTTATTGTTATTAAGTGCCGTCAAGTTGGTTCCGACTCATAGTGACTCTGTACAAAGTTTCCAAGGAGGTGAGTTTGAACCACCAACTTTGCTATTCAAACAGCCTTGCAGTCCAGTGTTTATCCTGCAGTGCCACGCTGTTAGGTGCCACCGAGTCGGTAGCAACTCATAGCAACCCTGTGCACAGCAAAACAAAACATTGCCTAGTCCTAGGCTGACCTCACAATTGTTGCCATGCTTGAGCCCGTTGATGCTGCCAATCCATCACGCTGGGGGTCTTCCTCTTTATTTCTGACCCTCCACCTTACCAAACATGATAAGTTTGACTGGTCCCTCCTGAAAATATGAGAGACAAAGTCTGACTATCCTGGACCTCCAAGAAGCACTCTGGCTGCACTTCTTCCAACACAGATCTGTTTGTTCTTTTGGCAGTCCATGGCACTTTCAGTATTCTCCTCCAACACCATAACTCAAATGCATCAATTCTTCTATGATCTTCCTTATTCACTGCCCAACTTTTGTATTCATATGAGGTTATTGAAAATATCATGATTTGAGTCAAGCGTACCTTAGTCCTCAGGCTGACATCTTTGCTCTTCAACACTTTAAAAAGGTCTTGTGTAACAGGTTTGCCATTTGATTTCTTGACTGCTGCTTCCATGAGTGTTTTCTTGATCCAAGAAAAATGAAGTCCTTGGTAACTTCAGTCTTTTCTCTGTTTTGATGTGTGTTGTTTATTGGTCCAGTGGTGAGGATTTTTGTTTTCTTTACATTGAGATGCAATCCATACCGAAGGCTATGGTCTTAGATCTTCATCATTTAGTATTTTAAGTCCTTTTCACGTTCAGCAAGCAAGGTTGTATCATCTGCATATCACAGGTTGTTAATGAATCTTCCTCCAATCATGATGTCACAATTTTCTTCATAGAACCCAGATTCTCATATTATTTGCTCAGCATACAGGTTGAATAAGTATGGTGAAAGACTACAACTCTGTCGAACACCTTTCATAATTTTAAACCATTCAGTGTTCCCATGTTCTGTTCAAACAACTGCCTCTTGGTCCATGTACAGATTCCTCATGAACACAATGAAGTGTTCCGGAATACTCATACTTAGCAATGTTGTCCACAGCTTGTCATGATCCACACAATCGAAAGCCTTTGCATAATCAATAAAGCACAAGTGAACATCCTTCTGATATTCTCTGGTTTCAGCCAAGATCCATCAGACATCAGCAGTGATATCCTTCGTTCCATAGCCTCTTCTGAATCTGGCTTGAACCTCTGGATTTTCTCTTTCAATGTATGTTTGCAGCCATTTCTGTATTACCTTTAGTAAAACTTAACTCGTGTGGGATCCCTAGCACCACACTAGGGAGATGCAAATCAAGACCACAATGAGTTATCTATCTTACTCATTTTAGAATGGCAATAATTTTTAAAAACTATACAAAACACAGCAGTAGGTGGTGGTACAGTTGTGGAGAAAATGGAGCCTTCATCCATTGCTGGTACAATGGTACAGCCATTGAGGGAAGGCAGTTTGGTAGCGGTTCCTCAAAAAGTTGAACATGGAACAGTATATTACCCGATAATCCCAATTGTTGGTATAGATCCAGCAGAAGTAAAGGTAGGAACAGAGACAAACACCTGTACCCAAGTGTTCATTGTAGCCCTTTTCCTAAGAACCAAAAGGGGGAAACCACCACCACTGAGATGATCTTACTGCTTCCTTGGTTCATTTATGTGGTGAATGTTATTAAAATCACTGGGTCATAGCATGTGGATCTTTTAGTACCACTGGATACGATTTGCTTTTTGCAGGATTTTTTATATCTACATCTGTAAGCAGATGGCCTGGAGTGTTTCATTCCATTTCGTCCCTTTTGATGAGTTTTGGGGTCAGACTTGTGCTGGCCCCTGGCCTGGGAGTAGCCCCAGTGGTCCAGTCTCAAGGCAGCAAGTCACAGTCCTTGAGCTTGCTTGTATGCCGCCTGTGTGCTCATTCCCTAGTCCCAGACTGGCAGTTGTCTTTGAAAAATGTTCTTTTCAAAGTGTCACATGTACAGTCACTGAGTTAGAATCAACTTGATGTTACTTAACAACAGTGTCGTTCCTTTATTTTTTTCAGTCTAAGCGAGTGGTTTGTTTATTGTCTCTGTAAGCCTTGCTATTGAATTTCGTCACCACGCATCTTTCTTAGTCACTTTGCCTTGTACTGACTTCTACATCTCTTCTGTCATTTCTTCTGCTTTTCCTAGTCTTGTTTACTCTTTTTCTAGCGTCATTGAGTATCTGCTGAGCTCACCAACCTTCCTTCTCAACGGTTTCCTGTAACAAGGCCCTCAGAGATTTTACTGTTGTGTGGATTCCATATGCGGTAGTGATGCTGGTTTATTGGAGAGATTATCTTTGTTTAAAAAATACTATTTATGGAAAATTCTATAGAACATAAAATTTTCTAAACTATTTTTAGTTATACACTTCAGTGACATTAAATACATTCACAGCATTGTGTAACCATTACCACTATTTCCAAAGATTTTCATCATCCCAAACAAGAAACCCATTAAGCAATAACTCCTGTTTCCCCGCCCTCTCCCCTCTCCAGCACCTAATCTGCTTTCTGTTTCTGTGTATTGTTTATTCTGGACAGTTCCTATAAATGGAATCATACACTATGTGGCCTTTTGGTCCTGGCTTCTTTCGCTCAGAATAATGTTTTTAAGGTTTGTCTATGTTGTAACATTGGAGTTCTAGCGTGGCACTGTAGGATAAACACTGGACTGCTAACTGTAAGGTCAGGGTTCAAACCCCATCATTCCTTGGAAACCCTATACAGGGTCACTATGAGTTGGAACCAACTCGACGACACTTGACAACAACATATTCTAACATTATCCCTTTTTTATTTATTTCTTTTTAACTTCTACTTTTTTTGTTGTGGTAGTGAAAACATACAGGGATAGGTCAAAAACTATTACTAATTGGGTTCCAGTTCTTACATGGACACGTTTATTCTAAACAAACCATGTTTAAACATGTCTCTTTGATCAGTGGTTGCCTGCAGACAAGTTCTCATAATAATACACTTGTCTTTGTTTCCTTAGGGTGCCTTCCCCCATCTCACAGAAAAGTTCCAATCAAAACAGTGGCCTCTGAGGGGGTCAGCCAACTGTTTTCTGGGGATTCCGAAGAGGTGATCTTGATAGATTTTTCTTAATGGATAAACAGGATGATCCCAGTGGGTTAGTTTGAAGAAATTTTAAGAAAATTGAAAACTGCACTGGTGAGAAAAAGGCCAGGAAAGTTACCCTATGGAATGGTTTTTATCCCAGCAATGCACCTGTTCATTCTTCAGGGGTATCAAAGGCTGTTCAACAAGAATTTCATTGGGAAGCCTGACCCTGTTCAACTTACAGCCCTGTGATCCTACCCCATCCCCACTTCAGACTTCTTTTCGTTCTCAAAAGAACAAAAAACATTGAAAACGAACACGGTTAGAGTCCCTCCGAATAGTATAAATACAAGTGCAGAATTCTTTGGGGGGAAGGTTAGAGATATGGAAACACACCCTTCAGAAGGGTATAGTCCTAGATGGAGATGTCGAGACACCGTGGCTGCACATTTTTATATTTTTGCTTAAGAAACGTTGGTATTATTTTTAGCAGTACTTTTTGACTAACCTTTGCACACACCTATACAACTTTCACATTACAACTCAGTGCCATTGATTACATTTTTTATATGTGTGCCACCCTTGTCATTGTCACACTCTTCATCTAAAACATTCTGCCACATGAACAGAAATGTAATGCATCATTTCTCCTTCTTGTTCCGTGTCATCCAGTTGGTTCAAACTCACAGTGACCCTGTATAGCATTTCTAAGGAGCGGCTGGTGAGTTTGAACTGCCGGCCTTGCGGTTCACACTGACCATGCAGTGTAGTAGTATTTACCCTACAGCGCCACCGTTGTATGGCTGGAGACCACATTTTGCTTATCCATCAGTCTGGTGATGGGCACAGGTTATTTTGCCTTGTGGTTAGTGTGAATGGTGCTGCCGTGAACGTTGGTGTACAGGTCTCTGCTTCTAGTACCTTGGGGTATATAGGAGTGAAGGTGCTGGGTCATAGGGCATTCTAGCTTTGTTAAGCGTTTTGATGAACTGGCAGTGTTTTCCTCAGAGACTGCACCATTTTGCATTCCCGTCAGCCATGGTTCTAATTTCACCACATTGCTTCTTTCGGATAGCAGCCATCCTGTGCGTTTGAAGTGGTATCTAATGGTGGTTTTGCGTTGTGTTTTCCTGGGGAGTAATGATGCTGCAGGTTAATGCGCTGGACTGCAGTGTCTGCTTGTATAGGAAACCCCATACAGGGTCACGGTGAGTTGGCACTGTAACTGAAGGGGACTTAGCAACAATGATGGTGAGCACCCTGTCATGTGTTTACTGCCCACTGTGTTTCACCTTCGAAGAAACTACTTCAAGCCCTTGTTCACTTTTTCATTGGGATGGTTGTCTTTTTGTTGTTGAATTGTAGAAGTTCCTTCTATATTCTAGATGCAGAGCCTTTATCGGGTACATGATTTCTGGGCTTAATCTTACATTCTGAAGTTTATTACTTCATTGTGTTGATCTTATTGTTGGTTTTAACATCCATTTTGATCCATACTTAGGTTGAAGAAAGTTATAAAATCCCTAGCAGTTGGAGGATTATTTTCTTTGTACTTTTATGTTTTCCTGGGTTTATTGTATGATAGTCAGAAGGTGAGTCTGTCATCTTATTAACTCTGGAGTTTTACGTTTTCTTTGAGGCTTTGATAAGTGTTACATAGGTGCTGGATGGAAAATGTCCACTCTATTTCCAGGACATGGAGTTCAAAATGTATCTGTTGACTGGGTCTTGTTAATTATACCCATTCAGTATGTTTGTATTCGTTTTGGTCTTCTATCTGTGAAAAGGACCCGAAGGTATTCAGTGTGGCCCTAATAACGTGTCTCAATCTGGTTGACTCTGTATCTTCTCTAGTTGGTCTGTTTTGATCATGCTGTTTGGCCACAAGGTCGCTTGCTTCTCCCTGTGACCCTCCCTTGGCAGGTAACCTTTTTGTTGTAGTTTGTAGAAGAAGCGCCCAGCCCTGGCTCAGTGGTTTGTCTAGTCTGTTTGCTTTCAGCTCCTCTGGAGTCATTCAAAACCCAAAGGAGAGTCCTGAGCCCTTCCTGCCTTATGGTGAATTGAACTTGATTAAATCGGGGTGTGTATGTCTTATATATACACGTTTATTCACTTGGCTTTGTTTCACTGAATTCAGGCGTCCGTGTTTCTCTGCCCGACGACCCCGCCTACCAACTGTGGCAATGGAGCCGGAGAAGCACAGCCTGAGCAGGGAGCTGAGCCCCGATCTGGCCCCATACCGCTGCACAGCATGCCACGGGGATGAGGACTGGAGCCACAGCCACCCCATCCGGGGCCGGGCCAAGTCCCGCAGCCTGTCTGCCTCTCCTGCCCTGGGGAGCACCAAGGAGTTCAGGTACGACCGTCTCTTTGATTTCATTATGTGATTTAGCAGAATTGTTACCAAGAATTCTTTTAGGTAATATATATTTCTGCATCTAAATATTGGTGAATGTGATATCTATCTCAGAGGTGGGCTGGGGTACTGCCCACATAAAATGCAAGGGTGTCCTGAGAGGAGGGTGCCTGGGGGTGGGGAGAGGAGAGGGCGTAGGATGCTGGGAGCACACACTTGCAGGTGGGCTGTCACTACACGACCCACTGGCAGGAGCTCATGCTAGCCTGATGTTAGACTGAGGTGAATCTCCTCGGGGCACACTCTACTCAGTCTTCTTTGCCCTGTAGAAGTTGTATGGTGCGGAGACATCACCTTTGGGATCCTGCTGTCTGTGAGAGTCAAGGATCTGGTAGGCAGGGTGGGGTGTAGAGTCACTTGGGTCCAGCCAGGAGTGCAGGGACAGATGGGTCAACATTGATGTGGTGGCTGCATAGATGAGGTGCTAGGTTACAGTGGGTCCAGCCAAGGGTACAAGGATGGGTGACAGGGGTGAGGGATCGTGACAGCTCCCGGGTTTCTGTGGCCTCAGCAGTACCCAGCAATGACTAGCGCAGACACACCTGGCTGCCAGGTGGGACCTTAAGGACCTGGAGAGGAGTACAGGCCACACTGAACTCCAGTGAAGACTCTGGAGAGTCTGTCCACACTCCTCTTGCCTGTAGTGGCCTCAGTGCCCTGCCCCTTGCACTGTCTGTTACCTGTCCTCCCACACCCAACTAACTCTCCCCTGCCCTCTTTCCCCAGGAGGACCCGCTCCCTGCACGGGCCGTGCCCAGTGACCACTTTTGGACCAAAGGCCTGTGTGCTGCAGAATCCCCAGACCATCATGTGAGTGTGGGGTACAGACAGGGACCCCTTTCCAAGCCGGTCCTTAGCCTCCCTGTGAGACATGCTGCCTCACCACCAAGTCCCAAATGTCTCAGAGGGAGGTGTGGGTGGGGAGATAAGGGACCAGGGAGCCTGTCAGGGTGTGAATGCCATGACAATGAGAGTTGGGACCCTCTCTGAGCTAGAGGCCTGCTGCCTCCCCACCAGGTCCCTGAGTGCACAGGCCCCCGACAGGAGGGGTCAGGCTTCTCCTGTGGCTGAGACTCCCTGGGGGAGCTGACTGTGCTCCAGACCACCACAGCTGCTGGCCAGGTGTCCTTGTCCTCTGAGTATTCCAGAGCTGTGTCACTCTCACTGGATTTCTCATGTTTAGGAAGTGACCTGGAGGGGATGACATGTGTATCCAGGGCTTTACTTCTGTGTCAGAACCTGGGAAAGAGACTAAAACTCAGATCCTGAACATGTGTCCCTGATGTGTGTTTCATGGTGACACCAAAGTACTCTTACACAACTGCCTTTTGTTTGTTGTTGTTAAGTGCCATTGAGTCAGTTCCTACTGAGAGCAGCTGGTGGGTTTAAATTGCCAACTTGTGATGAGCAGTTCAGTGCTTACCGTACAGCGCCACCTCAGGAGCTCAGTCTTTGGGACAGTGAGCCATTTTCTATTCTAAAAGGATTGATCATATGGCAGCCTGCCTGTGCAAGTGAGCCTGGGAGGGCCATGTCTGTGAGGGAGTTCACGTGGGGCCTCAGGGCAACCACTTTATACCCCTGTGCATCGTAGCATGTCCCTGTCCCAGAGACACATTGTCCTTGCTGTGACTGCAAAAGGAAAAGAACCATTCATGCCTCGGGTTTATCAGTAAGGAGCAGGTCACATATCACCTTCCTTAAGAGGTGGCCCCACTGCCCCAGGTGTACAGTGCCACATGGTGTTCTTGTTTCCCAACAGCAGGGCCACACACCTAACTCCTCGGTTCAGGGCCCCCCATTGCTAGTCCTGCTCTCACCACCAGGCTGCCCTTAGAACCACTTTTCAAATTGTGAGGTGCTGACCGCTTCAGTCCTAGTAACCGCAGCGTCTGTCTTGCCAGCCAGCATGGACAGCTTGCTTTGTGGCTGACTTTGTTGAGGTGTGCTTTCTAGGCAGACTTGGAAAGTAAACTGGTGGAGCCCGGGGAACTGGGGCGGCTGCCAGCCTTAACTGGGACCTTCCTGCAGCATTTCAAACTGGACTGAGCACCTTGGCCCCCTATTCATCTAGCTGTTCCTACAAACTGAAGGGTGGACCTGGCCTTCCCTTAGCCCCCATCTGATCCATCAGCAGTCTGTTCTTTTGACTCTAGCACCCAGCCCCAGCCCCATGACAACACTCTCAGGTGCCCCCACAGGGAGTTCTATGCACGTCAGTCACATCAAAACCCAGCCACACTGGGGACCCTGGAGACTCAAAACTGACGGCTCCTGCCACCCCATCTCCCCCTGCTGCTCCTCCCAGACTCCCTCATCCGGTTATTTGCATGTCAGCCAAGTTCCACTGTGATAGGCCCCCTCTCCACCACCAGCCCCAATAATTTGCCATCCAGTGCCCCTGCATCACAGCTCTGTCTGCTTGGGGGCACACCTAGAGCCCGAGGAGACCTTCCACATCGGAGGTTCAGGATGCATTTATGTTGGGAGGGCAGCTGGACTGTGAGGCAGTTAAGAGAGCCACTTTGCCCCTCCCTCAAACTGCAGGTCACTGTGGTGACCATGGTCTGAGATAGGACTATTTGTGGGACCAGAGTCCCCTGGGGGCATGGGGAAGGCTGACTGTTGATTCCCCTGTGTCTTTCACCAATTTGGGACTAGAGCTTAAAACATACTTTAACTTTTCCCCTAATACTCACAGGATACTGTCAGGAGGTGTGATGACCAGGCACTTCATTGACCGAGTTCTTACCATGTCCTTTGTGCTAGGATGAGACGTGTGAAATTGCCGTTTCATATGGCTCTACCCCTTGCAGAGGAGGGTGGCACTCAAGTGCCCTCATGACGCAGGTGCCTGCCTGGTCCACTGCCCCAGCACTGTACCCTCGTGGCCCAGGTGGCCCAACAGAAAGTGAAATAACTGGTTTGTGGTTAATATTGCAGGAGGACAGTTAGGAGCCCCAGGGCTGGACAGTTCTGCCCAAGAGGTTGGGGAGGGACAGCTGACCCTCCAGAGCCAGTTAGTCACTCGCTATCTGAGGGCATAGCTGGCGACAGCTGTGTTAGGGAATGGGCATCATCCTCAAATGTGGCCTAGGATACTCTTCCTATGACAGGCCAGTTCCACAGGCCAGGTCTGACCACCAGACAGATCCCCGTCCTTGTCCACTGTGTTTTCTGTCCTTCTGGGAAAGTGCTAGAAGGTGCTGCTGAGAGCAGCTGGAAGAGAAAAAAACACTTCAGTCTGCAACCCTGGTCCAGGCATGTATCCCGTGCTCACAGCCCCTCTCTGGGTACTGGTGTGTCAGGGACAACAACACCCCAGAGGAGCAAGGTCAGGGTCTCCATGGATTTGTGTATGCTCAGGTGGCATGAGACTTTTCCACTTGACCCTGAGAGGTAATCATGAAGCCTTCTTAAGTAGGAACTTAAGCAAGAGAGCCATGTAAACAATGAGACAGCTAAGCAAGTTTGCTCTGGGGATGTTTCATTTTCACAAGCTCCTTGGATGGGTTTGGCCCAGCTGTGCTGTTTTGGGTTTGTGAATGCAGAAGTTAGATCCACAATGGGAAATGCCCATCTGGAGGCCCATAGTAGGCTTGGGTCACATTCCTGCACTTCAGCATAGTGTGGCCACATCCCTCTGGGATCAGGAGGCTTCTGGTCCAGGGCCGTGATCTTGGGGGCCAGCAATGAGGCTCCCGGAGGAGGTGGCAGGCAAGATGCTGCTGACGAGGCCCACCAGGGTTGGGTGAGTGTATGCATGGCCCCCACCAACACCAACAATGAGTGGGTCTGTCTTGTTTTGGGGCCTGCTGTCCCTGGTAAGGCAGTGTTTTAAGCAGGTTTTGAGGACTTTCATCAGAAAGGGAACTCTGTGCTGGGCTTGCACTGCAGTTTTTAAAACTTTCCAACAAGCCGAGAAGAGGAAGTGCAGGTCTGATTGTGGCCCTCAGCGGCCCTGACACCAGCTGGTGCAGCGGAGAGGGGCCTGCCAATCAGAATTGCCCACCGTGAGACGTCCCAGGGTTTCTAGGGCTAAGGAGGGTGGCACTTCTCTGGGAAGGATACCCTGACTCCCAACACCACACTTCAACCACAGAAACCCTGGAAGCCACCTGCAGTAGGGGACTAGCTGGTTTGAACTCGGTGTTTTCTCTGTTCAAGTTAGGAGTGAGTGGGTGGTCCTCACAAAGGCAGATGGAATGGGCCATGTGTGTCCCACGTGGGACAGTGGAGGATAGGGCTTGGGAGCCACTCGTGGGGAACCATGGGAGGTGGCATACTCTACTGGTCCTGGGCAGGGTCTGGGACCTCTTGTTCCAGAAATGATGTATTCATGACGAGGTGCTCTGGGGGGTCAGAAATGGTCGAAGAGGGCCTTCTAGTAGAAGCAGAAGGTAAAATATGTGGCCCTCAGCTGTGTGCATAGATAGGGGCCGGGTCAGTTCTGCCAGCTAGTGCTGGAGTGGTGGGGGGTCTGGCCAAAGCACAGCAGTCTGGGCCCAGACGAGACTCCAGGCAGTGGCCTAAAGTGTTCGTTGCTGGGATTAGGAGTTTTCCCTCCTTTCCATGTCTCATGCCCTTGTCCTTGAGGGGAGGCTGCGTGTGACCTCTCTCTCCTCCCCACAAAGGCACATCCAGGACCCTGCAAGCCAGAGGCTGACATGGAACAAGGCTCCGAAGAGTGTCCTAGTTATCAAAAAGATACGTGACGCCAGCCTGTTGCAACCCTTCAAGGAGCTGTGTGTGTACCTCATGGAGGTGAGTCTAGGACGGGAGCCCCTACAGGCAGAGCAAGCATCAGAAAACCCCAACAGGATCTAAGTCTAGGTGTGAAATAAGCACACCGAAAACTGCCTGTAGCCAAGGACTAGGAAGCATTCTTGCCCCTTGTGTTATGATGTTGAAGGGACACTCAGGGAAGCCCATATGGTCTAAACTGGTGGGTGATGGGGCTGGGGAAGGGTCTCAGGCACATTTTGCTTCCAGGAGAACAACATGATTGTGTATGTAGAGAAGAAAGTTCTGGAAGATCCCGCTATCGTGAGTGACGAGAATTTTGGGTCAGTGAAGAAGAAATTTTGCACTTTCCGAGAAGGTGAGGCTTTCTGTTGTCTGTCAGCAGGTCTGCCTGACAGGTGCGGCCAGCACGCCAGCACACCAGCCCGTCATTGGCCTGGGACACGCTGCGGTAGCTAGACCTGAGATAATGTGAGGGTTGTTGTTTCATTTTGTCTTTTCCAGATTATGATGACATTTCCAATCAAATTGACTTCATCATCTGCCTGGGGGGAGATGGGACCCTGCTCTACGCCTCCTCCCTCTTCCAGGTGACGTGGGAGGCTGGCACGTTTTTAGTTTCGTGCAGTGGGGGAAGGTGTTTTCAGAGCTTCCCATCACAGCCTCATGTTGCAAGGAAGAGGCGTTGTAGGTGTTCTTGCTCTGACGTACTGACTTGCTTAATAAGTTTACTTATTTGATGATAGAGCATCCTGTGTGGGATGGTCTGCTATTGTCCCTGCTTCTGTCCTCCTCAGGGCACAGGTGGGGGACACATGGGCATGAAACTCAGACCAGAAACATCCTAGAGGGTTAGCTGTAGATCCAGGCAGAGGCGTGCCAGGGTGGGAGCCATGGAGGTGCCACTGAGCGATCTGAGCTACTCCTTGGAGGGACGATCCCATGGGGAATGGAGAAGACAGACTGCAGGGGAGGGCAGGGCTGTGGCTCACTGCCGGGAGCAGGCTGAGGTGTTGGGAGGAGGGGCTACCATGGCCTCATCCCACCAGCCTGGCTTCACCTCTGTTTGCCTGGCCCCTGCCCTCTAAGCTGCCACCACCCCACCCCCAATTCTGTGTTCCTTGACTGTCGTGCCCTCAGCCAAACTTCCTCCCCTCTCATGTGGCCACCTCCTTGCTGTCCCTTATCCTTAGCCCAGCAGCCTTTTTTTTTTTCTAATGTTTTATTGTGAATTGTATGATCGTTTGTTTACATGAGAGAACTTTAGTTTTGCATTCATTCCATCGTATATCATTTCATTGCCATGGTTCCAGTCCCCTCCATGCATCATCAGCCACCCAAAGGGTATATCCTAGAAACCCGCCCCCTACACTTACCCCTCCTCCCCCCAGTTTTCGGCCCACAGTCCCTTTCCCTCTCTGGATCCAAGGTCCCCAGCCGCTTCATCACTCCACGTCATCATCTCTGTCTCTATCTCAGGCATTTCTGTTTCTCTGGGTAGGGTCCCGGTCTCAGCTCTTCTCCATTGATGGTCCCAGAGGCTTCCGCTCCTAGACTGGAGAATTAATCACTCCCTTCCTTGTTACAAAACGTCTTCCTTTGCATTTCCAACCCTCATAATCCGTCCTGATAAGCATTATTCACTACAGTTTCACGAGTTACCCATCTGTATTTCCTTTCATCAGCTCCGCCCAGACAGATTGAATAGTACCTACTGGAGGTTCTGCCTTCCGCCATGCTCCCTAGCACTAGGTTCCCTCTTGAAGGCTTGTAAGCCAGTCACTTCTTGCCTTTGTAGTTCCCCCCACCCCCCACCCCATTTGCCAGCAGCCTTTTTTAGGAAGATGATATCCTGCTTCATTAGAGTCCCATCCATACCCAGCCCTGACCTCTCCACCCAGCCATGTAGGTGCTGCCTACCCCCCGGCCCTGCCCACACCATGCTGCCTTCTCTCCCAGAGATGGAGACTAGCCTCCCTTGGCCAAATGTCAATGGTCCCTTCCCACCCTATCAGTCATTCAGTCCGTGGGTAGAGAGCCCTGCTGGTTCTCTATATTCTCTGGGTCTCCACATTGCCCCTTCTGTCTTCCTTCCAGGTCAGCCTGAACTCAGGCACAGTTTCCCACATCTCAGCCTCCTTCCTTAGGCTCCTGGGACCCCACTCACCTGGGTCTGCTCCCCTTCCTGGCATGTCTGCTGAGACCCCCTGCTCCTTGAGCATAGCACCCTTCCTCCAGGACAGTCAGGGCTCTGGGCACTCCAGGCAGTCCCTTTGACCTCTGCTAGACCGAGCCTGAGTGCCTGTCTGGTCCACCCACAGGGTAGCGTGCCCCCTGTCATGGCCTTCCACCTGGGCTCCCTGGGTTTCCTGACCCCCTTCAACTTTGAGAACTTCCAGTCCCAAGTGACTCAGGTCATAGAAGGTGAGTTGGAATGTTCGGGAGTTCACACAAGGTTCTGTCCTCACTTGGTGGGTCTTTGGTGTTTGGTTGGTTTTTTAACACTGCAGAAAGCACCATGTAAATATCCAGAATCAGAGATTTCCAGATTCTGAATGGTTCCAACACTGATCTACGAACATACAACTGGAGCTGCCCTGGAGGCACCCACTGTACCGTGGCCATAGAAGGCAGTTTGGGGAAGGTGGGGCCCACTCTCCTACGGCTTTCTGGCTTTCTAGGGAATGCAGCCATCATCCTCAGGAGCCGACTCAAAGTCCGAGTTGTGAAGGAGCTTAGAGGGAAGAAGGCGGCGTCTCCAAACGGAGTCCGAGAGAATGGCTCTCTGGCCCCGGACACCGAACTGGGGAAGCAGGTCATGCAGTACCAGGTCTGTGGGCCCCTGCAGTGACCTTGGGATGGGGGCCCCCAGCCTGGACACCCCCCCCACACTGGGGTCTGTGTCTGGCTTGTGCTGGGTGAGATGTGTCCATGCCCTCCCCCTGCCCCTCGGCTGCGCCCTATGCTGCATCCTGAGCCTCCCTGAGTGCCTGTGGCCCCCTGTGCCCCCAGGTCCTAAACGAGGTGGTGATCGACAGAGGCCCTTCCTCCTACCTCTCCAATGTGGACGTCTATCTGGACGGCCACCTCATCACCACGGTGCAGGGTGATGGTGAGTGGGCTGGCCCTGCTGGCCTAGATGCTCCCGGAGAAGGCAGGCCTGTCGAGGCCGTGGGGGAAGCCTGGAGGGGCAGCCTAGCAGGTGGCCACAATGAGACCCCCGTGTCCCAGCAGGAGTGATCGTATCCACCCCGACCGGAAGCACGGCGTATGCGGCCGCAGCTGGGGCCTCCATGATCCATCCCAATGTGCCGGCCATCATGATCACCCCCATCTGCCCGCATTCGCTCTCCTTCCGTCCCATTGTGGTCCCCGCTGGAGTGGAGCTTAAGGTCAGCATGGCTCTCATGTCCCCATGTGCAGAACTCAGCCATGCCTGGGAGAAACCCACCGGACCCATTGCTCCCACCTGCACTGCCATCCCAAGCCCCTTTTGGCTGTTCCCACAGCCTCCCCCCCCATGCCCCATACAGCTAGGGTGTTGCCTCCCCTCACCCCTCATGGTTGATAGCCATGGGTCACATTCATTCAGGGCTGGCAGCCATAGACATAGTTTCCTCCCTCACCTGGCCGCATGTATGGACCTGGCTTGCCCAGACTCTGGGTGGGTCTCCCCATGAGAGCAGAAGTGGGTGTGAAGGGGTACCCCCACTTTCTGAGGTCTCTGAGCTTAGGGCTGCCCAGTTGGAGGCTGCCGGGGGGAAGTAGGCATGTCAGGCTGTGGGGAAGTGAATGGTGGGAGAGGACCTGTCTTGTGGGTTGGGAGGTGGTCACCACCCTGAGATGGACTTTGTCCCACATGACCACGCCTCTTCTTCTTGGCTCGAAGATCACACTGTCCCCAGAGGCCAGAAACACCGCATGGGTTTCCTTTGATGGAAGGAAAAGACAGGAGATTCGCCATGGGGACAGGTATGTGGGCATGGAGGGACAAGTCAGGAAGCAAGGGCTGGGGAAGGCATGGGCCCCGCTGACCCCACTGATCTTGGCAGCCTGCATGCTTCTCTAAATCCTGTCACAGAGGCTCCACCTACTGCTCCCCTTCTCCCCGCCTCCCAGGATGCCCACAGAGAGCAGTCCTGTGTGGATTCCGGGGCCCATAGAGGGGAAGCAAGTCGGTGTGATGGTCCCGGGAAGGCCAGTAGAGGGCACTGTCCTGAGCTGACTACTGACACCTCCTTCCCCCTCTCCCCATCCTGAGTGGTCCCTTCCTGGGTGTGGGTAGAAGAGTCAGAGCACTCTGTCCTGGGAGGTACAGAGATTCCAGCTGAGCATCTATCCTGGGCCCAGGTGGGAATGGGCTGAGGGACATGGGTGCCTGTGGAGCCCCTTGCTTCGGGGTCAGAGGCTAGAGTGGTGGTGGCATGAGCAAGCTGAGGGCAGGGGGAAGCTAATGGCCTGCGACTTGGGCTGACCTGGCCTTGTCAACCCTCTCCTCAGCATCAGCATCACCACTTCCTGCTACCCACTGCCCTCTATCTGTGTCCAAGACCCCGTGAGCGACTGGTTTGAGAGCTTGGCGCAGTGTCTGCATTGGAATGTTCGGAAGAAGCAGACCCACTTCACGGAGGAAGACGAGGAGGAGGAGGTGGGGGGGCAGGGCTAGGCTTGGCACTGCTGGCTGCCAGACTCCCTCTCAGCCTCGGTGTCTTCCTCTCCTGCCTTCCATCTGTCCCTTGGGAACAACCATCTCTATATCTGTGAGGGTGTTCTAGAATGTCACCGCCTTCCCAGGTCCTTCCCACCTGTGGATAAAGGAAGACTCGGAGCCTCCGTTTTTTCAGCCAGATCACCTGTTTTAGCATAAATTTGACTGATTCTGTCATTTCTAAGCAAAGTAAGGCACAGGCAGGGTCCCCATGTTACCACAGGCACACATGTGCTGTCCGTGTGTAAGCTGAGACCTTGGGTCAGGGGTCATGTGTCTACACCAACGTCACATCCTTCCTTAAAGCGGCCGCTCACTTCTTCCATGCTCCGTGTCCGTAATCAGTTTATTGAAATTCAGAGGCTCAGAGTGAGTCTCTAGCCCTTTGATGTTGAAATAAATGTCTCAAAGCCAAATGTCTTCCTTTAGCCACGATGCTTCCCCTTGTTCCTGAGCCTTTTCCCTGCTTCCAGGGAAACCCTTGGGCACTTGGCCTCTTGATTGGTGTAGTGAAAGATGGTAGGGCTGCTGTTTTTACTCCAGTGTCTGGAGGGGGTTGGGAGGACCCCCTTCCCAGCTTAGAGTCACACCCACCAGGAGGTCTCGTTCCCCGAGACTGCAGGGTGTTTCCTCTTCCTGTTTCAGCTTGGTGTCTGTGGGCCAGAGGGAGGCCAGTCCAGGGCCCTCACACATTCCTACACACAGGCCGGCACCTTCCACACTGGGAGAGATTTTAACCCTGTATATACTTTTTAGAGATTCTTTTAAACTTTCTGAAGTGCTTATGTACATATTTTATTGTACACACTTTTGTGAAGATTTAAAAGGGAGGGGACTTGTCCTGCTATGAAGCAAAGCCAGGTTCCCTGTTTACATTGTCCATTGCTGGGACTGCCCACAGGGACCATTCTCTCTGGAGTCACAAGGCTACTGTTTGTTTGGTGGTCCCGGGCAGGAGGTCTGGTGGCTTTCTACTTTGCAATTGCGACAAGCAGGTTGAATGAATTCACACCCAGGAAGATAGCAGCTGCGTTATGACTGCCGACCCCACCGCTCCCCTCAGCTTGAGGGACAGAGAATCTTTCCACTGTGTCCATCAGGCACAAGGGTCAGGTGGGGAAAAGAGAGAAAGAGTTTAAGCACAGAAGCCAGGCTCCCCTGGTCCAGTGTGACTGCTGACCAGTGAGCTTCACTGACTTCCGGAAGGCCATTAGGTGCTGAGTAGCCATGCCTCTTTGCTTTGGTCTCAGAGTTGCACTTTGGTCTGTTGAGTTAACATGGAGGAGGGAGTGAGATCACACATCCCTGGACTGGCCAAGTCAGGCAGGGCCGCCCTCTTGGTCCCTTGGAGCAGATTGGAGCTGTGCTCCACATGTAGTGAGGTCTTGAGTGCATCCAGGGACGCCATTGCATGGTGACCTGAGAGTGCCCCATCCCCCTCCACCTACCCTTCAGGAACTTTAGAGCACTAGACACGCCCACACCCACCCTGTGAATCATTACTTGGGCCAGCTAAGGTGGGGGCAGTCCCAGGACCTCCAAGCCTTTAGTCCAGGAGACAGTGGAACTTGGAGTTCTGGTCACTCAGACAAAAAAACAAGTGTTAACCAAGACACAAAGCAGCGTGATAATGGAATGACCTAGGACATTTTGGATTTTTGAAGTGAATTCTTAATATTTCTTATTGTTAATATCTTGAAAATTTATTAAATGTTGAAAGCCTTATTACTATTTTTCAGATACTTTCAATAAACAGACTTGTAAGAAAATCTCATTAAGTGTGATGGCTTCATTTTAGATTTGTGACTGACACCTATAACTGCTGCCAGGATGAGGTGGGGGTCTAAGGATAAGGGGGTGAGAGAAGGGTCCTCAGAACTGCCAGCAGCCCCTTCCCTCATGAGACACGAGAGGCATGGAGTTTCAGGGACACAGACAGCCTCCCCACACTAGGTCCCGTACCTGAACTGCTGTCAGCTTCATGTTCATGCTGAGAGCAGATAGTCCTGGAATTGATTCTGGTTTTACCCGCCCTGAGGCCCTGAGGCTGCTCAGCCTACATCCACCTGGCCAACCTCTGGCCAGCGCCCTGCAGCCCTCCTGTCAACAGAGAAGGAATCTTTGAGGGTGGCTTTGGACACATGCGCCCTGTGAGTACAGGTTCATGGTCCTTGACAAACCTGTCCACTCTAAACCTTGACCTTCCTGGCCTCGGAGCCACACCAGAGGAGGGGTGGAAGTTGAGCACAGAGTCTTTAACTGGGGTTCGGTCGTGGCTGTCCCAACAACAGCTGTGACCACACTCCAGCCTGCAGAGAAGTTAGGCTAGGAGCTGTCTGAGCAGCAGCCTGTTTACCCAGGAGGCTCTTGACCTTTGGGAACCTGAGCTGGGACTGACAGTATTAAGGGGAAGTCAGAGGTGGGGTGTTCTAGGAATGCTGAGGGCAGTCCAGGGGATGAGGGGAAGTTTGCTTTCTTCATGTAAGATGACCTTGATGTCATTCCACAACTTGTCTTGGCTTCAGTCATTAGTGGTCAATGCATTAATCTACTCAGGAGACAGTCTCCAAATTCTGGTGGCTCATACTTAAAACTCCCATGAACTTGGTTTTTGTTGTTTTTTTAATTTCAACATTTTATTGTGAATTGAATGAAGGTTGACAGAGCAGATCATCAGTTTTATATACAATAAATCATACTTTGCTTCATTACAATGATTTCAGTCCCCTCTGTGGGAATGAGTATCTTTTCTTCAAAATTATTATAATCCTGTTTATTGTATTCGGGTGACCTTTTTCTTCCTGAAGTGAGTATGGACTTTATGATCTTTCTTTTACTTTTTACTGCTTCCTGAAGTGAGTAGGGCCTTTATGATCTTTCTTTTACTTTTTACTACTTCCTGAAGTGAGTAAGAAGAACGCATGCCTTAGAAATTTGAATTTGCCAGTGGGGTAAGGGAAAAGACTGCGGTAAAAGCCCTAGCCAATGGGGTGAGCCACAGCCTTAAGACTTGTGTCAGGGATAAAAACTCGAGTGGACTGGCCGCTTGGTGTGCTCACTGCTGGCCTGTACCTGTACAGCTATGTGCCCTCATCCTTCTGCAGAAGTAAATTTTGCCTTGCCGAGGTAATTCAGTCTCACCTAGTGTCTTTTTGTGCAACATCGGGATTCATTTCTAACAATTTGGAGGCTCGTACGAGATTTTTCATTCCCTTTGGGAATCAGCTTTAGCCTTCTCCCCTGCGGGAGACACATCCTGCTGCCCAGTTACAGCAGCCCTCAGATGAGATCGTCTGAAGTCTCCCAAGGAAGCAAATAAATCCGGACTCCTCGGAAATGTGGGTGAAAGGCCTATTCCAACACCATCAGGTGGTGAACATGTAACTTCATGTATGCACCAGAGTAAGAAAAACTGCGGGGTGACCAGTACTTCCTTGGTGGTCAAGATATCCCAGAGGCTGTGTGTGTATGAATGAGACGTCCTAGGCACGAAGCAAGTGTGGACTCACGATCTGTGGTTCAGCGGCTTAGGGCAGTATCGAGTCAAAGATTCTATCTGAATTGGAGGTTTATTCCAACATGCCAATGCTAAGAGGTTCCCAACGTTCCTGCGAGGGAAGCAGCCAGAGACAGACAAAGCAAAAGTAAAAGAGCGTAAGAAACCATGTGTAGAAGGGGGTTGAGCCTCTTTCTAAGAAGACACAGCCAGGTAGCAAGGATGGGAAATAACACCAGTAAAAGAATCTCTAGAGAAAATGAAACCAAAGACAAAATCCTCCCTGATAGTCTGTTCCATTTGGACACAGGAACCAATTCTTAAACTCTTGTTTGGCCTAAATTTGGCTCAGACGAGGACTGGGTCTGTCAACTTTTCACTGAGTATGTTCATGACAAAAGGCCTGTCTCTCAGGAGGAAATACATTATGCCCTATGCTGGAGTTGCCCTATTTGCCCTTAAGAGATAACAAGACAGAAAAAAAACTTTCTTTCCCTTGTGACCCCCTTTTTCTCTCTACCCCTGCCTTACAATCCCGCCCTTCAGCCTGCACCCCGGACTCACAACCCTGTAGAGCCCAATTATACCACGCTAGTGCAATACTCTTCCCTGCAGAAACTTAGAAATCACACAGTGCCCAAAATAAACACAACCTTCCCTTTCCCCCTCCCCACCAAGAGCCAGCCTGAACCCCTTTTTTTCTCTTAGAAAAGTCCCCTTAGGAGGAGAAATTGGGTTCATCAGTGCACCCCTAACTGGTTCAGGGGACCAAAAGGAAAAAAAAGGGAACGAACTAAAACCTCTCCATAATGATCCCTGTGTCGGGTAGGCCAATTCCTAGGCCCCCAAATTTACACCTGGGCAGAACTTATGTCAATATTAGGAATCCTATTCTCGGGAGAAGGGCCGTGATTCACAGGGCAGTGATGGCTATGTGAGAACACGAACTTCCTGCTGGACCAGGCATCCCACGTGCTGATGGTAAGTTCCTAACCAAGACCCCCCAATGGGACAATAATGTAACAGCCCATCAGGGCCATATGAGAGACCTTAGGGAGATAATAATTAAAGGAATCAGAGAATCAATTTCCCGGTCCCAAAATGTCTCTAAAGCCTTTGATGCATTTATTATTGTTGTTAAGTGCCGTGGAGTCGGTTCTGACCCATAGCGACCCTGTACAGGGTTTCCGGGGCTGTAAATCTTTATGGGAGCAGAAAGCCTCATCTTTCTCCCATGCAACAGCTGGTAGTTTTGAACCGCTGACCTTGCGGTTCACAGCCCGATTCGTAACCACTACACTACCAGAGCTCCTTTTGATGCATTTAGACAGACTGGAAAAAAAAGACAAGGCAAATGAGAAAATACTCCAGGTTAGACCCAGAAAATCCTTTGGGTTAAAAACCTCCATTTTGTCACTGATATCTGTAAAAAGATCACAAAAAGATAGAAAACTGAAAGGAAGAACTGTTAAGGGAAGCTGAAAAAGTTGGATGAAGAGAAAACAGAAGGCCAAAACTGTGTTGTCTACTTTAAGGCAAGGAGCTCTGGTAGCATACTGGTTACAAGTTGGGCTGCTAACCTCAAGGTCAACAGTTCAAAACTACCAGCAGTTCACAGGAGCAAGATGAGGCTTTCTGCTCCTGTAAAGATTTATAGCCTCGGAAACTTTATACAGGATCACTATGAGTCGGAACCAACTCCACGGAACACCACCACCACCTTCAGGCAAGCAACTCAGGGGAGGATGATTAACCAATGCCCCTCAGGATCTCAACCCTCACAGTCAGGACAAAACAGGAGGGAAGGGGAACCCAAAGACGGCCAGAGGAGAAAACAGGTACTTTAAATGTGGAAAAGTAGGCTATTTTAAGAGGGAATGCCCAGAATGGGAAAAAGAAAGGAGAATAATCCCCTTTATGACATTTAATGAGGTATAGGGAGTGTTGGGGGCTCTTTTATATTGATGGGTCCCACCGGGAGCCCCTAGTAAATTTAGAAGGGCCACATAAGGAAATGTTGACCTTTTTAGTCCACTTGGGGGCACCTCCT
>NW_006408691.1:1432438-1433383 GCF_000296735.1 Chrysochloris asiatica | reverse complement strand
CAGAGAAAGCTTGTAAGTCTGTCTTCAGCCTATAACTGATTGAAATACCTAAAATGGGGCTAGAACTTGCCCAGTGAAGAAGGCTCCCTGCAGAGCCTTTACACTGCACAAGAATATAAGTGGAATCCTGATCCCCATCCAGAATCTTCTGAGGTGGGACATTTCCACTTGAAAAGACAAGCAGACCAGTCTGGAGCAGCCAGAAGAACAGAAGATATTTCTTGAAAGAAAGACCAGCAGGAAAAATCAAAAACAATAACAGCAGTCCAATTGACTACTACAGGAACAAGCAAGTTGTTCCCCAGGGAACCATCAAGGCAAGTGATCATCAAGGCAAACCCCCTTCCAAGACTGAAACTCAAATGGAATATACTAGCAGGCATATGGTCCTACTGCTGAACGCGTTGGTTACCAATAAGGGGAAGTGGGGGAAAAACAGCAATACATTTGTGAAACTAAGTCTGACCACATTCAATAGACTCCTGTTAACCTGGATTGAGACCTGGTTAACCAGCAGTATGATGAGACCTGGGGAACTCCTGGGCCCAGGGACAGGGACATGGCCCCGGAGGACTAGAACAGAGTGTGAAGCATCCAGCTGATATGAAGTGAGGGGAGATGCACAAGAACACCTACACTTGCAGCTAGTACCCATTTGACCTGGCATCAATGGCTGGATGATCAGAACACGACTAGAGGAAGAAAGAAAAAAAGTAGATGAACTTTACCTATATCTATCTATATCTATATCTATATTCATAACAATTACAGTCTTCATTTCTGCAAGTGTTCATATGGTCTTCGATGGTATTTAGGCCTACCTTCACTTACTATCCATTCCAAATTCCATTTGCCTTCAGCAAGCACCTCAGCTGGTCTTGGTTCTTCGCCTGATGGTGCGATCCAACCTTCATTCCCAAAGGGTCTAGGCTATTAGTAGTCATG
>NW_006408691.1:1430161-1431813 GCF_000296735.1 Chrysochloris asiatica | reverse complement strand
GGGAGCAGAAAGCCTCATCTTTCTCCCATGAAACAGCTGGTAGTTTCGAACTGCTGGCCTTGCAGTTTGCAGTCCGATTCGTAACCACTAAGCTATGAGAGCTCCTTAGATAAGTATTACAAGGTGTGAAATCACCTTTGTTCTAGGTTTTCTGGAAAAATTTTCCTAAGACATGGATGACCCCTGAAGACATGGATGACCGCTGAAGAGGAACATGGCTAAAACCAGTGAATTCCGTGAGTCTGGGCTTATTTCCGCACTTCATTGGCTGTGAAATGGGTCCCTTGCTCCAAGACGATGCTGTGTGGGATAACATGACATGGATGATAGTTTTGGCAGAAGCACTGCATGCAAGGAAGGCAAATCCATATCCAGAGTGTCTATTCCAATAAGAACAAAATGCTGCCCTTTCCATGATGTAAAGGGTCCGATGTAATCAACCTGCTATCAGGTGGTTGACTAATCTCCACTAGGAATGGTCCCATATATGGAACTTAGTGTTGGTTTCTGCTGCTGTCAGATTGGGCACTCAGCAGTGGATGTAACCAAGTCAGTGTTGGTGAGTGGACGTCCATGCTGTTGAGCTCATACATAACCTCCATCTCTACCACCATGGCCACTTTGTTCATGAGTCCATTGGTAGTGACAGGAATCATTGGAGAAAGAGCATGACTAGCTTCCACAGAATACATCATCCTGTCCACTTGGTTGTTAAAACCCTCCTCAGTTGAAGTCATGCTGTAGTGCATGTTCCCATGAGACACAAATATCTTCACTTTTTTGTCCCATTCAGAGGTCTAGCCACACACCTCATCCCCATACCTCGTTACCAATTTTCAATCATGTTCCTTCCAAGTCCCTGACCATCCAGCCAAACCATTGGCCACAGACCATGAATCAGTATACAGTGGCCTATCTGGCCATTTTGCTTTCCGAGCCAAAAGAACAACCAGGTGCATGGCTCGAAGTTCTGCCCATTGGGAAGATTTCTCATCACCACTGTCTCTCAGGGAAGTCCCAGAAAGGGGCTGTAGTGCTGTTGCAGTCTGCTTTTGAATGGTGCCTGCATTTTGTGCTGAACCATCTGTAAACCAAGCACGAGTTTTCTCTTCCTCAGTCAACTGATCATGAGGAATTCCTCGGGAGGCCATAGGTATAGACTGAAAAGGTGACAGAAGTGGAGACCAGGCCACTTCATGCAACTTACTCGTCCTTTCAGGTCCTGTTCAAGCCTGGTCTCATATATACCACTTTCCTTTAAAGATGGAGTGCTGCTGCACATGTTCAACTTTATGACTCTGTGGGTCAGACAACAGCCAGTTCATAATGGATAGCTCAGGTTGTATGGTGACTTGGTGGCCCATGGTTAGGTCTTTAGTTTCTATTAAGGTCCAGTAACAACTTGTCTGTCAGTTTGTCCTACTGTGGTGGCTTGTGAGTTGCTGTGATTCTGGAAGCTATGCCACTGATATTTTAAATACCAGCAGGGTCACCCATGGTGGGCAGGTTTCAGATGAGCTTCCAGACAAAGACAGACTAGAAAGGAGTGACAAACTACTTCCAAATATTTAGTCACTGAAAACCTTATGAATAGCAGAGAAACACTATCAGATATAGTGCCGGAAAATGAGCCCCTCAAGTTGGAAGGCACT
>NW_006408691.1:1425792-1430061 GCF_000296735.1 Chrysochloris asiatica | reverse complement strand
AAAGACATTGGCCTATCCCCATATGAGATGCTTTTTGGGTTACCCTACTGAGCCCCACTACTGACCTTCCCACTTTTGAGACAGAGGATCAATTTCTCAAAAACTATACACTTGGTTTGTCCTCCACGCTACTTTCTCTTAGCAAAAAGTGTCTTCTGGTGCAGACAACGCTCCTAGAGTTCCTGGTGCATCCTTATCACCCTGGTGATTACATATTAATCAAGAACTGTAAATTACACCCTTGTGGGTGGAACTAAAAAAACAACAACAAAACACACACATACACCAAAAACAAACAAACAAACAAACAGAAAAAACAGGGAAGGTGGTCCATAGAAGACAATACCTTATCTCCATTGAAGGGAGAAACGGTCTGCAGCCAATATGGTAGTTTTTCAAATATAATTCTTAAGATAAATGTAGGCATAGGCTATTTGAGCTTACAATGCAAAATTCTGAGTTTGCACATGCAAGGTGAAACAAGTGTGAATCGGATACTGAGAAGCTGTTTTGTTCTGTCTTAATCTCTTTGATATTCTTTCTGCAGTAAAATAGTATAAATTCATCCAGTTAAAAGATACTTAAAGATTTCTTTGGTTGATGTGATAACAATTTTTTTAACTGTACATTGCTCAAGACTTTGTGTGTGTTTTATTTTCGTATTAATGTTTCTGATCCTCTGAGGATATAATACTGTTTGAAAGATATTTGGTGTACCAATACTCTTTAAGAATCGAATACATATTTTTTTGGTTAAAATTTGGGCCACCCTGTATGTATGCGTTTTGTCTTATTAAGAGGAGGAAAAGGATATTGTGCTGTAGACATTAAAAGAACTCTTTTGGTCTAAACCCATCCCTTCAAATTCACCGTTCATCACTTTCGACGGGGAGACCTGGTGCTGATCAAAACCTGGAAAGAGGACAGACTCCAGCCGGACTGGGAAGGCCCTTCCTAGGTGCGGTCGACCATTGAAATAGCTGTCTGGACTGCAGACCATGGAGAAGGAGTGAACTAACTATACTTAAGTAAAGGGACCGGTGAAAATGGACTCTCCCTAAGGGAAAAGTAGTTACTGATGGAAAGCACATCCCTTGCCTAGGGAACCTCTCAAAGTGACCCCGAAAGAATCTGAGAGGCTGCCTTACCATACCTCTACCAGATTGTCAAGTTTTTCCCTGGTCCCTCTCGCTCTCAGGGGGTCTAAAGGAATTAGTATCACCGAGTTGCCACTTCTCAGAAGATCTGGTAGAATTGGGGTGCATGGGGGCTTATAAAGGTATGGAGTCTCTTTCTCTAAGAGTGGTTGGATTGATTAGGAGGAGTGATATGTTGAATATTCATCAATGTTTAGTAAAGGGGCACAGGCTTATTGGAAATGGAGCGCTTTCTGCAGTTGCCAGCTCTAGGTGTTATTGTCATGGCTCCTCTGATACCCTTGTCTTTGTCTTCAGGCTGTTCTTCTCAGTATTACTATTCTTGTTGGACTAGAAATGTCCTTCCCACTTCTTTGATCCCTGTTTATGGTAGGAGAAAACTCAGGGTACAGGGGTGAATATGAAACCAGAATAAGAGAGGTCTAAGGCCCAGGGGTTCTAACCTGTCCCTGGCAAGATGGGTTGGGTTTGGAAGCTAATATGGCTAAAATGTATCATTACCATGGGAGAGATGCAAAGGGCTTTTGCCTATGACCAGCCAGTCAAGCTGATAGTAGATGCAACTATGGCATCTCTCCCTGTTCTCCCTTGCAGACAAGAGGAGTCTTCAGAGACAATTGTTCAATGTCGATAAATATCTTAGCCCCTTTACAACAGTGAGAAACAAACATAAATATGGTGCCTTGAGGGTCCCTGTAATGACTGGAGCGATGTTTGATGGACCACCCAATATCAGGGATAGACTTCCAGCTCGTACATACGAGGGTCCAATGTACCCCCTTTACTGCAAACCCTTACAATGCAATCCATTACTTTTAATTATGTTGTTGTTATGTGCCATGGAGTCGGTTCCGACTCATAGCGACCCTGGACAGTATTTCCAAGGCTGTAAATCTTTATAGGAGCAGACAGCCTCATCTTTCTCCTGCGGAACCCCAAAACCATGGCTAGAGAACCTTCAATAATAGGAAACTATGGGAGCCAATGTTACAGGAAAGGATCCTATAGGAGTCTTCTCTCTAAAATTAATTAGACAAAACTCAAGCCCTACCCTTACTAAGGAAAGAACTCAAACACAGAATCCTAAAAATGATTCATTTTTGGTATTCCCCTAAATTCAGGAAATGATCCTTCCAAAGTAACAATTGACAAAGTTAAAGACCTAAAACAAACTACAGCTATAGAAACAGGATATGAGGATGCCAATGTTTGGTTATACCTTGTATAAGAGGATTAGTTCTAAAACTCATAGAAACTGCCTTATTCAAACAACCTCCACCTCCATACCAAAATAAACTTTTTCACTTAGAAACATACAAATACCAGAATCAACATCTCCTTGTAGAGTTTGAAGAAAAGAATGAAGTCTAACAATCAGAAAAAGGGGGAATTGGGGAAATGAGTGTCTTTTCTTCAAAATTATTATAATCCTGTTTATTGTATTCAGGTGACCTTTCTTTTTCTTCTTTTTTCTTCCTGATGTGAGTAGGGACTTAATGATCTTTCTTTAACTTTTTACTACTTCCTGAAGTGAGTAGGGACTTTATGGCCTTTCTTTTACTTTTTACTACTTGCTGAAGTGAGTAAGAAGAATGTGTGCCATAGAAATTTGAATTAGCTAACTGGGTAAGGAAAAAGACTGTGCATTCGAAGTCCTAGCTAATGGGGTGAGCCACAGCCTTAAGACTTGTGTCAGGGATAAAAATCGAGTGGACTGCCTCCTCAGTGTGCTTGCTAGCCTGTTCCTGTACAGCTATGCTCATGCATCCTTCTGCAGAAGTAAATTTTGCCTTGCCGAGATAATTTAGTCTCACCGAGTGTCTTTTTGTAAGACATCGGGATTCATTTCTAACACCTCCATTTACCAACACTTCACAGCATTTATCTTCATTCATTTTAACTATTGCATTCCTCCCTGTGTCTTCTGCTACCTTCATCTTTCCTCTGCTGACCTCCCTCTTGTGTATTGTTTGCCCTGTCACCCATGTTAATGTTTGTCTACCCTCTTGTTGCTGTTAAGTGCCGTCAAGTTGGTTCTGACCCATAGCAACCCTTTAAAGGTTTCCAAATGGCAGCTGGTAAGCTTGAACCACTGACCTTGCCATTCAAACCAACTTTGCAATTCAGTGCATTTACCCACAGTGCCACACTGGGACTCTGTCTACCTAAATAATTTTTCCTCCCTGCCAACCCCACCCATAATAATCATAGATTGTTTATTTCATTAAGAAAATGTTTTCTAAAGAACAAACAAGATGGCGGATCGGGTGGAAGTGCAGTAAGGAGCTCTGTCAGCAACAACACAGAATACCTGACCATTACTTTTTTTCCTCAAATATTTTCTGTCTCTTAATCTTGGTCACCTGTTTGAGCTATTCTTTCTTGTTTCTTCGTGTGCATTAAAATGAGTAAAAATTATCTGTGGTCTCTGGAATATTGTAGGATTGTCATATTTGTAGAAACAAACAGTGTAGTTGTACCCAGAGGGGAGAAATCTTGGGGGTGGGGGGCTCCTGCAATTCAAGGAGCTCATGAGGTAGGTGTGGAAGGGATATGACAGCAGAGTTCTTGGCCCTCAATGGAGTTACTATTGGCCTCGGTGTATCTATGTTCAGGGCACTCAATCCAGAAGTAGTCTGGGGGAGCGGGTGGGGGTTCTGATAGAGCTGGTTTCAGTGTCTGTTAGGACTGCAGGGAAGCTGGGGCAGCATGACTGGTTAAATGCTGGTCTGGTGGTTCTTTAGGTTTTGTAGGAGCCGATGGAGCCGAGCCCATTTGATTCCAGGCATTGAAGTGTTGCGCCAAAGCAGTGCAACTGGCCCCCACCTCACACTGGTATGACACCAAGTCACATGGCTCTGGACTCCTGGAGAGCAGAGTCTGCGCTGGAGGGGGTGAGGGTGGGAGCTGGCACACCTCTGGTCACCAGGAGAGGATAGAGAAAAAGAAGGAATCACATCTTTCCCATCACCTATGTGAGTCTGCTTTGCCAGTCGTCTCTGTTGCAAAAGTTGCTCACAAGATGGTTGAGCTCCACCTGGCCAGCTGCTCTCCAGACAGTCTTCTCCCCTCTTGCTGTCCCTGCTCAGCTTCCCCTAGCAGGCACTCAATC
>NW_006408691.1:1415814-1417592 GCF_000296735.1 Chrysochloris asiatica | reverse complement strand
TGGCCCAGGATCGGGCAGTGTTTCGTTCTGCAGTGCGTAAGGTCACTATGGGTCAGTGCCGACTCGATAGCACCTAACAACAAACAACAATGGATCAGTGTGATGTCTTGGGGCAGAAAAGGCAATCAAGTCCCCTGCAGATAGAATTATGACATAATGATGGAGAGTTGATATTATTCAAGGTCGGACAGTACAAGTATTTCTGTTGGCCATGCAAGCTGAAGGCAAATAATTTCTGGTGATTCTTATAAACTGGAATTGAGAAAAGGACATTGGCCAGATTAATAGCTGCATGCCAGGTACCAAGAGATGTATTAATTTGCTCAAGTAATGAAACAACATTTGGAATAGCCGCTGCAATTGTAGTTACCACCTAGTTACGTTTATGATAATCCACTGTCATCCTTCAAGATCCATTTGGTTTTTGCACAGGACAGATAGGCGTGGTGAGAATCACCACCCCTGCATCCTTCAAGTCCTTGATTGTAGCACTAATCTCTGAAATCCCTCCAGGAATGTGGTATCGCTTTTGTTTCTTTAGTTGTTTTGTTTTGTTTTATTTTGTTTTTACCATTTTCCAAAGCAAAGGTAGTTCTAAAGCCAAGTCGTTTTTCCAGCCATAATAGCCCTTATTCCACATTTCAAGGATCCAATGTGGGGCTCTCCCAGTTGCTGAGTGTGTTTATTCCAATTACACATTCTGAACTGAGGAAATCATGATAGGATGAGCTTGGGGACCCACTGGACCTCACAGTGAGATGGTCCTTAACTAAGACTCAATTAATAACTTGACCTCTATACGCCCTCACTCTGACTAGTGGGCCACAGTGAAGTTTTGGGTCTTCTGGAATTACTGTCAGGGCCATTGCCCAGTAATCTTCAAAGAGTTTGACTCTTTCCTTTTCCCTAATGAACAGTCACTTTGTTAAAGGCGGTAGATCCATTTGGGAAAAGCTGAAAGAAAGACTAACAGCTGGCAATGTAGTGAGGCCCTCCCCCAAAGGGCCCCTTCATTCAAGGGGTTGTGAGTTTGCAAATTGGCTCAAGTCTAGGAATTGACTGAGAGGACGTGACTCCGTTCTGGCAATTCAAGATAGACTGCCATTCACTTGACCTAGAATTCTTCCTCTTGCACAAAAAAGTAAATATTAATAGGTTTCCTAGGGACTGTTCACTAGAAGAATTGATGCCTTTGAGTTATGGTGTTGGAGGAGAATATTGAAAGTGCCATGGGCTGCCAAAAGAATCAACAGATCCATGTTGGAAGAACTGCAGCCAGAGTGTTCCTTGGAGGCCAAGATGGCCAAGCTTCGTCTCTCATACTTTGGACATATTGTCAGGAAAGACCATTCGCTGGAGAAGGATATCAAGATTGGTAGGGTGGAGGGTCAGAGAAAAAGAGGAAGACCCCCAACAAGATGGCTTGGCTAAGTGGAAGCATCGATGGACTCAAGCACGGCAACAGCAGTGAGGTTGGCCCAGGATCTGGCAGTGTTTCATTCTGGTGTGCTTAAGGTCACTATGAGTCGGTACTGACTTGATGGCACCTAACCACAAAAACAACATTCACTCCTAGGAACACCCTGACTAATTAGCCAATGCCATAAGTCCACATGAGTCAGACTCTTCTGATTACTGCTTTGATTCTGCTGTCTATTGCAGTAACCACGCCCACCTTGTCTTTGTTAGTTAAGTGCTGCTACTTGGCTCCTACCACCATGATGCCCAATCAACCCCATTGCAGTTAGGTGTCTTAGTTCAATTGGGGCAGCTCCCAC
>NW_006408691.1:1414950-1415714 GCF_000296735.1 Chrysochloris asiatica | reverse complement strand
ACAAGATGGTTGAGCTCCACCTGGCCAGCTGCTCTCCAGACAGTCTTCTCCCCTCTTGCTGTCCCTGCTCAGCTTCCCCTAGCAGGCACTCAATCCATTTCTCTAACCTTTCTTAGGAAGTTCCAGAATTTTCATCTGTGTCTGTATTATTTGGTATCGTGTATCTTTGTTATAGAGAGTCTATGTAGTGTGTCTGCTTAGTCCGCCATCTTGCTGGAAGTCCCCTCATGAACTTGTTCTAATTTTCTTAAGCTTCAACTTGAACTTGCATATAAGTAGTTGATGATCTGTTCCATAGTCAGCCCCTGACCTTATTCTAACTGATAATACTGAGCTTCTCCATCATCTCTTTCCACAAATGTAATTTATTTGATTCCTGTGAACTCCATTCAGTGAGGTGTACTTGTATAGTCACTGTTCATGTTATTTAAAAAAGTATTTCCAATGATAAGTTGTTGGCCTTTCAAAATTCTATCATGTGATCTCTGGTGTCATTTCCATTGCAAAGGCCATATTTTCCTACTACTCATTCTTCATTTCCAACTTTTACATTCCAATCACCAGTAATTATCAATGCATCTTGATTACATGTTTGATTACTTTAAGATTTCAAAGTTGATAAAAATCTTCTATTTCTTCATCTTTGGCATTAGTGGTTGGTGCATAAATTTGAATTGTAGTTGTACTAAATGGTCTTCCATGCAGGTGTATAAATAATATCACTAGCAGCATTATATTTCAGGATAGAATTTGAAATTTTCTTT
>NW_006408691.1:1411403-1412750 GCF_000296735.1 Chrysochloris asiatica | reverse complement strand
CTCATTAATAATAGGAACATGGAATATATGAAGTATGAATCTAGGAAAATCGGAAATTGTCAAAAATGAAATGGAACGCATAAACAGCGATATCCTAGGCATTAGTGAGTTGAAATGGACTGGTATTGTCATTTTAAACCTGACAATCACATGATTTATTATGCCAGGAATGACAAATTGAAGAGAAATGGCATTATATTCATTGTCAGGAAGAACATATCAAGATCTGTCATGAGGTAAAATGTTGTCTGTCATAGGATACTACCCATATGCCTACAAGGAAGATCTATTAATACCACTATCATTCACATTTATGCACCGACCACTAAAGCCAGTGAGGATGAAATTGAAGAATTCTACCAACTTCTTCAGTCTGAAATTGATCAAACATGCAATCAAGATGTATTGATAATCACTGATGATTGGAATGCAAAGGTTGGAAACAGAAAGATTCAGTAGATGGAAAAGATGGCCTTGGTGATAGAAACGATGCTAGAGATTACATGATAGAATTCTGTAAGATCTATGATTTATTCATTTCAAATACCTTTTTAAAACAGCATAAAAAACAACTATACACATGGACCTTACCAGATGGAATACACAGAAATCAAATTGACCACATGTGTGGAAAGAGATGGTGGAGAAGCTCCATATCGTCAGACAAAACAAAGCCAGGGGCAGATTGTGGTACAGACCACCAATTGCTCATATGCAAATTCAGACTGAAGCTGAAGAAAATGAAAACAAGTCCACCAAAGCCAAAATATGACCTTGTGTATATCCCACCTGAATTTAGAAATCATCTGAAGAACAGATCTAATACATTAGACACTGAAGACCGAAGACCAGGGAGCTGTGGGATGACATCAAGAACGTCATACAGGAAGAAAGCAAAAGGTCATTAAGAAGACAAAAAAGAAGGAAAATACTACACGGCTACAGTGGTGAAAACAGCCTGGTACTGGTATGTATAATGAAAGATACATTGATCAAAGGAGCAAAATTGAGAATCCAGAAATTAACCCATCCACATACAGCCAATTGATTTTTGACAAAGTACCTAAGTATATTGCATGGGGAGCAGATATTCTCTTCAACAGATGGTGCTGGCAGAATTGGAAAGCGATATGCAAAAGACTGAAACAAGACCTTTACCTCATGCTTTATACAAAAACCAACTCAGCATGGATTAAAGACCTAAATGTGAATCCCAGAATTATAAAGGCCATCAATGAAAAAATAGGGACAAATGTGAGAGCTCTAATACAGGGCATACACAGACTACCAAACACTTTGAAAATTACACAAACAAAAGTAGACAAAATAAATCAATGGAACATACTA
>NW_006408691.1:1410689-1411303 GCF_000296735.1 Chrysochloris asiatica | reverse complement strand
GCCTTGTTCTTTGTCAATTCCTTCAATGCACTTTGGACTTCCTCTTTCAGTATCATTGTTTCTTGATCATATGCTACATCTTGAAACAGTTGAACATCAACCATTTCCTTTTGGTTTAGTGGCTCTGTACATTTCTTCCATCTTCTCTTGGTGCTTTCTGCATCATTCAATAATTTGCCCAGAGAATCTTTCAATAACGAAAGTCAAAGCTTGAATTTTTTCTTCAGTTCCCCGAGCTTGAGAAATGCTGAGCATGTTCTTCCTATTTGGTCTTCTGATTCCAGATCTTTGCACATTTGGTTGTAATATTTGGCTTTATGTTCTCGAGCTGATCTTTGAAATTTTCTGTTCAGCCCTTGAACCTCCTTATTTCTTCCATTTGCTTTAGCATCTCTACAATGGAGAGCAAGTTTCAATGTCTCTTCTGACATCCACTTTGACCTTTTCCTTCTTTCTTGTCTTCTTAATGACTTTGTGCTTTCTTCATGTAAGATGTTCTTGATGTCATCCCACAACTCTTCCACAATAATAGTGGGTGACTTTAATACACCACTTTCAAAAATGGATAGAACAACCAGAAAGAAACTTGACAAAGACACAGAAAAACTAAACAA
>NW_006408691.1:1401673-1403994 GCF_000296735.1 Chrysochloris asiatica | reverse complement strand
GAAGAGGAACAAATTAAAGGTGGTCGGAATTCCAGAACAGAAGGAGACAAAAACAGAGAATATTGTCAAAGAATTGTTGGAAGAAAACTTCCCTAACATCATGAAAGATGAAAAGATTAGCATATGAGAAGCTTAAAGAAACCCAAACAGGATAGGTCCCAGAAGAAAATCACCAAGACATATCATAAACAAACTTTCCAAGATCAAAGACAAGTAAAGAATCCTGACAGCATCTTGGATAAAGTAAAAATTTATCTACAAAGGAGAATCAATATCTACAAAGGAGAAATCAATAAACTCTGATTTTTCAGCAGAAACCATGCAGGCCAGAACGCAATGGGATGGGATATACAAAACTGTACAAAAAAAAGATTACTAACCAAGAATCATATACCCAGCAAAGCTGTCTCTCAAATATGATGGAGAAATTAGGACATTTCCTGATATACAGAAAGTAAAAGACTTTGTAATAACCAGACCAACTTTACAAAAAATGCTAAAGGGTGTTCTTTGGACTGAGAACTAACAACAACAGACAACAACCTGAAATTACCATACATGACAACACCACCCAGAACTCAATCCAGACATAGAAATATTTAAAGTAAAACAAACCTATAAGACTGAAAATAGGGCACCAGAGATATCAATGTATAATGAAGTCAACTACAAAACTAAAAGTGGGAATAGTGTAGGCACAGAACTTCCAAATGGCAAGGAGTTCAAGTAGATTTCAATAAAACAGACTGTTTTAAGTAGGGAAAAGAACAATAAATTACAGGGTAACTTCAAAGAAAAATAAAATATCTGCACATCAAAATTTTTTTAAAAAAAGGAAAATCAGAAATATTTAGTAAACATTAACACAACAGAAATGAAAAGAAAACCTACAAACAAAATGAACTTAGCATAGAAAATTATGTGGAACAAACCCAGCAACACCACAAAAAAACAACAACACAAAAATGACAACAATCAATTCATACCTATTGATAATTACAATGGATATAAATGGATTAAATTTACCAATCAAAAGACATAAAGAGTAGAATGGATAAGAAAACAAGATCTTCAATAAGTTGTCTACAAGAGACATATAAAAATATGGAGACAGACTAAAGGAATGCTCATCATCAGAAGAATGGTTAAACAAACTTTGGTACCTACACACAATGGATTACTACAAAATGTTGAAGAATAATGATGAATCTGTGAAACATCTCATAACATGGTTGAACCTGGGAAACATTATGCTGAGTGAAATTAGTCAATCACAAAAGAACAAACATTGTATGAGACCAATGTTATAAAAAGTTAAGAAAAGGTTTTCTTAATAAAATAAATAATCTAGGCTATTTATAGGTGGGGTTGAGCGGGAAGAAGATTATTCATGGACTAGAAGGCAGACACATGTTGATATAGGTGACAGAGTAGGCAATATACAAGAAGAGGTAGGTTAGCAGAAGAAAGATGAAGGTAGCGGGAGACACAAAGAGTTGCAAGCATTAAAGTGAATTGAAGTAAATGCTGTTAACTGTTGGTACCTATAGAGGATTGCAACTATGTAATGAAGTAAAGTATGTGATTTTTTGAATGATGATCTGCTCAATTCACAATAAAAAGTTTAAAAAGAAAGAAAGAAGAACCAGGACATGATATATGCACACAGTTGTTCATCACAGCATTATTCACAATAGCAAAAAGATGGAGGCAGCCGAAATGTCCATCAATGGAAGAGTGGATAAACTTTGTACATACATACAATGGAATACTGTGCAAACTTGAAGAATAACTATGAATCTGTGAAATACCTCATAACATGGATGAACCTGGAGGTCATTATGCTGAATGAAATATGTCAATCACAAAATGACAAATATTGGATAAGACCACTATTTAAAAAAAAAAAATGTTTTCATACTAAAATAAACATTCTTTGATGGTCACCAGGGGTGCAAGGGTAATTCACAGAGGTTGTTGTTAAGTGCCATGGAGTTGGTTCTGACCCATAGCTGCCCTGTATAGGGTTTCTGAGGAGCAGCTGACAAGTTTGAACCGCCAAACTTATGGTTCAAATCGACTTTGCAGTGCAGCACATTAACCCATGTTAAGTCAGATGATGGGGATGACAATATATAAGAAGAGGGTTGGCAGAAGAATGATGAAGATAGGTGAGGATCCAGGGCTAAAGCAGACAGGTAAACAGTGATATTATATATACAACCTTGGAACAACAGTGTTCTGTGTGTAACACATGGATAGAGACACTGGTTTAATGGATATTGGCAGAAGAGTGGGATAGATAGATAGATAGATAGATA
>NW_006408691.1:1392579-1393603 GCF_000296735.1 Chrysochloris asiatica | reverse complement strand
AAGACTTACAGCCTCGGAAACCCTGTATAGGGTTGCTAAGAGTCGGAACCGACTCCACAGCACATAACAACATATATGGGTTGAGTTTTGGAAAATATTGTCTATCATGTAGGTTAATCTCAGGTTGTTGTTGTCTGTTGTTGATTCTCAGGCCAATGAATTCCCTTTTGTATTTTTTTTTTTTTGGTAAGTTTGTGGTTAAATGTCAGTTCTGACCCATAGAAAATCTGTATAGGGTTTCCAAGAAGCAGTTGGTGAGCTTGAACTGGCAAATTTGAGGTTCAAATTGACTTTGCAGTCCAGCACATTAACCCACAATGGTTAGTCTGGTTTTATTTAAATTTTAAATTCTTTCAATTTCTGTTTATTTTTAAATGTCTAAATTTCACCATCATATTTAGTGGACAATTTTGCTGGGTATGTAATTCTTGATTAGCAATTGTTTTCTCTCCGAGTCTTGTGTCATCCTGTCGCCTTCTGGTCTGTATGATTTCTGCTGAGAAATCAGAGCTTAGTCTTATTCGTTCTCCTTTGTAGGTAACTTCTTGCTTTTCCTGAGCTGTTCTCAAGATTCTTTTCTTGTCTTGGTGACTTTCTGTTGGGGTCTGTCCAGTTTTGAGTTTGTTCAACTACTTGAATGTCTGTCTTTCATGATATTAAGGACATTTCCTTCTACGAACTCTTGCACAATTTTCTCTATGGCTTTTAAATTTTTTAAATTTTTTTCCTGTTCTGCAATTGCAGGCAAGCTATTCCTCTCACTACTGTCCCACGTCAATCTTAAGCTTTCCTCCAATTTTTTTTCATTATTGATTGTTCCTCTAGCAGAAGAATATTTGAGCAATTTGTCTTCAAGCTCACTAATTTGAGCTTCCATTGATTCAAGGCCACTTCTTTGGCCTTTCAATGTATTATCTGTTTCTGAAGTCTTAGTACTCATCTTCTGGCTTTCTAAAAGTTTTCTTTTGTGTGGTTTAAAATTTTTCATTTATTTTGTCCATTTATTCTATTTGTGTGTGTGTGT
>NW_006408691.1:1388041-1392479 GCF_000296735.1 Chrysochloris asiatica | reverse complement strand
AGCACTCTGGCTGCACTTCTTCTAACACAGATCTGTTGGTTCTTTTGGCAGCCCGTGGCACTTTCAATATTCTCCTCCAACATCATAACTATATATACATACATTTATACACCCCACACATAGATAAGAGTTTGAAAAAGGATCTTTGTTCATGGGTAACCACAGGGAGGAAGTGAGGTAACTATTGTTGCACGGAGAGGATTGCAATCATTGAGATGAAACAAAGTGTATGATTTGTTGAATGTAAAATAGATGATCAGTCTATAAACCTTCACTCAATTCGCAGTAAAAAGTCTTTTTAAAAAAGAAAAGAACAAAGAAGATGCCTATAGGGAAGAGGAGATGATAAGAGTACAACAGGGAGCTTACAAGGCACAGTTGATGGGTTGGGACAGCAGAGAATCATCAAGCTTTAAAAAAACCCAAAAAAACCATAGGAAGGAAGTGGGACGAGTGACGTTACAAGGAGGGAACTGCACTGATTGAGATGAAATGAAGTTGTACCATTTGTTGAATGCAAAAATGATGATCTGCTCTGTACATATTCACTCAACTCACAGTACAAACAAAAGCATATTTCAAGTGTAAGAGTAAAGATGTCACTTTGAGGATTAAGGCATACCTGACCTAAGACATGGTGTTTTCAATCACCTCATAAGCATGTGAAAGATGGACAATGAATAAGGAAAACCAGAAGAGAACGGATACATTTGAATTATGATGTTGGTGAAGAATAATTGAAAGTATCATGGACTGCCAGAAGAACAAATAAATCGGTTTTGGAAGAAGTACATGAGACTAGCGAGACTTCATCTCACATACTTCAGACATGTTATCAGAAGAGACCAGTCCCTAGAAAAGGACATCATGCTTGGTAAAGTGGAGGGTCAGAGAAGAAAAGGAAGACGCCAACCAGATGGACAGACACAGTGGCTACAATGGGCTCAAACATGGCAAGATTTTGAGGATGGCGCAGTACTGAGCTGCATTTTGATCTGAGTTGCTATGGCCCAGCCCATACCAACAGCAACAGCAGTGGGAGGGACAGTCAGAGGAGCCCAGACATGTCAGGCAGGGGTGTCAGGAACACAGTCAATGGTGGGACTGGACACTCACCATATTGAGGAAGCAGAACACTTCCAGAAAAAGATCCTGGACCAAGCTTGACTGCCTTCAGATCTGGTACCAGTGAGGATTTGGTGAATGGGGAGCAGGAGGACCTGAGCACCTTCCCTCTGCCTGTCAGTGCAGCAAAGGTTGGCATGCCTCCTTTAGGACCGCACCAAGGTGCTCACCCAGAAGGAGGAAGGCGTAGGGCCCAGGAAATGAGACCCATTCTGGAGAGAGGTGCGAGCAGTTAGTAGGGGAGGCAGCAGCCCAAGCAACAAGGAAAGCCGCCCGTGGACATCCCATCCTCCAGCCCCCTTCTCCCGGGACCACACTTCACCTAAACACCATTCTTAACTCAGGAGGCCATGTTAGACATAACAAGGCTGGGGTTCCTATCCTGGCCCCTCATGTGGGGTCCTTACTGTGCTGGGGGTCCAGGTCACCTCCCTGAGCTGTCCACTAGGCCCATGTGAATTCAGCTGAGTCATGATGAACAAAGTCCCTTCATAGTGGATGGAAGAACTGATGCCCCAGTGCCCTGTGGCACAGAAGTGGGCAGGACCCAGTCCCTAAGAGCAGCCTCCAGCTCCTCCTGCCTGGGAGCCCCAACCACCCCAGAACCATCTAGTTAGATTTATTTAGGGGAAGCACGCCCGGAGACATAACCATACCACCCAGACAACTGAAAGGAGGAGGCAGGGTGGGTGGGTGGGGGTAGGGCAGCCTTGTCACAGCTTCTATCCAGGGACCAGGTGCCTGAGTCTGGCTGAGAGTCATTGAGCTGGTTCCAGGAGGCTCTTCCTCCTCCACTGCCCCTCCTGCAGGGACACCTTGTTTTTCTCCATGGCCCCTGGGGATTTGGGTTCCTCAAGCTCTCTCCTGTCTCACACTCTCAGCCAGTGGAAGCTGTCACCATCAAAATTCAGGGGCTAAACCCAGATCCCAGACCCCAGACCCAGAATGTATCTAGTGGGATGCTCCTGGAGGAGGGGAGCCAGGGACAGAAGAACTAGGGGTCTGGGCAGGCCCAAAGAAGGCAATGGAGCAGACCAGGCCTTCAACGCAATCCTCTATGCACAGGAGAAAGTGGCCTTGTTGGGAAGGACAAGACTCCACCCTCTCCCTGGGAGGACCTGGTTAGCACTGGAAAGGGGCGGGGCGGGAGAGATGGTAAGTTCTCTCCAGAGTCTACAGATATGATTCAGCAGGTTCAGGATGGGCAGGGCAGGGTGTGAGGCAGCTCCAACGGGTCATTGCCCTTTCACTGACTGATGTCTTGCTTCACAGGGACTGTTTCTAAATAGATTCCTGGCTACACCAACTTCTAGTCCTCACTGGAGTCTCTAGTGTATAGTGGTGCTGGAAAAACACTATTCTTTCCAGTGTACTAGACAGTTGTTTAAATTCTGATTGGATGAGTAATTGTGGAAAATGAAAGAAATGAAGATACGTGAGTATAGCTGTTCTTACAAGGGGAATATGACTATCAAAGCACAGAGCAGTGGCAGAAAAACAAGTCATCCAGGGAATTAAACGTCATTAGCACACACCACACACCACAAGCAAAATTAAAAGACTAAGTGCGAACAGGAAAAACGTTTGCAATAAATATAGCAGGTTGGTGTTCATATTGTAGCAAAAAGTCATTCAACTTACACAAAATACTCAGAGGAAAATTATCAAAGAATAGAAACTGAAGATTCAAGGGGAAAGAATAAAAATAGTTAATAAATGACAAATGATCACACTTATTTGTAATCTCCAAATTATTAAAGTACCCAGGCCCCACAAAAAGTGCCCCCCCCCCCCGCCATCAAATTAGCAAAGAGGTTTAAATGGTTTCATATGAAACTGTCAAGGGTACAGTGAATCTTGGCCTGTCTTTAACCCCAAAATTCTACTTCTTGGAATCCAGCCAGAAGAAACCAACACTCCAGCAAATCTTATAATTTATACTCAAGTGATTTTTTTCTGACATCACTTCAACTGAAAGATCACTCATGGTCCAATGGTTAAATAGTTCATGGTGCCTTCATATGGAAGCCTGGCTGGTAAAGGAGATTATGGTTGGCTGTAAAACTCTCAGAGACTCCATGGAAGAAGGGTCTGGCAATTTGCTTCAGTAAAGATTACCCATTGCTGTCAAGTTGATTCTGACTCATAGCGACTCTAAAGGACAAGTTAGAACTGCCTCATAGGGATTCCAAAGCTGCAAATCTTTATGGACGGAGACTGCCACATCTTTGTCCCATAGAACGGCTGATGGGTTCTGTTAGCAGCTGTGCACTTTCAGTAAAGATTATCGTCAAGAAAACCAGAAAAGTTCTGTTAATGCATGAGGCCACCATAAGCCAAGGCCTGACTGGCAGCATCTTCATATACAGTCTAAAGCAGCATTTTCTGAGACTATTTAGAGACAAGAATATTTATTGATAATAAGAAAAAATTACAAGAAAGAGGCAGATGGCTATAATTTAATTTTTTTAAAGAAAGGAAATTAGCAGGTGTTGGAGAGAATGTGGAGAAACCAGAACACTCCTGCATGGCTCATAGGGATTTAAAATGGTGCCACCACTGTGGAAACCAGTTTGATGATTCCTCAAAAACTAACTATAGAATTACCATTAGCCCAGTGTCTCAGTCTGCTAATGCTGCTAGAACAGAAGTACCACAAATGGGTGGCTTTAATGAACAAAATTTTATTTTCTCACAGTTTAGGAAACTAGAAGTGGAATTCAGGGCACCACCCACTCGAGGGGAGACTCTTTCCCAGTCCTTTCTAGGGGAAGGCCCTTATGTCTTTCAGTCTGTCCCTCAGTTCCTTCTTGATCTCCGTGTGTTAGGGATCTATCTTCCCCATCTCTGCTTGATTGCTTAATCTGTTCTTTTGTATCTCCAAAGAGATTGATTTTAAACACACCTTGCACAAATATTGCATAACAAAGGAAACTCATTTCCAAATGGGATTATAACCACAGAAACAGAAAGGGGGGTGGGGTGTGTGTGTTAGGATTTACAACACACCCTTTTGCAGGGAAAACAATTCAAGCCATAACATAAATTCCACTCCTAGGTATATAGCCCAAAGAATTGAAAGCAGATTCTCATACAAACACTATTCACAATCGCCAAAAGGTAGAAACAGCTCCAACATTCACCAACAAATGAATGAATAATCCAAATATGGTATATCTGTACAAAATATTATGATGTCATGAAAAGGAATGATATATAAGCTTTCTGGTCAGATACAGATTGGTACTAGTGGAACCCCAAGACTATGGCCCTTGGTCACCCTTCAGGCCTGCAACTAAATTCACCCCTGTAG
>NW_006408691.1:1386755-1387721 GCF_000296735.1 Chrysochloris asiatica | reverse complement strand
GGGGACAACAGCACAGTGAGGAATGCACACTATAAGATGATCAACCATTTGAGATGCAAAGGGCAGCATTTACCCAAGGGCAAAGTTTCTAAGTGTTGGGAAAGGAGGATCGGAAGCGAGAATCACAGGGAGGAAGTGGGGTAAGCGATATTACACTGAGGGGACTGAAATCAGTGAGATGAAACCAACTGTGTGTGATTTGTTGAATGTAAGACTGATCTGCTCTACAGAATGTGGTGCCAGAGAATCAGGGACACCAGAGATAGAGGCAGAGATAAGGGCATGGAGAGAGAGAGCTGAGGACTCTAGACTCCTGGAAAGAGAAAGGCTGTGTGCTGGCAGCCAGGAGGCAGAATGTGCTGCTCTTGGGTTGTTTAAGTGATTATATATTCCTGAGTGTTTTTGTGTACATAAAAAAAACAAACAAACAAAAATCAGAGGGAACAGAAACAAATACTGTTGAATGATGATGCATGGAGGGGATTGCAATCATTGCAATGAAATGAAATACGATAGAATGAGTGAAAAAAACGATGTTCTCCCATGTAAACTATCACTCAATTCACAATAAAAGTTAAAAAAAAAACCAACCAGATCTGCTTTGTAAACCTCCCATTCCACAACAAAGAGTTAAATTTAGAAAAGGGCTGATTCATGCAGCAACATGAATGAACCTTTAAAACATTATGCTGAGTGAAAGAAGTCAGATATAAAAGACTATGTATTGTATGATTCCATTTGCATAAAATATCCAGAACAGACAAATCCTATTATACAGATTGGGTTGCCAGGGGCTGTGGGTGGGGAGAGATATGGAGAAAGTGTTTAATGGGTAAGAAATTTTACTTGGGAGTGATGGAGATATTCTAAAACTAGAAAGAGGTGATGTACTTTAAAACAACAAAACAAAACCTCACTGTCATCAAGTCAATTGTGACTAATAATGGTAGCATAGTGGTTACGAAT
>NW_006408691.1:1386239-1386655 GCF_000296735.1 Chrysochloris asiatica | reverse complement strand
TGCGTCCAAGACTTTGAAGAGGAAAGGTAAGGGGCTGCCTGGTGGGATACTATTTCAAACTTGTTAAAATACTTATGTTTCAAACTTGCTAAAATGTACACGTTCCACATAGAATGTAGGATTTTTTTAAAAAGTTGTTCTTGAAACTATTTGGTTACAGCCAACTCACTGACCACAACCAACTAGGTGCCCACGAATAGCCACACCCACACAGGCATCTTGCAGTTTTGTACAATGTATCCTGCAAACCGAGTTCAGATTTGATGTCATCATGAAAAATGAATTTAGTCACAATGAAGGTGTCATTGGATTACATTCTGAGGTGTGTACTTAAACTTTTGGGGGTGCCGAGTGTATAGGAATAAGCAATTCGTGTTAGGACTCTGATTAGGTCTAGGATAGGCCTAGAACTTTGT